>NW_024412415.1:12498175-12602958 GCF_014898765.1 Herpailurus yagouaroundi | reverse complement strand
GATAAGGACCTAATCAAGTCTTTATTTCTCCTAACCTGAAGGCACTTTTGTAAATGCACATGGATTAGCACTAAGGAGCTAATTATTTTGTGAGCTGAGATCACTTTTTTCAAAGAGAAAAAAAAAAATCTCCCAGGATCAGGAGCGGCAGCCTCTTTTACAAGCATTTCCTGGAAACGAGGACATAGACTGGGAAGCTGCCTCAGCAAATTGAGCGTGCAGTCTTTCGTGAGAACTGGGACGTCATGAGGTAGGAAATGTGGGTCTTATATGTGGCACTCGGCAGAGAGAGAGGAGATGTGCAGACTGGATAGCATTTAAACCAGAAATGCAGTGTTGGCAAAACCTAGGGCTGGCTGCGTGCTCCTTATCTTGTGTGGGATATCTGCTGCAAACTCAGTTTGTTGGGAACTGTATAGTACCTGCAGGACTATAGGGGGTAGAAGGTTTTGTTGTTCTTTTCAGGGAAGCAGCATTCTACAGGTAATTTCTTCTCTGGCCCTTCATTGCAAGGGAGAGGGCCAACCCCAGAGTGGACGTCACTTACCATCGGAGAAGGGCTACTTTCCAAGCAAGGCTTCACAAACATGGTAAAAGCGATAGTGAGGAGGGCACCTGGCCTTAAGGCCTTCGTGTTTCAGAAACCCTTTATTTACAAACTGAACTATCTGCATGCTGCCCATAGGTTCTCTGTGAATCAACATCTTTTTTTTTTTTTTTCACTTGACTTTAAGTAAAATCCCCTTTGAGGTTTTTACCTTGTTTCACAAAAGGAATGATTTTGCCTGACAAGGTCAAAAAACTCCATCTTCTAAAATTCCTCATATACCTTTCAATTTTCTCCCTTATTAATTCAACAAATATTCATCAAGGGCCTACTGTGCTCCAGGCTGGCCTCTTCCAAGCTGAGGGGTCCTTCATTAACAAAATTAACCGCATCTCTGCCTTCACAGAACTTCGAGCCAAGGTAAAATAAAAAAAAAAAAACAAGTTATTATAGTGTATTACCAGCTGATGAAGGTTACAGGGACAAATGAAACATGGAAGGATGTTAGGGAGTTGGGGAAGTGGGGGCTTCCCTTCAAATGGTGTGATCAGGGACAGCCTCACTGTCTTGGTGACCTATATGACGGAGGAGAAGGTGGGAGCCACACAGGTCCTAGAGGGGTTGGGCTGGTGGTGGGAGTTGGAAAGTGATCTAAGCAGAGGGAACTGTAAAAAGGAATTTTTTTTTTAATTTTTTTTTTCAACGTTTATTTATTTTTGGGACAGAGAGAGACAGAGCATGAACGGGGGAGGGGCAGAGAGAGAGGGAGACACAGAATCGGAAACAGGCTCCAGGCTCCGAGCCATCAGCCCAGAGCCCGACGCGGGGCTCGAACTCACGGACCGCGAGATCGTGACCTGGCTGAAGTCGGACGCTTAACCGACTGCGCCACCCAGGCGCCCCAAAAAGGAATTATCTTTTATGAAATTTTCTTTTTAACAGGGTGCCCTCCAACACCTGCCTTTTCAAAGGATGCAAATCCTTTTACCAAGTCACTTTTTCCTCTTAAATTTCCCAGAGTTTGAATCTAGATCAGAATATTCTAGTTGGATTTATTATTGCTCTGGAAAAAAAAATGGAAAGAACCTGTATCCTCAAGGCCTTTTTATTAACGTGAAGAATTGTTAGTTTTAGCTAAAAGTTTCCCCACATGCCTAATAAGATAAGCACTTTGAGAATGCTAATAGTATTCTAACAACATTTATGAGACACAGTATCTTAAAGCGTTCTTGGTACAAGCCATTCCTAAGAACCTAATTATCTCTCATACATAGTGTTAGGGAACCCGGTAGTCACCATCTCACTTTACAGATAAAGAAATAGGCCCAACGTCCCACAGCTGAGAAGGGGAGTTGGAATTTCAACTTGGCTCTGTCCAGGTGAAAGCCCTTCACTAATCATTTCCGGCTCAATTGAGTGTGTTGTGACTTATCCTATAGGAAGCATGTTTTAAAGCATATGAGCAATCTAAATCACCCTCTGCATTCTACACTTTCAAAGGAAACAAACTTCTGTTACCCTCTTAAAAAATGATAGGATGTTTGTTTGGCCATAATTACGGGAGAAGAGATGGAAATAGAAAAATGTAGGCGGGCCTCAGTACCTCAGTCAGTTTAGTGTCAGACCTCAGCTCAGGTCATGATCTCACGGTTCGTGGTTTCAAACCCTGCATCAGGCTCTGTGTTGACAGCTGGGAACATGGAGTCTGCTTGGGATTTCTCTCTCCCTCTCTCTCTTTCTCTCTCTCTCTCTCTCTCTCTCTGCCCCTCTCCCACTCACACTGTCTTTCTCTCTCAAAAATAAACATTAAAAAATTTAAGAAAAATATGTGGAGCTGGGAGTCAAAGTGGAAATCCTAGAGATCATGCCCACATTCTTGGATTCATTAGTCACAGTGTGGGCATAAGGCCCACACGACAAATCACCTAACCATAAAGTCAGACCTGAGAGGGCAGCTGTGTTTGGCCACCCTGGTGCTGGGAGTTGTTAAAATGATTCACTTAGGGGCACCTGGGTGGGTTAGTCAGTTAAGTGTCCGACTTCGGCTCAGGGCATGATCTCGTGGTTAACAAGTTAGAACCCCATGTTGGGCTCTGTGCTGACAGCTCAGAGCCTGGAGCTTTGGATTCTGTCTCCCTCTGTCTGCCCTCCCCTGCTTGTACTGTCTTTCTCTAAAAAAAACAAAAAAACAAAAAAAAAAAATTCACTTAGTCTCAGATGGAGTGAATTGAAGTAATCTCCTTCACCCTGATCTAAGAGAAGTTCTAAAAGCTAAGAGATAGCCAGTGGCTGTGGTGGGGAGCCATAGGCTGTCAGAAAATAAATCGAACATTTACCAGCAACTCAAACTACGATTTGCCTCTGATGATGCAGATATCCTTCTGGGTAAAATCGGTCAAATCTGACCTTTAAAAAACAGAATGATTGGATAATTATCATCACTATTTTTTAAAGTCAATCTGTCAGAATATGAATAAAACAACCTTTAGGGTATTCTGAAAAAAAAAAAAGAATTCAGATAGAAAGTAACAATTATTTCAAAGAGCAACACTAGGAGACAAGGTGGCCCTTCTGTACCTGTTGCAACCTTGTGTGAGACTCACTCCTAAACCTGATTGTGCCCCTTGAGAGACAAAGAATGCAAACCCAGGCGGGCAGCTGCTGATCTGAAACCAGGGAAACAGAGCTGAGAAGCTGTCAGCAGCCAGGTTAGCTGGAGAACTCTCAGAGAGAAGCACCCATCAGGAGTGCCGGGGGTCTTGCTTGAGAGGGGACCAGACACCTGGGGGCATGGGGACAGGAGGCACTTGACCTGGAAACAGCTTTGAGGCTGTGGGGAGACAGGGTCAGGTGATCTCGAGAGGGAGCAGTTTCTGGGGGACCTGAGGCTATACATCCTGCTGGAGCCGAAGGCATACAGGCAGCCTCCTCCTACTACAGTGGAAGGCTTGCCTTCACAGGGAGGCTTTGAGCTGTCTGCATGTAAAAATTATTCTGCACAGTCCTCTGCCTGTACAAAGTATTTTGTGTGTGAACAAAATATTTTGACCCCACAGAAAAAAATTCCCAAGGGCAAAACAGTTTTCACATTTTCAGGATCATGTGTTTTACTCTCTCCCCTACCTGGTCGTTGTGGTCAAGCTGGATAACTAGTAACCAGAAATGAACTGGGTTATTCCCAGAATGGAGTCGATTAAAAGGAGAAGTTAATCAGAATATATATGGGGCTATCAGGTGGCCGCTGGGCACCTCCAGAAAAAGGCATTCTCAAGATAGGGTATATTATGTTTTTAAAAAAATTTCCCTAAACACTAGACTAGAAGTGATTGGCAGGGGGCAGAGGAGAGAAGTAAAGAGAAAGATAAGTAAAATATTTCAGAGTTGACAAACATTTATTTTTATCACGAGATTAGCCTTTCTGTATTTGTTTCCAGAATTACATGTATAAATTCTCAAACTTGGAAAATAGGACTTTTTAAACTTTAAAATTTTTATCACAAATAGCTTTATAGACTAAAAGCATTTTTGCTTTTGAAGTCCTTTATCACGGGGTGCTTAGGTGGCTCAGTCGGTTGGGTGTCCGACTTGGGCTCAGGTCGTGATCTCACCTGCCATGAGTTTGAGCCCCACCCACATCGGGCTCTGGGCTCACAGCTCTGCCTGAAGCCTGCTTGGGAGTCTGTGTCTCCTTCTGTCTCTGCCCCTCCCCCAACTCGCACTCTGTTGCTCTCAAAAATAAAATAAAAACATAAAATAAATAAATAAAGTCCTTTATCAAACGGACAAATATAAAATATTAACAATAACACCAAATAATGGTAAAGATATAGAGCACTCTCATTTTTATTAATGAAAATGTAAATTGGTACAACCTTTTGAAAAGCATTTTGTGAAGTATATCAACAACCTTACAAATAGGCATCCTCTTAGTCCAGCGTTGACAACTAGATTGGCAATACAGCCTATGAAATAACGTTAGAGGCGCCTGGGTGGCTGAGTCGGTTAAGCAGCTGACTCTTGATCTTGGCTCAGGTCATGATCTCATGGTTCATGAATTCTTGCCCTGTGTATGGCTGTCAGTATAGAGCCTGTTTGGGATTCTCTCTCTTTTCCTCTCTCTCTGCTCCTCCCCTGCTCACACCCACATGCGTTCTCTCCCTCTCTCTCTCTAAAATAAATAAAAAATAATAATAACTTTAAACATACGGAAAATATTATTTAAATGTGTTTAGAGATGCCTGGTTGGCTCAGTCAGTTAAGCGTTCGACACTTGATTTCAGCTCAGGTCCTGACCTCATGGTTTGTGAGATCAGCCCTGATTTGTTTGTGCGCTGACAGTGTGGAGCCTGCTTAGGATTCTCTCTCTCTGTTCCTGCCCAGCTCATGCTCCCTCTCTGTCTCTCAAAACAAATAAGAGTTTCCAGAAATAAAAATATAATTGAAACTTCTTTAAAAAAATCAATGGATGGGTTAGCTAATTGGACATGACTGAGGGGAAAAAGTCAGTGAAATGAAATACAGATCTGAACCAATTATGCAGAATGCACTACAGTGTTAAATATGAAGAGGGATTAAGAGACACTTATGATAAAGTGAGAGGTTCTAACATATGTCTAATTGGAGTTTCAGAAGGAAATAATAAAGATAATGTTTTAGAAGCAATAGTTCAAGAGATGATGGCCAAAAGTTTCCAAAAGTTTAAAAAAACAGATTGGGGAATTCCAAACAGTTCCAATATAAATAATTATATTTATATAAATATATAAATAATTATCCTCTAGATATAAATTATAGTGATCTGTCAAACATTAAAGGCAGTGATCTATAAAGCAGCTAGAAAGTAAAGATGTTTCTAACAAAGGCACTGTAAATAGCCTGATTAATTTTTCTACAACAGTAATGAAATCCAGAATCCACCCAATCCAGGCAATGATATTTTACAATGGAATGTGTGGTGAAATTATCTTTCAAGAGCAGGAGGGGAAAAATAATATATCCAGGTTAAAAGAAAATAAGGCACCAGGATTTACCACTAACAGATTCTTATTAAAGATTATTCTCAATAATGAGCTTCAAGTAGGATACCAAATGGAAAGTCACAGATACAGAAAGCAATGGTAAGCAAAGATTTCTGTAAATTCATAGGTAAAACTAAAATATTGAGTATGTAAAAGAGTACCAACTACTTTATCAAATTAAAAAAAATATAAAACCAAATACTAGACAATAATAGCCCTATAACTTGAGAAAAGATTGATTCTATCTGAAGCATTCTGATGTCTTTTTATTTGGGAAGAGGGTAAAGCTATCGCTTAACGTTAGAGTTTTTACATATCCAGGTCAAAGTATCTGGGACAACTACTAAAGGAAAGGATATGGAAAATATAACCTCCAAACTTCTAGAAGGCAGAATGAAAAATGTAACCACTTTTGAAAAAAACCTAATTAGGAATATATGTGTGTGTTTGTGTGTGTGTGTGTGTGTGTGTGTGTGTCTGTGTGTGTGTGTGTGTGTGTGTGAGAGAGAGAGAGAGAGAGAGAGAGAGAGAGAGAGAGAAAGGGAGAATGAGATCTTACATCTTTATTCATCCATCAACGGGCACTTGGTTTGTTTCCATATCTTGGCTATTGTGAAAAATGCTGCAATCAATATTGTTCTTCTATCTTTTTGGTAACCTGTTTTCATTTCCTTTAGATACATACCTAGAAGTGGGGTTGCTGGATCGTATGACAGTTCTATTTTAACTTTTTTGAAGAACCTCTGTATGGTTCTCCACAGTGGATGAACCACGTTACAATCCCAACAGTACACATGGGTTCCCTTTTCTCCGCATCCTTGCCAATCCTTATTGTCTCTTGTCTTATTGATGATAGCCATTCTTCCAGATGTGAGGTGATATTTTATTGTGGTTTTGATTTGCATTTCCCTTATGATTAGTAATGTCGAGTACCTTTTTATGTACCTGTTGGCAATTTGGGTGTCTCCTTTGGAAAATTTTCTATTTAGTGCCTCTGCCTGTTTTTTAATTGGATCGTTTGTTGTTTGTTACTGAGTTGCAGAAGTTCTTTGTAAATTTTGAATATTGACCTCTTATGGTTTGCAAATATTTTCTCCTTGCATGTGTTGCCTTTTTATTTTAACTGTTTCTTTTGCTGTGCAGAAAGTTTGATGTAGTTACACTTGTTGATTGTTTTTCTTTTGTTATTTGTGATTTCGTTGTCACGTCCAAAATATCATCCTTAGACTAATGCCAGCAAGATTCTTCCTTCTGTTTTCTTAAAGGAGTTTTATGGTATCAAGTCTTATGTTTAAGTCTTTGATCCATTTTGAGTTAATTTTTGTGAGTGGTATAAGAGTTAAATTTCACTTTTCTGTATGTCATTATCCAGTTTTCCCAACAACATTTGTTCAAGAGACTATCCCTTTCCTCATTAGATGCTCTTAGCTCCCTTATTAAATACTAGTTGACTGTATATGCCGGCCGGGGCTTAATTCCGGGCTCCCTGTTGTGCTCTAGTGGACTATGTGTCTATTTTTACGCCAGTATCATACTGTTGTAATTAAAATAGCTTTTCAGTATAGTTTGAAATCCAGAAGTGGGATGCCTCCAGTTTTGTTCTTCTTTCTCATGATTACTTTGGCTAGTCACAGTCTTGTAGTTCCATACAATATATAAGATTTTTGTCCTGTGTCTGTGAAAAATGCCATTGGAATTTTGATAGGGATTATGTTGAGTCTATATATGGCTTTAGGTAGCATAGATATTTTAACATTATCTCTTCTAATCCATGAACGTGAATGTCCTTCCATTTGTTTGTGTCTTTTTGTTCTTTCAACAAAGTCTTGTAACTTTCAGTGTACAGAACTTTGACTTGTTTGGTTAAATTTATTCCTAGGTATTTTACTGTTTTTAATGCTATTGTGAATGAGATAGTTTTCTTTTTTCTTTTTCAGATATTTCATTGTTAGTATTTAGAAATACAACTGGATTTCTGCCTATTGATTTTTACATCCTGCAACTTTAATGAATTTATTGATTAGATTGAATGGTTTTTCTTTGTGATTTTCAATATATAAGGTCTTATCATCTGTATATAACAATTTGTACTTCTTTTCTGATTTGGATGCCTTTTATTTCTTTGTCTTGCCTGATTGCTCTGGCTAGGACTTCCAGTACTATGTTGAATAAAAGTGTGAGAGAGGGCGCTCTTGTCTTCCTGTTCCTGATCTTAGAGAAAAACTTTTAATTTTTCTCTGTTGAGCACACTGCTAGTTGTGGATTTGTCATATGTGGCCTTTATTATGTTGAGGAACGTGTCTCCTATCTGTTGAGTGTTTCTGTTATGAAAAAATGTTGTTTTTTTTTTTTTCCAAATGCTTTTTCTACATCTGTTGAGATGATTATATTATTTTTATCTTTCATTATTAATGTGATATATCACTTTATTGATTTTTTTTTTATGTTGACGAATCCTTGCATCTCAGAGATAAAACCCACTTGGCCATGGTGTACAATCTTTCTAATGAGTTCTTAAATTCAGTTTGCTAGTATTTTGTTGAGGATTTTGCATCTGTTTTTTATCAGGGATATTGCATCATAGACTTCTAGAGTGAGTTTGGAACCGTTTCTTTCTTTGTAGTTTTTGGAAGAATTTGAGAAGAGTTGGCATTATTTCTTTTTTAATGTTTTATTTTATTATTTTGAGAGGGAGACAGAGCACGAGTGGGGGAGGGGCAGAGAGAGGCAGACAGAATCGGAAGCAGGCTCCAGGCTCTGAGCTGTCAGCACAGAGCTCCAAGTGGAGTTTGAATCCATGGACTATAAACCACGAGATCATGACTTGAGCCAAAGTCAAGAGTCAGAAGCTCAACCAACTGAGCCACCCAGGTGCCCTGCATTATTTCTTTTGTAAATGTTCAAATTTGCCAGTGAAGCCATGTGGTCCAGGGGTTCTCTGTATTGCAAGATTTTTGATAGCTGATTCAATCTCCTTACTTGTTATTTGTCTGTTCAGGCTTTCTATTTCTTCCTGATTCAGTTTCACATGATTCTAGATTCTCCATTGTTCTAGGTTACCTAATTTGTTGGCATATCGTTGTTCATAATGGTCTTTTATGATCCTATGTATTTCTGTAGTGTCAATTATAATTTTTTCTCATTCACTTCTAAGTCTTCTCTTTTTTGCTTAGTCTCGCTAAAGGTTTGTCAATCTTATCTTTCAAAAAATCAGCTATTAGTTTCATTGATCTTCCCTATTGTTTTTTCTGATCTCTATTCCCATTCTGATCCTTATTATTTCCTTCCTTCTGCTCATTTTGGGCTTAATGTATTCTTTTTCTACTTCTTTGAAGTGTGAAGTTAGGGGTTCTTTTTGTGATCTAATTTCTTAATATGTGCATTTATTACTGTAAATTTTCCCTCAGAACTGTTTTTGTGGTGTCCCATATGTTTTGGTATATGTTTTGGTATTGTGTTTTACTCATTTCAAGATATTCTTTGCTTTCCCTTTTGGTTTCTTCTTTAATGCATTGATTGTTCAGCTGTGTGTTGTTTAGTTTCCACATATTTGTAGATTTTTCGGCTTTCCTCATGTTTTTGATTTCTGCTTTCATATCCTATCTTTAAAAAAGATAACTTGGTATGATTACAGTCTTCTTAAATATGCTAGGGCTTCTTTTGTGTCCTAACATAAGATCCATCCTTGAGGATGTTCCATGAGCAGTTTAAAAGAATATGTATATTTTGCTGCTGTTGAGTGGAATATTCATAGAGGTCTGTCAGGTCCATTGGTCTATAGTACAGTTCAAGTTCATCATTTCCTTGTTGATTTTCTGTCTGGATGATCTATCCATTGTTGAAAGTGGGGGATTGAAGTCCCCTACTATTATTGTATTGTTGTCTGTTCCTCTCTTTCTATCTATTAGTATTTTCTTAATGTATGTAGATGCTCCAGTGTTGGGTGCATATATATTTATGACTGTTAAGTCATCTTGATGGATTTATCCCTTTAACATTATATAATATTTTCCTTGTCTCTTGTTTCTGTATTTTGGCTTAAAATCAATTTTGCCCAAGTATGGCGACTCCCACCTTCTTTTTGTTACCTCTTGTATAGAGTATCTTTTTCCATCCTTTGAATTTGTGTATGTCCTTTTGTGAAGTGTGTCTCTTATTCTCTTATAGGCAACATATAGTTGGGTTTTGTTTTGTTTTTTTAAATTCATCCAGCCACTCTGCCTTTTGTTTGGTGACTTCAATCACATACACAGTAGTTATTGATATGTAAGGACTTAAATATGTCATTTTATTAATTGCTTTCTGGATGTTTTGTACTTTTATTGTTTCTTTTTCCCTCTGTCTCTGCTTACCTTTGTAAATTTGTTATTTTCTGTGGTGGTATTCTCTGTTTCCTCTGTCTTTTGTAGATCTAGGTTTTTGCTTTCTGGTTACCATAGGGCTTACATAAAACATTTTATAGATAAAACCACTCATTTTAGACTCGTATCAACATGTCTTTGACTGCCTATAAAAACTCTACCCTACTACCCCTCCCTTTTATCTGTGCCACAATATACCTTTTTTTATATTGTGTATTTATTAACAGTCTGTTACCACTGTTTTCCTTTAACCTTTAAACCATTGTTGATTGGTTAACACACCATCCTAGTAAAGAGTTATAATTTTCTAATTCTATTGTCACCTTTACTGGTGTGTTGTATACTTTCATATGTTTTCGTGTTGCTAATTAATGACTTTTTTAGTTCAGCTTGAAGAACTCCTTTTAGCATTTCTTGCAAAGCACATATAGTGGTCGTGAACTCAGTCAGCTTTTGTTTGTCTGGGGACGCGTTTATTTCTCCTTTGTTTGTGAAGGGTAACTGCCAGATAAACTATTTTTGGCTGGCAATGTTGTTTTCAATGCTTTGGGTGTGTAATTCTTCTTTCCTGGCCTGTAGAATTTCTGCTGAGAAATCTGCTGATAGACTAATGGGGGCTCTTTTGTAGGTTTTATTCTTTTTTTTTTTTTTCCTCAGACTGCCACTGTGATTCTTTCTTTATCTTTGATTATTGACAGTTTCATTAGAATGTGTCCTGGAGGTCTTTTTGCATTGAAGTAATAGAAGTCTATTAGCTTTGGGAACCTCTATGTCCAAGTCTTTCTCCAGGTTTGAGAAGTTCTCAGCTATCATTACTTTAAATAAACTCCGGCTCCCTTCTCCCTTTCTTCTCTTTCTGGACTGGTGACTATTCTGATATTTGTCTTTTGATGAAGTCTCATGGCTCATCTAATATAAAACTATTTTTCAAAGTAAGGGAACATTAGACACAAAGGTTAGGGCAGTGTTCTCTCTAGACAGTATACGTGGGCCTGTGTCCAAAAGGAACACACAGAATTCTAGGATTGGCAATGACTTCTGTCTCCTAGCCTGGGTGGTGGCTACATAGCCTTTGGGTCACCATTCTTTAGAACTTTCAGTAGTTTCTTAAGTATCATTTTACAGATATTCAACGTTTAACACAAAGTACAGTATAAAAATTTTATAGAGAATTCCATATAGAATACAATTAGAATTATATAATAAAAAATATGTAAACATTAAAGACAAATATGCCAAATGCTTTTAAAAAAGGCATTTAAGGGGCGTCTGGGTGGCTCAGTCGGTTAAGCGTCCGACTTCGGCTCAGGTCATGATCTCACAGTTTATGAGTTCGAGCCCCACATTGGGTTTTGTGCTGACAGCTCAGAGCCTGGAGCCTGCTTCCGATTCTGTGTCTCCCTCTCTCTCTGCTCCTCCCCCGCTCATGTTCTGTTTCTCGCTCTCTCCCCTTCAAAAATAAATTAAAACATTTAAAAAGAAAAAAAAATGCATTTAAGGATTAATGAACAGAGAAAGGGTTAACACTAGGCAGGGAGAGACCAGGGAACCTCAGGGAGGCAGACAGCAGCTGCAGGTGGGAGGCTGAAGAAGCAGCAGGATTTGAGGAAAAAAAGAAAGTAAAGGTATTCCAGACCCGCCTGGGCTAGGTGCCATGCGCGAAGTCTCACAAACTTTCTGATAAGGTCCCAATAAAAAGTCAGAGACAGAAATCCTTAGTGGCTACCCAGTTGGGACCCCTCTCGCTCTTGAGAGCTTTATATTTTCCCTCAATAAACTCTACCGCTTTGCTCACTCTCCGTTGTCCATGAGATTCATTCTTTGACTCTGTGAGACAAGGACCAGCGTCTCTCTCACGTTCCTGTAACAGTAAGACCAAGCGGGAATGTTTTGCTCTATTTGTTTTTCTATAGTCTATGAATTTTCTTCAACAAGCATACATTAATTTTATAATTAAAAAGTGAGATTGTTTTAGATCATTCTATGATGTCATTAAATCTAATATTTAGGAAACATTTATTTTCAAGGCATCAAAACAATGTGCACAAGCACATGAATTATGAGTAGCCTCTCTGAGTAGCCTTTTTGAACATTAGCAAGGAGAGGATATGCTCCTTCCCTACTAAAGGGTAAATGACTACTAGTATTCCACGAAATGTTGACTTTGAGAGACCCTGTTCCTCAGGCCCCACAACCAGTCTGCTTGAGAAGTTTAGTAGCTCATTTCTCATGAGACCTCCTGCCTCCATTCCTCCTCCCATCCTTGATTAAATCCTATTCAGAGTCACCACGCTGCCCTCCTCATTTACCTCCTTGAGATTATGCCGGGTTCACTTTTACAACTTCTTCCCAACTCTGAAAATAGTTTGTTTTATTCACTGATTCCAAAAGCATGTATGGCGCCTCTCCACCCCAATGCCTGTGCCATGCTTTTCCTTCTAGCTCTTTTCCACACATCCATCCTTCCAGAACCAGTTTAAACTCTACCTTCTCAGAACAGCTGATCGATTCATCCTCAGACCTTCCATTATTGGCCTTTGTTCTTTGCCCCTTTGAATTAAAAGCACCAGTATTTATTGTAAGTTATTTTTTAAAAGACAGACTTTTAAGAGCAGTTTTAGATTCACAGCAAAATTGATTTATTTCCATATACTCCCTTATCCCACACATGTATAGTCTCTTCCATTATGAACATCCCCCACTATAGTGGTGCATTTGTTACAACTGATGAACCGACACGGACACATCATTATCACTCAAAGCCCATAGTTTACATTATGGGTCACCCTTGGTGTTGTACATTCTATGGGTTTGGATAGATGTAAAATGACATGTATTCACCATTACAGTATCCTACAGAGTAGTTTCACTACTCTAAAAATTCTCTGTTCAGCACCTATTCATCCTTTCCTCCCCCTGGTCCCTGGCAACCACTGATCCTTTTACTCTGTCCATAGTTTTGTGTTTTCCAGAATGTCATATAGTTGTACTTAGTGTGTAGCCTTTTCAGATTGGCTTTTATCACTTGCAATATGGATTTAAATTTCTTCTATGTCTTTTTATCGATTGAGAACTCATTTTCTTTTAGCTCTAAATAATGTTTCATTATCCAGATGTACCACAGTTTATTTACCCAATCATCTACTGAGGACATCTTGGTTGCTTCCAAGTTTTGGCAATTATGAACAAAGCTGCTATAAATATTCATGTGAATATTTTTGTGTGGACATAGTGTACCTCCTCTGGGTAAATACCAAGAGGTGTGATTACTGGAATCTATAGTAAAAGCACGTTTAGTTTTATAAGAAGCGGCCAAACTCTCTTCTAAAGTGGATGTACCATTTTTTGCACCCCCCCCCCCCAGCAATTAATGGGAGTTCGTATCGCTCCACATCCTGGCTGACATTTGGTGTTGTCAGAATTCTGGATTTTGACCACTCTAATAGATGTGTAGTGGCATCTTGTTGTTTTAATTTGCATTTCCCTGATGACAGATTATATGGAACATCTTTTCACATGCTTATTTGCCATCTGTATAGCATCTTCTAAGCTATTTTTAAAGTACGTACCTTTTCATACCTAGTTTTGGCTATCAGCCTCTAAGCATTCAATTCCACCCAAGTACTCCTAATGCCCAGCCCAGCTAACCCATAGGCGCCTGCCTTTCATGCTTTAGAATGGCATTTCTATACCCATCAGGAGAATTTTGAGATTCTGAGATTTCCTATAAGATGTAGTTCAATTTCAAGTTAGCCTTTCAGAGTCAGTTATACACTATTTGTTCTATTATCGGAAATAGGATGAAGACAAGCACAGGGAACATAGCCTTGACTCATCTACAAAGTAAGGACTACAGCAGAACAGCCCGAAGGATGCTGTGACAGAAAAAAAATATGTGGGAAAATACGGATTAGATTTCAGGATGGGTACATAGTCCCTTATTTGGGATCTTGCAAAAATGGTTATTCACTGAGTGTCCTGACCCTCCTCAGCAGAAGGCAGAAAGCAGCATTTCCGCCGATAGCCCTGAGTAGCAGCCCCTTTTCCCAACTGATAGAAGGAACCGGCTCAGGTGTTCTTGGAAGACCGGACTTAGGGTGATCTCCTGAATTAATTGTTAAACAAGGAAAAGTAAAAATAACTCCCCCTAAAATACTTCTAGCTCCCTTTGGAGTTCAGTTACTGTCAAGAAGACTGGCAGGGCTTGTCCGTGGCTGGGTAGTACCTTAAATGACTGATAGCCAACAATTTTACCAAGCACTGGACTTGAGTGATAGCCAGCTAACGAAACTCAAAATGCCTATCATCTTAAACAAGAAAACAATGAATTGGTATCAAATCATTTTAGGCACTCAGGTAAAACTTTGGAATTGAGATTTAAGGTGGTAGAATATCTGGACAAAACACAGTGGTTCTGAAGGTACTGTACTCTGACCAATTTAATACCACTTTCATATACAGCTAGCTGCCCACCATAGAATGCATTGATCTTTAGGGGAAGAAATTTCCCTCTTTTCTACCCATTGAAGAACATATAAGAATAATCATGATGAGAAAGGGAGTATTTGCCATTCTCTTTTAGATAATTAAGGGCATAAATCCATCTGCTGTCCTTGAGGGAGCACATGCCCAGTAAGAAGCACCTCAGCCTCTTGCTTTTCACTGTTCTGCCACCTGAGAAAGGAGGAGCTGAGGAGTCATTCGCTGTCACGCATGTCATTGTATCTGAAATAGCCTGGAGCTGTCAAGCTCCCCATCACGGTACTGTAGCGGGTCACAGCCGTCTTTGTCCATTAGAAATAATTCTCTCTTGTCTGTAGTTGAGAATTTTTTATTTAATTATTTCTGTTTTTGGTATAATATATAACGTTGTCAAATTGTTCTACATAGACCAGGCTGCTTTGTAAAATGTGGAAGACTAGAAGGAAAATACTTTGTATGGCTTTGCTAATCTGTCTAGGTCTCCTTGTAACACGCAAAAGCATGCCTGCTTCCCGCGAGGGAAATTATTGGGCCTGAGTGTTCTGACTTCTGCAGGGTACTGTGCCTGTGTCACTGCATAGGGCATGCGTTTTCACTGAAGCAGAGTCAGAAGAGGAAGGGCAGTATTACCCTATGATCAGGTATAGTAACCTGGTGTCTATTTTGCATGCCCTCTTCCCAAAAGCACTGTTTAGAAATTTACGAGTGGGATTTACCAGGCAGGAGAAGGGGAATAGGTTAATGGAAAGATAAAGTTGTCCTTTCTAACATTAGTCTGGAGGAACGTGTGTGTTTGCTGATAAGAAGTTTATTAAGTCTCTCACATCCATTGTCTCCTTTACTCTAACCATCCCCGAAATGGGTAGGACATGTTTTCTTTTGCAAATGAGAACACTGGGGTGTTGTAACTTGCCGGCAGTCCTATAAAGTAGTTGTGATGAAGGCAGGTTCCACCCTCAGTCTTCTAGCTCTCAATCCACTGCTTCTTACACTGGAACATCCTGCCTGTCTGTATTTTGGATTCTCTCAATCATGAATGTAAATGTTCCAGCCACGAATTTATGTAAACACCTTTACAGTAATGAGATGTGCCATATAACCATCCCATGCCAACTTAGAGCAACCAGTTCCATAAATTTAGTTTTCACTGTGGAAAGCAAAACTTTTCATAGCCCTCCCTTTCCCTTTCCCCTTCCTCTCTTCCCTTCTTTTCTTTATTTGGAGAGGACACTAATGTATTGTTCAAAGGAGGCCTTCCTATGCATAGCACTTCTCCATTTCTCTATTTGGGAACAAGTTTGTGCTCAATCCATTCCATTTGTTTTTGTGAATATGGGTCACATCCTTTCTTGGGCTTTGGCCTTCCACTTTGTTAAGGTTTTTACTTAACCAAAGAGCCTGCCCTCCTGCGTCTAGTCCAGGTCAGACTTTGCTACCAATATGATAGTCCGTCAATATTGGCCCCTCCATTCCAAGAAGCTTGGAGGTAGCTCATGCCAGGCTTAACCCACACAGCACTTCAACTTGTCTGCTCCTTCATTTATTCTCTTGCATTATTTTGGTACATGTCTGGCCTTCCTCTGTTCAATTATAAGATCCACATAGACAAGTGTAAAGTTGTATTTCTTTCTGATTCTCCTTATAGTACCTAGCCCAGTGTCTGAAAACTGTGCAGCTAAGGAGCAAGCATTTGCAAAAAGAAGAATTCCATCTCTTTGGCGTTTTAATACCCATTTTCCAGACATTCTCCAGTTTCAGGATCCAGAGTTATAGAGATCCCATTGGCTGCAGATTGCTATTGTTTTTTCCATAGGTATGAGTGCTATAACCAGCTTATTTCTAAGCTCTTGACAACGTCTGACATCTTACTGGTCATTATGGCCACATGGTTTAGATAGGCTCATAATTACAGGATTCCCTCCCTAGAGTATGATTAGCAGATCAGAGTTTTTGATCTTTAACATAAAACTACACAAATAAGTGTTTTCTTAATTGTTTTCCCAAACTTGTGCTCCCAGAAGTTCATATGCTATTTATATTCTTATTTCCAGAGCCTGTGAGATCTTCCTACCATATACGAGCTTATTGATGTTTGACTCTATGAATTTAGCGTCTTATGTAAACATGTAGATTATAAATCATTCCCTTCTGCAGGCAATTTATCAAACTGAAATGCTAACAAAGAAAAATTCTGGATTCCAGATTATACCAGGGCTCAGTTTCCCCCCCTAAAGCACCCGTTCTTCCTTCCCATTTACCTGGGACTTAGGAAGATGGGTTGGCTCTGACACCTCAGGAAACGGCAACTCACCCTCACCTGATAATACCCACCTATGGCATGCCTATCGTTTTATCCTCATATTAATTAAAGGCAATTCTAGTCTGTTGTCTTGAGAAAAAATAGTCTTATTGACTTGGATTTGTAGAAATTTCTTCTCAACTACTCAAGTCCCAATCTTCATGATAGAGAATGTATCTGATAATTGTTAGTGCTATTTTTGACAGATGTTCGATATGTAATAATGATCTGCTACTTTGACTAATCCAGCCAAATCAACAGCTTTAGACAGAATCCAAAGTCCAGTTTGGGAGTACTGCCAATATCTCTTCCAAGGGATTTTAACAATATAAATCCTCAGAGAAAGAGAGAGAGAGAGAGAGAAATGTGAGTCATCAGGCTATTTATAGAAAACTAAGCAGTACATAGCTCAAAAAAAAAAAAAAAAAAAAACCCAAGCAGGAAAAAAAGCAAAATAAAAATATGGCCCGTATAATAGTTCGTAGGTTCAATATTTACCAGTTTGTGTACCATCTGAGCTATTTCCTTTAATCAACCAGGCACATGGCACTTTTATTCTCAGGGGACATGATCGCCATGACAACTTTATCAGACTAAACACTGAAACACAGCTCTTGGAATGATCTCAATTTGGGTATGGTTTAGAATATTATTTATGTTATTCTTTTATCAATATACTTGGTGTGCCAAGCGGAGATGAGAAAAAATTTTAAGTGACTATTAAAATCACAATAAAATATAAAAACTTTACAAAGAGAAAAGGAATAAGCCATTAGGCAGAAAAATGGGCAATCAAAGGAGCTATTGCGCTTGGCAGATGGAAAAGCAGCAGGTGCCATGGTGTGATGGGACCTCGCTTCCCATCATGCATGCTCTACAGTGATGCAGGCTGACAGGAAAGGGAATTAATGTGTCGGAGCAGGTACTTTCTGTCCATTAGCTGATTCCCAATACGTCCTCACAGACTGCTACCCGTGGCTCTTTGATAAAATGGTTTACAATACATGGCTCCGAAAGTTGTATGGGGAAGGACAGCTGTGAGTGACCCTCCCTTCAATGCCTCAGCTTAACAGAGTGTGAGTGACCAAGTAAACATTTCTCCACCCCAAACTGGGAGTAGCAATTTCGGTCCATGAATAAGTTATTTGAGTACAGATGCTTTGAATACATCAAGGTGACCAAGGGCCACAGCCTCTCAGTGTGGGGGATGGAAGGGGACACTGATGAAGAGAATTCTCAAGGTAACAAATTATCTCTCAAACAAATGAGTCTCAGGAAGGCTATAAGAGTACACTCACCTTTCTGCTTTCAGAGAAAAAAATGCCAAATTATGGAACATCAGCCTGAATTGGTGGGTCAGCTTAGACAAACCCAGCATATTAGGCATGGTAAACACTGATGGTGTGCTGGAGCGTCCTCATGTGTGTCCGGCTACTTCGTCCCTTCCCTTTCTCCTTCTTTTCCTTTCCTTTCCTTTCCTTTCCTTTCCTTTCCTTTCCTTTCCTTTCCTTTCCTTTCCTTTCAAGTCTGAGTTTAAGTTTCAAATCTGCAAGGCAGTCACCTGTTTAACCTCAAAATGAGAGTGAAATAGAAGAAAGGAGTTTAAGTTTGTACAATTGATGAGAGCTCTTTCCAAATCTCTGTCCAAAGAACTAATTGAATTGCCAAATAGTTTATTAGCCTTGGCTGTTAAGACAACTAGATTAAGAAAGGGTAGACTCAGTTAGTGTTGGTGTTGGTTGAGTGTCTGACTTCAGCTCAGGTCATGATCTGTCGGTTCATGAGTTTGAGCCCCGTGTCGGGCCCTGTGCTGACAGCTCAGAGCCTGGATCCTGCTTCAGATTGTTTCTCCCTCTCTCTCTGCCCCTTCCCCACTTGTACTCTGTCTCTCTTAAAAATAACTAAACATTAAAAAAAAATTTAAAAAGGATGGACCTTTTTATTTCTGTCCATTTTCACAACTGAATTGGAAAACCAAGAGTGGCTATGTGACTCGTGTACATAATTTCTGGGATTTTACGTATCAGAGATGCATTAACAATCTAAGGATTCAATTCTAGCCTTCCTCATCTACTCTAAGTAATGGACATGGTGTTGTAACTCAAAACAGCCTGTACTGTTTTCTGCATACTTATATTGCCATTTATAAATAATTTTCATTTAGTGTCTATCAAACCTCACTAAATTTTAAGTGACACAAGGAAAGAAACTGGATATCCCTTACCTCAGCACTTAGAAAATGCCAGTCCCATAGTAGGGATTCAGTAAAGGTTTGTGGAAAGAAGAAACAATGGAGGTAAGAAGATACTAATGTGGAAAGAAAAGAAGGAAGGAGGTCAAGAGAGAACCCAAAAGATGAGAAATATTCTTCATCACCTTTATATTTCTATATTTCTTCTTTAGAAGCCTCTCTAAAAAGCCTTAACTTTATTGAGATGCTAAAACAAATTCTTCACTAAATATAATAAGGAGGAAGAGTGAGGAGGAGAATGTATCTACGTTGACAATGATAGGCTATCACTGAATGCTGTCCAAGGACATTTATGGGCAGGTGTGCATACCCTTGGTCTTAAAATTAATTTTATAAAGAAACAGTGGAAATTAAAATATTTCAGCCAGAATATAGAAGTTTTTAACTTCTGCAGAGGCCATACCCAAAGAGCTTAAAATTATCCTTGAACGTCTTGTTCTTATCCCAGGCATTTGGAATGAGAATCTGTATTTGGGAGTGCAAGACTTTTAACCTGGAGCAGATCACTTTTATTCACATCCCTCCTTAAACCAAGTATGAGCATACTCACTATGCAAGATTATACAAGGTGGTGAGAACACATTTTTAATGTGAAAGCAAAACAGCGGATACAATGAATCCTGTGGGATTTATGATAACCAATGATAATAATACCTAAAGTGCAGAACACTTAACAGTTTCCTAAATTGTTTATATTATTTAACTCTTAATAGGATTGATTAATCCTATTATATAAATCTTGTGAAAGATGACTTCGAAAGGAACTAAGCATAATGAACAGAGAGACTCAAAATAGTCTGGAGGATATTGAAGGAAGGGGGAGGGGTCAATTATCTGTGTATGTTTCCTGTTTCAACCTTCAGAACAGGGAGAAACTTTTGACTTTTGTCAGTTGCAACAGACTGCCCCCTAGAAAACATCCTAAAATACCTGTTTGCTACATAGCCATTCTGTATTAGTCAGTTTAACCCTGCCAGCCTCAATCATCATTCTTTCAAAATAACTTTTGTAACCTTGTTTTTGCCTTTGTTCCCCCCCACGCCCCCCCTTTGCAATTCAGGGCACACTTTTTTTGATTTTGGCAAACTCTGGGTCTCCTGAATTGCAGTCCCTAAGGCTTCAAACAAACGTTTAAAACCTTGTCTTCTTGGTTAACACCTTTAACAGGATTAATTTATCCTGTTATTTAAACTTTAATAGAATAATTAACCTGGGAGTGAAGATTTATTAACCATGTAACATTGGTAAAGTTATTTCTCTATCCCTAGTTGTTGTTTTCCCCCTAAAACTATCATAAAATGTTGATCAAAGATTATATAGGAAAATACATGGAAAGTAGTATGTTTAATAAGTGTTAGCCATTATTAGTGCCATTATTTTTATTTAGAAAACAAGGCATCGTTAACTACAATTTGCAGATCATAAAAGAACCTCCAAAACTTAAATGAGTTCACTGCCTGTGAGGTAATAAAACCAGAACTTTCATTTGTAATTCTGAAACCATAATACTTTGTACTATGCCAATTCTACTCTGAGCTGCAGTTGACTTTAAGACCTCACTTTGAGGACGTGTGGCCCCTTTGGGATCCCCCTCATTACAGGATCCCAGGGACAGTGACTTGGTGTGGAGCCAAGGCACTGAGCCAGCAGCAACAGGGTCCTGGAGCACCAGGCCTGCTGAAGAGGTCATTCAATATCAGCTGCTTCCCAAAGCCTCCAGAGAGCCTGACACTTTGGCTTTCCTTCATTTTAGTTCCCGTCAATTTCAAAAGAGACAAGTTTCTAGGGCTGAAATTGATGTGTTTGTGTGACTATTCCAGGCTGCTGAAATTGACAGAGGCCGAAACTGATGAAAGTATCCAATTTGTCAATTTCAGCAAAGAGACTGCTTTGAAGGCAGAGATTGACTAAGTCTGTACCTTTCCTGCCTGATCAGAAAATTTAATTTTTCCCCCACTTATAAAAAAAGTTTTGTGTTTACTCTCAGAATATATTTTGGACTGTCCTCTAGATACAACCTGAATTGGCTTGACAGTTTAAACAGATGGTCAAGTCTATCAAATTCCAATCTAGTATGTTTAGCAGAATGTTGTTTCCCATTGTATTGGCTGATGAAATTATTCAAAATGGTTTTTAAAAAGTTGTAAATTGAGGAATCATTTGAAGCTCTGCTGCTTGTGTTTTGACGCATCCCATGAAAACCACATAAGCCCTAACTGATTTTCCAGTCACTCAATCATATCAGTCCAGAAATCCCTACTGCATCTGTCAACTATCTGGTTTTGACAAATTTTGACTGACGAAATCAAAATGGTTTGTAGAGGTTTAAGCATATCCTAAGGGAAGCAGTGCAGTTAGCAAAACTGGAATCCAGTACTTCTGTCTGCTAGTTGTGTGACCTCATCCAAGTTTTCAGCTCTTACTCTCTGCCTTTCCCCCTATAATATGAGGAAATTAGATCACAGCTGCATTTTCCAAGATGTGCTCTTTAGAAAAGAATATTTTAGGGGCACCTGGGTGGCGCAGTCGGTTAAGCGTCCGACTTCAGCCAGGTCACGATCTCACCGTCCGTGAGTTCGAGCCGCGCGTCAGGCTCCGGGCTGATGGCTCGGAGCCTGGAGCCTGTTTCCGATTCTGTGCCTCCCTCTCTCTCTGCCCCTCCCCCGTTCATGCTCTGTCTCTCTCTGTCCCAAAAATAAATAAACGTAGAAAAGAATATTTTAGGAGTGCCTGGCTATCTCATTTGGTTAAATGAGATAACTTTTCCAACTTTGGCTCAGGCCATGATCTTGCAGTTCCTGAGTTCCAACCCCGCCTCGGGCTCTGTGCTGACAGCTCAGAGCCTGGAGCCTGCTTTGGCACCTGTGTCTCCCTCTCTCTCCGTCCTTACGCTCTGTCTCTGTCTCTCTCTCTCTCTCTCTCAAAAATAAATAAACATTAAAAAACTTAGAAAGTATATTTTATGCCTTAGAACATCAATAGGTCTAACAAAAAATGCGTGATTAAATAACTTAGAAAAACATTAGTTAAATATGTATATTTGACAGCAGGACTTCCAGAGCCTTTATTATCTTAACGTGTTTAACAAATACAAATCTCAGGCACAAACCCTGGTGTACAATAAAATTAACTATACTTTCTAGACCCCATCCTGCCACATTGATAAGACTCTTCTCCTCAGTCATGTTGGGAAACTTGGTTCTGAAATCTCCAATGGGCAGAGGGTATGGATAGCCCATCCTGTCCTAAATCATTAGTCCACAAAGTTTGTTTCTCGGATTGTCTATATTAGGGATCAGCCAGATACTTCTATAAAGGGAAAGATAGAAAATAGTTTGGGCTTTGCAGGCTATTCAGACTCTGTTGTAACTACTCAACTCTGCCACTACCAATTCTGTCATTCCAGTGCAAAAATAGCCATAAATGATATATGTACATTTTTTTCTTAACCATTTAAAATATAAAAACCAATCTTGTGGGCTATGCAAAAAGCAGATGGTGGACTGGATTTGGTTTGCAGGCTGTAGTTTGCCATCCTTTGGTCTAATTGACTGGCTCCTTGATACTTCTGTGCCATACTTGTATCCCATGAATTTTCAAGACAGTGTATCGTCCCATCTGCCTAAACATACCCATAAGTCGTTCTGTCTTGGAGTCTTAGTTTTATGTCATCTGTATTCAGGAGATAAGGCAGAGGTTCTCTTACTTCCAACACCTCTAGATCTCTCTACGTATGTCCAAAAACACTACCACCTTTCACCACTTCTCAAGTCCCAAGGAATTTACAGAGAAATGAGTCTCCTTTCGCATTTTGACAATAATGCCAAAGCTCCCCCCTTCTCCGGGTTATTTATACTTTCCAACCTTCACAGCCCTCCCTTAGGCAGTGAGGACAGGTCCTGATTCAATGAGAGAAATACAAAACTATAGGAAAGGAAAAACGTATTTAAATCTGTCAAAATGCCATCCTTATCATATATGCATTATGAATCTCGCAAATGCCACGCGACATTTTCCAAATGTTTTCGACCGTGAATGCTTTTTAAGGACATCTTACGGGAGAATTGTCTAGTGTCTGCACTTTGGGAAACAACAGTCTAGAACTTATTTAAGGCTCCTTATAGCTCAACTGCTCTAATGAGGACCCAGTACCCTGTGAGAAGAACGAATCACAGTTTAGATCTGGGTTGATACTGCTATAAATCTTGGGGCTATATTGCATCCCCAGCCTTCTCTCTTCCTACTCTAATCCAAAATTTTCTCATGTATAATAACTTTTTCATATTTGGGCATATGTTTCTTGGTGGAGCAAATGTCAAGGTGTTCATAGTTACGATTCTCCTATTGCCTTTTATATATTACGTTACCTGCCAATGGTTGGCTGTATGTATGTAGGGATGATCAATGAACTGATTTTCCCCACTTCAACTCCTTGGGTCTTCAGCCCCTTTTGTAAACCTCTGTTTGATTTGACATGATTGTCAAATCTTTCTGGAGAAGAATTGTCTCTAATTTTATTTATTTTATACAAGTCAATGTGGCTTCTTCATAAACTGTTAATCTGTGCTCAGAAGAATGTCCTTAGAATACATGCTCCCTGGACTTTGGTGATAAAAACAAAAGGAATATAGAAATGAAAGTCATTTCAAAGTCTTGAAATGACTTGTTTGGTTTCTCTGACGTGATCCTATCAACTTGTTAGTGAACTGGGCCCTTGGGCTCTCTAATCAATGGAAATTGACAAGGAACCAAGTGAGAGTTCCAGGCAAGTCTTTATTGGGACTTACGCTTGAGCACAAGAAAGACAGCACAAAGGAAAGAACCCTCAGACTGATTCCTTGAGGAAAGATCAGGGGGAGTTTTTTAATGAAACTTAGGTGGAGAAAGAGTGACCTCTAAGCATGTAGAGGCAGGAGTTATTAACACGTGCACTTAAAGGTCATGCTTCTTCATGTGTCATGTGTATAATGTTAAATATCCATCCCTGGGCATGATTTTTAGTATTATAGTGGGGGGGGGATCAGTGAAAGTTCAGCACTGGGGTCCATCTTGGCACAGACTGCTTTGTAGTAAGCATCCTTCTTTCAGCATGCATGCTCCCTCTGTGTTCCTGCAAGATATACTACTCAAGAGGCATACTTTAGCTTTGTTTTTCCCTTTATGGAGTCAGCCAAGGGATACTGGGTTTCACAGTCAGGGTTGAGGGAACCTTAATCCAGTCCCTGCTCTTCTCTCTCTGATCACTGTTTTCTCTCCTAGCTGTGTCCCCACGTCCCACCACCTATTGTAAGAAAAAAGCATCCGTGGGTCTCTACTTACAGACCCTCCACATCTAATAACTTTAACTTTGTGTAGCTGACTCCAAATGGAAATTTCTTGTTCTCGGTTCCCAGTCTGGTGTTTTGACTCATCGGTTTATTCATTCACTCATTCAACATCTACTGAGTACCCTATTAAGTGTCTGTCTCTATGGTGCACAGTGGTATATAAAAAAGATGCAGCCCCAACTTCCATGGAACATAATGTTTAATGGGAGAGAGAGATATTCCACAAGTAAATGAACAAAAATATAATTGAAATCAAGTAGGTTCTATATGTAAGTAACCAACTGTCCTGGTTTGCCTAAGACTGTCCTAGTACTGAAAAACCTGCATCCCAGGAAACCACTGATTCCTGGGCAAATAGGGATGGTTGATCACCCTGTGCTATAAAAGGGAATCACACAGTGAATAAGCTTTATATTGCATAGCCTGGAAAACTTGCTGTATCATTTGAGCTGAGAACTAAAGGGTAAGGAAAAAAAGAACAAAAGAAGCCCAGCCATATGCAGGGAGGAAGGAAAGGGAAGTCCAGGCAAAAGGAATAGTTTGTTTACAAAGAGATTGGGACATTCAGGAAATCCAGGGTGGGGGGTAGGATAAAGCTATTTTAACTAAGGTGTATTAAACAAGCTAGAAGGCAGGTTGAGATAAAATGAGAGAGGCAGGAATGATTCAAGTCATAGTTCATTGTCAGAAGTTTGCAGTAGGATACCATTGTCTGATTTAAAAAGAAAACTTTCTAAATATTGAGACCCTATTTTGTGCCTAACCCATAAATACAAAAACATTAATTATAATCCTTTTTCTCAAGACCTACATCGCCTATAAAGTAAGACCATCCTTCAGGTAACAACTGTAATATAGGGGAATGAGAGCTAAAGCAGGGTGAATGGTAAGAAATCGTGAGGAGGGGAAGTTCAGAAATAAAGTAAAAGCTTAAGGTATTCTTTCCACCTCGAGAATTTCTCAGGCTCTGCCTCCCACCTTCTGCTTCAGATTCTCCAACAGTCATTTGGTTTCCCCATTTTTGTATACCGTTATTTCATATTGCCACATGACTGCTCTCTCAGGGGCCTTATGGACTGGTGATGGGCGGGGGGTGGGGGGAACCTCTCTCGGGTAATTTGCAGTTCTCCTCAGATACTGCCCCTTGGTTGATTTCTCTTGACTTCACGCACTGCAGTCAGGGCAGTAGGTCTACCCTTCACATCCTAGACTGCATCCAGGACCACAGTCCATGTTCCTCTGAGAGGAGAAAGACACTTTAAGGTAGTGACTCAAAGCACCCATGTTTCGTGGGCAGATACAGCCCCCGCCCATCCACATGATGATGTTTGAAACTTTAAAGAAAGTACAGTAGACCTTCCCAAAAAAATGTAAAAGAAATGCTGTAGGCTTTTATTTCTGGCCGAGGTCGCATGTTTCATCAGCTTGCATTAACAACTCTGGTAACGAGAATGCAGTTATTGACGGACATTTCCATGCCAAGGAGTGAACACTCCATCATGATGAGGAGGGAGTGTGGTTGTTAACTGCTGTGTTGTTAGGACAGTAAAATCAAAATTATTTTTCATCGTTTGTCCCATGTGAAAAATACCCTAATTTGAATGTCCTGAGATTGCTCCCAATCAAGTCCGAGGATCAGACTGGTGTACAAATTTTCCTTTGGTTAGTATGATAATGAGACTTCAACTGCACACCAAATAATTGTATTTATTAAAATTTATGATTGTGCATTAGAGAGTTCAGTAGTATTCAGGAGGTCTCAAAGCCATAACTTACAGCCTCCACCTCACCTTCGTCTATACATTTTACTCTTAGCAACTGCTATTTAAATGCAGATGGCTGTATAAATTTCCACTTCTGACCTGAAATATTTCCAGCAATATATGCTATGATTAATTGGCACTTCAGACCTCCCTCCCCCCCCCACCTGGGATTATCTGTTATACAGCCTATGGGATAGAAAGATAGGCTTCTAACAATATACATTGTCTCTGCAGCTCTCAAAGACTAGCATCTAACAGCAATGGTGGGCATTTAATCTTGATCCTTGATCACAGCTTGTTTTAAAGTTCTATCCAATAGCCAGCCAAGCACTCAGTTGGTGAAGGCCAGTCTCCCTGAGTTCAACATTTCTCCATCACTTTCTTACTTTTTTATTATGAAAGGCCAAGCTCAGAATACCTGACTATGTTCATCACGGCTGAGTATTGACAAGCCACAGACACAGCCACTGACCATGGTTAAAAATGCAGCTGGGTTAATGCTGACATACTGCTGTCTTTTGAGGGCCAGTTGATGTGTGTTCATTTATAATCTAATTGCATGTACACTTTTAAAAATCAGCTCCCAGTGTGGAATGGATAAAAATACAATTACCAAATGATATGCGTAATCATTCAGTGCTGTTAGTCCCAAAAGGTGATATTGCAGTGACATTGAGGAAATTAGATCTATTCTTCATACAATTATATGGCTACACTTTCACTCTAATGCCATTCTAATTGGGAAGGAGCATTAAAATGTGAAACTGGGTGCATTTCACTCTCTAATTATCACTGAACAACTCATTTTTAAGATAGGTTTCTGGAAAAGACAGTTGCCAGAATGCTTTGATAGTCCCAAATGTTCATTGTTGCTTTCATGTCAGGTGAAGCTTGTTTTCCTCCTATAACATTTAGGTTGCCACTGAGAGCTGGCTAGAAAGAAATATTTGGGTGATTGCCTATAATTTATTTGGTCCATTTATGTTTTTGAAAAGAAAAATTCTATGTGGATATACTCCCCCTACTTGTACTTCCAAATGGGCCCTTTGAATTGAATACTTGCCCTGCTATTTTACAGGGTGGTTGGAAGACTCAAATTTTGTAATAAAATTGCAAGCCATTGTGTTAAACTATTAGTTATATACAAAATGATCTATTACTGTTATAATTATTGCTGCTATTGTTTTTGCTAGTAGCAATTGTATGAATTTAATATCTCTAGCTATAACTCATTTGGATCCCTGCTGTACAAGCCAGCAGTCTCTGGATATATATGAATTTATTAAGGATTTCCCTCCATCCCCTATTTTTGGAATAATGGATTTATAGAGCAAAGAGTACACTAAAGTGACATGATACCCTATCAATTATTCTATTAGACTGTAAACTCTATGAAGGTAAGAACTGTATTTCTTCATAGAAGGCATTGAATCAATAGCTGCAGACTGAAGAAACACTTTTCTATTTCTTCCTTCTTTATGAGCATATTTCTTTATGCTGTTAAGCACAGTTATAATAACGGATTTAAAATTCATGTCTATGAATTACCCATCTGGGTGTAATTCTGGGTGTAACATGTCATGGTGTAAATCTCCACTGACTGTATTTTCCCTTGAGAGTGGATCGAATTTTCCAGATTTTTAAATTTTGGATTGTATTCTAGGTATTATGGGTGCCATTGTAGAGACTCTGAATTATATTATGCTCTTGCAAACAATACTGATTTTTTTTTTTGTCTGTTTCTGTGAACAATGTGACTTGCCTCAAATAAAACTCTTTCTTGGGAAGCAATTCAAATATCAGTTTAGTTCTTTTACTCGTAGATGGACTGCCTGCAGTCGGCCCTGTGTACCTATGGTGCCCCCCAACCCTTTCCAGTGGCTGTGATTGACGACTCATACCAGAAGGGCTGAGCTTTTCTATAGGAGTTTTAGCTGTTCCATGTAGGCTGACTTCATCCTGCCCTTGATCTAAAAGCAGTAAGAAATGGGAAACTCATGCCATGCAATTTTCCTTCATCCAAAAGTCACTATCTCCTCAGAATCTGCCTAAATTTCGCTCACTTCTCAAACCTTTTTGCTTCCCCAAATTTATAGTTTTTATAGTTTTTATTTATAGAATTTCTTTCAAATTCTGTGTAATAAAAATTAGGTTCAAAGAGGTACTATGACTTGTCTAAGATAACAGAGCTTGTTTGAGTTCTCTATTCATGACCATACAAACAAGAGTTAGGCAGATGTTATCTTTCTTTATTCTCATCGAAGATTTTTTCACCCCAGATTACTGTACTCTCAGTCAATGTAGTCCAGTGTGAATGGCTTCTCTCACTTTTGACCCACACTAGAATAAAGTTTGAAGATACTCCAGTGGAGTCCAGTTGCCTTAAAGAGACTTCTGTTTGTTGCTGAAGCTTAATTCAAAGTTTGTTCAGTAACTACAACAGTAGTTCCTAGACACCCAACCAACATTTAGTGGCCACCTTGGATGTAGAGGTAGTGGAATTAGGGGATGACCCCTAAGAAAAAACAAAAACCAGGCTTATATCCACTTCCTGTTCTTTTTTTTTTCTTCTTCAATGTATTGGCCTATGAAATTCAAAAGTCTAGGAATCACTATGTGTCATCATAGGGAGTAATTTCACAGGCTTAATTTCCTCTTAATAAATTGAAATGTATTAAATCATCCCTCTTGGCTCTTGTGGCCCAAAGATTTTATTCTATTATTTTCATACAGACACTGATTATCATCAAGATCCCCAATATCCATTCATACTGCAGGTCTGGAAAATTAAGACAAAGGAAAAAGAGACAGCAAAATTAAGAGTTTGTGAATCCATTGAAAGGTATACTAAACTTTTGGGATAATCAATAACATACTCCTTAATTTTCCTGCTTGAAAATGCTTTGGGCATGCTGTGCAGATACAATCATAATCGACTCTTTAACCTTTGGCTTTCTAGGAATAAATTTTCCTGATTCTAGGATTTATTGGTTCATTACATGGGGATTTAAGCATCTCCAGTGCTTTTGATAATAACATGGTTCCTTAGCTCTTCCTTTTTGGCTCCTTTCTTACATTGTCTGGGCATCTTGTCATCAAGTACATCTCAGTTATTAGATGGAAAGAACTAGGAGCTATACTGATAAAAGAATAATACATACACCAAACCCTAGGATTATGCTGATCACTCTGTAAGTTATAGCCATGTACCTAGAGGAATATAGTAAAATGCCCTAGAACTTGTAGACAGTGGTATTCCTCTGAGAGTCAAATTATAAGGTCAACACTTAGTCGATGAGCCAGGCTATTCTCAAGCAAACAAAACTGGGGTATATTCTCCAAAAGATACAATTTGGTGAAACAAATTTAGCATTATGGTAAGCACTATTTACTCAGTTTTTTAACTTTTTATTTAAATTCCAGTTTGTTAACATATAGTATATTAGTTACGAGTGTACAATTTAGTGATTCAACACTTCCATGCAACACTCCTTAATCCCCATCACCTATTTCACCCATCCCTCCCAACCACCTCCCCTCTGGTAACTATCAGGTTTTTTTTTCTATAGTTGACTCTGTTTCTTGGTTTGCCTCTCTTTTTCACCTATGTTCGTTTGAGTAAACACTATTTTTTGAAGGCATATTCTGTGTTTAGAATTTTAGATGTATTAATCTCAAAACAACACTTTGAATTACAGAGTACTATCATCTCCATTTTATAGATGAAAAAAACTTGAACTCAATAGAGGATTTATAATTAGTCCAAAGTCACTAGTCTCCTGAGCATCACAACCAGGAATCAGATCTCACTTTGTCTGTTTCTCAACCCATACACCCATTTCTTGGTTATTACAAGAAGTTTCAGAAAGCTATAACCAAGAATGCCCCCAAAAGAAAAGTGACAACAACAGGGAGTGGTTTCTATGAATCTAGAAAAAGAAGACTTAATGGGCCAATGAGAATTTATTAGGCTTTATAAAGGTCCCAATATCACCTAGTTTCATTGAATCTTTTGTGCACATTCTTTGCAGTTCAGCTCTGAGACTCCAGCCTAGAAGCCAAGCCTTCTTCCTCATCATAGGTAAAACTCCTGGAACCATGTGTCCATGGCATTCTTGCTTTGTGGAAATACATCTTCAGCCTGTAGTGTCTTCCAGCCTTGGAGCCTATTCCCTAGAATGTGTTTATCTCAGGTGTGGCACTGTTTTCTTATTGCACCTTTGGAAATGATGCCATATTCTGCCCCTTTTGTCTTAACCAGAGCTCCAGTTCACAGTTATCCTTCTGATAGTACACACTCCAACCACCCAGCCTGACCAGCCCCTGAGGCTATACCTACATTATCTTGTCCACCATGCCAGACTAAGCTTCCTTAAAAATCAATCTCCTCTTGACCTCTAGGCCTGTCTCCTCGTTTAATAAAACAAGATTTTGGAACTAGATGATCTCGAAGATCACTTCTTGCTCTAAAACTATATAAATTCTTCTCATGTATAAGTATGCATCTTATTCTAATATTCTCTAGAGAGGAGAGTGAGACACCAAACTGTTCTTTTAGCATGCTTTCTTTACAGAAATAAAGCACTGTTCACTCAAGGTGTCAGTTATTAAAATCTGTCACAATACAATTCGAATATAGACTTTTTAATCACAGAAGTACTTTTAAGTGACCTTGTCATCTCCACTCCATTTAAGTTATAATTTATATCCTTTGTACTATAAAAGAGAGGTATTTTTTCTGAAGATGTTTCCTGAGCTTAGTGGACCCATGGGAAATGTGGAACTCCTTGTGAGATGCAAACATTGCTTCCTTTACCAGTGTTCAATTTTGTTGCAGTTTTTAAAGTTACTGTAGTAAGAGAGTGTCCCCCAAATCTTGCTGTCATTATGAAAGTGGCATTTCAATTCAGGGAGTAATAGCTATAGGAAGACACTTTCAGAAGGATGATGTGAAAATCTGGTATCAAAGTTTTACAGAAGCCGTCCATCCTTTCTTGGGAGTCAGGCTATCCCACCTTATCAGCTGCCTTCAGCTGAGGATGTCCTTTAGCCTATTCTAAGTCTATTTGATGGAACTAAAATCCCAGCTATTTTTTGAAACTTCCCCGACCAAAAGGAAGAGTCCACCTATGAGTTCTTTCTTTGTTTTTGTTGTTTTGTTTTGTTTTTTTGAGGGGCTTTTTTGGTTGTGTGTGTGTGTGTTTTTTTTTTTTTTTTTTTTGTATTTACCACTTCCTGGTGATTTGGCTACTTGTGTCGTGTTTTGATATTTTCTCTCTAATGGAACTATAAACTCCTTCGGGATGATACCTCTTCATATCCCCCACGGCACAAAGCACAATGTTCGTGTTTTTGAGACTTACCTAGAAAAATTAATATATGTGTAGGGGAAATTACAGATGAGTGGGGGTTATGCTCAGCTTTTAAAATTTATTTTTTTGAGTAGAGTTGACATGTAACCACATCAAGCAGTCGTATCAGGCATCAACGAATCATATCAGATGCTGACCTCTATGGTATTAAACACACAAACAAAAAAAAAACCCAAGTCCTGTTATTTAGTCACTGAAAAAGAGGAAAACTTTGAGACTCAGATGAGGATATTTCTCCTATTCAGATTAAACCTTCTAGTAGTCCCCTTACTCTGCCCAAATCCATTCAGCCTGATTCTCAATGGTCTATTTCCCTCAAGTTGTAACATCAGAAGTGGTGTCTTACTTCATTCACGTTGGTTTATTTAATCTAAGGTGCATACACGTCAAGAAAAGGGGTAAGTTGTGTTGAGAAATAATCTTCCTAATGTTAGAAATTCACTATAATCAAGTTTTTAAGGTTAGCACTTGGTTGCTCGTTTGTTTTGCTCTGGTGTACATTTCTAAATTTACAAACAAATCTAGCTTTTTTATTTCCTTTCTCGTTTCTAAGACATGATAATCTCACATAGAGCATGAAGAAAATTTGTAAGACCCTGTATATAGTGTGTGTTCAATAATATGTACTCATTGAATTATTTATACTATTTTGCATGTTACTTGTTATTCATGCATCCAATAATCCTAATATTAGACACCTGTAATAAAAATGAGTTCATAACTTCAAAGGTCTTATAGCCTATAAAGAAGAAAATAAGCAAATAAGTAAAAGCAATTCAGATTGGTAATAACAAGCCTATAAAAAAACAAAACTCATATTTTTTTCTTTAAGGCTTTTTCAAAGAATAGTTGACATAGAAACTGTACATAATGTTTATAGTTTTATAGGTTTTGACAAATGTTTATCCTCTTAAAAGTGTCACCACAATCAAGATGACATCTTCATGTGCCCAAAAGTTTGGTCTTGCCTCGTTGTAAGCCCGGCTTCCTACCCTTTCAATCCCTATCCCACTGCTACAGGTAGTCATTGATCTGATTTTCCATTTTATAAGATTTTATATAAATATAATTATGTAGAATGTATACTTGCATCTTTCACTCAGCATAATTTTTGGGATTCAACTATGTTGTACCATATACCAGTTCTTATTGATAAAATTTCATTGTGGATATATTTCAGTTTAATTATCTACTTGTTGATGGACATTTGGGTTATTTCCAGATTTGGGCTATTCCAAATGTAGCTATGAACACTAATGAACACGTTTTTGTATAAAAATATGCTTTCATTTCTCCTAGGTAAATACCTAGAAATGGAATTTCCAGGTCATATTATTCATTTCTTAAGGAACTGACAAACTCTTTTCCAAAATGTTGGTGTCATTTTACAATCCCAGTGTATGAGACTTTTAGATGCTGTAGTTGGTCACCGTTTCTGATTTTAGTCCTTCTAGTAGCAGTATACTGTTACCTCTTTTTAGTTTCAATTTGTATTTCCCTAGTGAATAATAATTTCAACAGCAACTTTCCAATTTTCGATCTGTATATCTTCTTTGGTGAAGCGTATGAGAAAATTTTTTGCCCATTTTAAAATTGGCTTCTTGGGGCGCCTGGGTGGCGCAGTCGGTTAAGCGTCCGACTTCAGCCAGGTCACGATCTCGCGGTCCGTGAGTTCGAGCCCGCGTCAGGCTCTGGGCTGATGGCTCAGAGCGTGGAGCCTGTTTCCGATTCTGTGTCTCCCTCTCTCTCTGCCCCTCCCCCGTTCGTGCTCTGTCTCTCTCTGTCCCAAAAATAAAAAATAAAAAACGTTGAAAAAAAAATTAAAATTGGCTTCTTGAGCAGAACGGAATCTCCGGAGCCAAGCGCAGAGGAGAGGCCCACGGAAGAGGGTAGGAAGAGCAGAGAGGCAGTGCTCTCTGCACGGACTGGAGGGAGGGAGCCGGGGCAGAGGGGCGGCTCGCCTCCGGCCAAGCAGAGCCCCCGAGTCTGGCTTGCAAAAGCAGAGGGGCCCGACAGAGTGTGTTCTGACAGCAAGCAGGACTTGACATCTGGAAGGTTATAAGCTAACAGCTCTGCTCGGAGAATGGGAAGGCTGGAGGACGATGGGAGGGAGACTTGTTGAACCCCAGAGGACAGAGCTCAGTTTGGTGGGGAACAAAGGCGCTCACCAGCGCCATCTCCCCCGCCCATCCCCCAGCCAAAATCCCAAAGGGAACCAGTTCCTGCCAGGGAACTTGCTTGCACCGCACAAACACCCAACTCTGTGCTTCTGCAGATCCATCCCTCTGGCAGGTCTAACTCCCTCCCGGGGCCACAGGGCCCCCCCTGAAGCGGATCTCTGAAGGAAAAGCGAGCTGAGCCTGCCCCGCCCACCCCTGTGCACCTTGCCGATCCACCCCAGCTAAGATGCCAGATCCCCAGCACCACAAGTCTGGCAGTGTGCAAGTAGCCCAGACGGCCAGCCACCCCACAGTGAATCCCGCCCCTAGGAGAGGGGAAGAGAAGGCACACACCAGTCTAACTGTGGCTCCAGTGGTAGGCTGGGGGCAGACATCAGGTCGGACTACGGCCGTGCCCACCAACTCCAGTTATACACCACAGCACAGGGGAAGTGCCCTGCAGGTCCGCTCCACTCCAGGGACTATCCAAAATGAAGAAACGGAAGAATTCCCCTCAGAAAAATATCCAGATAATAACAACAGCTAACGAACTGCTTAAAAATGATTTAAGCAATATAACAGAAAGTGAATTTAGAATAATAGTCATAAAATTAATTGCTGGGCTTGAAAACAGTATAAAGGACAGCAGAGAATCTATTGCTACAGAGATCAAGGGACTAAGGAACAGTCAGGAGGAGCTGGAAAACTCTTTAAATGAGATGCAAAATAAAATGGAAACGTCCATGGCTCGGATTGAAGAGGCAGAGGAGAGAATAGGTGAACTAGAAGGTAAAGTTATGGAAAAAGAGGAAGCTGAGAAAAAGAGAGATCAAAAAATCCAGGAGTATGAGGGGAAAATTAGAGAACTAAGTGATACACTAAAAAGAAATAATATACGCATAATTGGTATCCCAGAAGAGGAAGAGAGAGGGAAAGGTGTGAAGGTGTACTTGAAGAAATAATAGCTGAGAACTTCCTGGATCTGGGGAAGGAAAAAGGCATTGAAATCCAAGAGGCACAGAGAACTCCCTTCAGACGTAACTTGAATCGATCTTCTGCACAACATATCATAGTGAAACTGGCAAAATACAAGGATAAAGAGAAAATTCTGAAAGCAGCTAGAGATAACCGTGCTCTAACATACAAAGGGAGACCTATAAGACTCGTGATGGATCTTTCTACTGAAACTTATCAGGCCAGAAATGAATGGCAGGAGATCTTCAATGTGATGAACAGGAAAATTATGCAGCCGATAATCCTTTATCCAGCAAGTCTGTCATTTAGAATAGAAGGAGAGATAAAGGTCTTCCCAAACAAACAAAAACTGAAGGAATTCGTCACCACTAAACCAGCCCTACAAGAGATCCTAAGGGGGATCCTGTGAGACAAAGTCCCAGAGACATCGCTACAAGCATGAAACCTACGGACATCACAATGACTCTAAACCCATATCTTTCTATAATAACACTGAATGTAAATGGATTAAATGCGCCAACCAAAAGACATAGGGTATCAGAATGGGTAAAAAAACAAGACTCATCTATTTGCTGTCTACAAGAGACTCATTTTAGACCTGAGGACACCTTCAGATTGAGAGTGAGGGGATGGAGAACTATTTATCATGCCACTGGAAGTCAAAAGGAAGCTGGAGTAGCCATACTTATATGAGACAAGCTAGACTTTAAATTAAAGGCTCTAACAAGAGATGAATAAGGGCATTATATAATAATCACAGGGTCTATCCATCAGGAAGAGCTAACAATTATAAATGTCTATGTGCCGAATACTAGAGCCCCCAAATATATAAAACAATTACTCACAAACATAAGCAACCTTATTGATAAGAATGTAGTAATTGCAGGGGACTTTAACACTCCACTTACAGAAATGGATAGATCATCTAGACACACGGTCAATAAAGAAACAAGGGCCCTGAATGATACATTGGATCAGATGGACTTGACAGATCTATTTAGAATTCTGCATCCCAAAGCAACAGAATATACTTTCTTCTCGAGTGCACATGGAACATTCTCCAAGATAGATCACATACTGGGTCGTAAAACAGCCCTTCATAAGTATACAAGAATTGAAATTATACCATGCATACTTTCAGACCACAATGCTATGAAGCTTGAAATCAACCACAGGAAAAAGTCTGGAAAACCTCCAAAAGCATGGAGGTTAAAGAACACCCTACTAAAGAATGAGTGGGTCAACCAGGCAGTTAGAGAAGAAATTTAAAAATATATGGAAACAAATGAAAATACAACAATCCAAACACTTTGGGATACAGCGAAGGCAGTCCTGAGAGGAAAATACATTGCAATATAGGCCTATCTCAAGAAACCAGAAAATACCAAATACAAAATCTAAAAGTACACATAAAGGAAATAAAAGCAGAACAGCAAAGACAACCTAAATCTAGCAGAAGAAGAGAAATAATAAAGATCAGAGCAGAAATAAACACTATAGAATCTAAAAAAAACTGTAGAGCAGATCAACAAAACCAAGAGTTGGTTTTTTGAAAAAATAAACAAAACTGACAAACCTCTAGCCAGGCTTCTCAACAAGAAAAGGGAGATGACCCAAATAGATAAAATCATGAATGAAAATAGAATTATTACAACCAATCCCTCAGAGATACAAACAATTATCAGGGAATACTATGAAAAATTATATGCCAACAAACTGGACAACCTGGAAGAAATGTACAATTTCGTAAACACCCACATACTTCCAAAACCCAGGAGGAAATAGAAAGCTTGAACAGACGCATAACCAGCGAAGAAATTGAATCAGTTATCAAAAATCTCCCAACAAATAAGACTCCAGGACCAGATGTCTTCCCAGGGGAGTTCTACCAGATGTTTAAAGCAGAGATAATACCTATCCTTCTCAAGCTATTCCAAAAAGTAGCAAGGGAAGGAAAACTTCCAGACTCATTCTATGAAGCCAGTACTACTTTGATTCCTAAACCAGACAGAGACCCAGTAAAAAAAGAGAACTAAAGGCCAATATCCCTGATGAATATGGATGCAAAAATTCTCAATAAGATACTAGCAAATCGAGGGGTGCCTGGGTGGCGCAGTCGGTTAAGCGTCCGACTTCAGCCAGGTCACGATCTCGCGGTCCGTGAGTTCGAGCCCCGCGTCAGGCTCTGGGCTGATTGCTCGGAGCCTGGAGCCTGTTTCCGATTCTGTGTCTCCCTCTCTCTCTGCCCCTCCCCCATTCATGCTCTGTCTCTCTCTGTCCCAAAAATAAATCAAAACGTTGAAAAAAAAAAAAAAGATACTAGCAAATCGAATTCAACGGCATATAAAAAGAATTATTCACCATGATCAAGTGGGATTCATTCCTGGGATGCAGGGCTGGTTCAACATTCGCAAATCAATCAACGTGACATATCACATTAATACAAGAAAAGATAAGAACCATATGATCCTGTCAATCGATGCAGAAAAGGCCTTTGACAAAATCCAGCACCCTTTCTTAATAAAAACCCTCGAGAAAGTCGGGATAGAAGGAACATACTTAAAGATCATAAAAGCCATTTATGAAAAGCCCACAGCTAACATTATCCTCAATGGGGAAAAACTGAGAGCTTTTTCCCTGATCAGGAACACGACAGGGATGTCCACTCTCACCGCTGTTGTTTAACAAACATAGTGTTGGAAGTTCTAGCATCAGCAATTAGACAACAAAAGGAAATCAAAGGCATCAACATTGGCAAAGATGAAGTTAAGCTTTCGCTTTTTGCAGATGACATGAAAATCCAATAGACTCCACCAGAAGTCTGCTAGAACTGATACATGAATTTAGCAAAGTTGCAGGATACAAAAATCAATGTACACAAACAGTTGCATTCTTATACACTAATAATGAAGCAATAGAAAGACAAATAAAGAAACTGATCCCATTCACAATTGCACCAAGAAGCATAAAATACCTAGGAATAAATCTAACCAAAGATGTAAAAGATCTCTATGCTGAAAACTATAGAAAGTTTATGAAGGAACTTGAAGAAGATATAAAGAAATGGAAAAACATTCCCTGCTCATGGATTGGAAGCATAAATATTGTCAAAATGTCAATACTACCTAAAGCTATCTACACATTCAATGCAATCCCAATCAAAATTGCACCAGCATTCTTCTCAAAACTAGAACAAGCAATCCTAAAATTCATATGGAACCACAAAAGGCCCCGAATAGCCAAAGTAATTTTGAAGAAAAAGACCAAAGCCGGAGGCATCACAATCCCAGACTTTAGCCTCTATTACAAAGCTGTCATCATCAAGACAGCATGGTATTGGCACAAAAACAGACACATAGACCAATGGAATAGAATAGAAACCCCAGAACTAGACCCACAAACGTATGGCCAACTCATCTTTGACAAAGCAGGAAAGAACATCCAATGGAAAAAAGACAGTCTCTTTAACAGATGGTGCTGGGAGAACTGGACAGCAACATGCAGAAGGTTGAAACTAGACCACTTTCTCACACCATTCACAAAAATAAACTCAAAATGGATAAAGGACCTGAATGTGAGACAGGAATCCATCAAATCCCTAGAGGAGAAAGCAGGAAAAGACCTCTCTGTCCTCAGCTGTAGCAATTTCTTACTTGACACATCCCCAAAGGCAAGGGAATTAAAAGCAAAAGTGAATTACTGGGACCTTATGAAGATAAAAAGCTTCTGCACAGCAAAGGAAACAACCAACAAAACTAAAAGGCAACCAACGGAATGGGAAAAGATATTTGCAAATGACATATCGGACAAAGGGCTAGTATCCAAAATCTATAAAGAACTCACCAAACTCCACACCCGAAAAACAAATAACCCAGTGAAGAAATGGGCAGAAAACATGAATAGACACTTCCTAAAGAAGACATCCAGGTGGCCAACAGGCACATGAAAAGATGCTCAACGTCACTCCTCATCAGGGAAATACAAATCAAAACCACACTCAGATATCACCTCATGCCAGTCAGAGTGGCCAAAATGAACAAATCAGGAGACTATAGATGCTGGAGAGGATGTGGAGAAACGGGAACCCTCTTGCACTGTTGGTGGGAATGCAAATTGGTGCAGCCGCTCTGGAAAACAGTGCGGAGGCTCCTCAAAAAATTAAAAATAGACCTACCCTATGACCCAGCAATAGCACTGCTAGGAATTTACCCAAGGGACACAGGAGTACTGATGCACAGAGGCACTTGTACCCCAATGTTTATAACAGCACTCTCAACAATATCCAAATTATGAAAAGAGCCGAAATGTCCATCAACTGATGAATGGATAAAGAAATTGTGGTTTATACACACAATGGAGTACTACGTGGCAATGAGAAAGAATGAAATATGGCCCTTTGTAGCAACATGGATGGAACTGGAGAGTGTTATGCTAAGTGAAATAAGCCATACAGAGAAAGACAGATACCGTATGGTTTCACTCTTATGTGGATCCTGAGAAACTTAACAGAAACCCATGGGGGAGGGGAAGGAAAAAAAAAAAGAGGTTAGAGTGGAAGAGAGCCAAAGCATAAGAGACTCTTAAAAACTGAGAACAAACTGAGGGTTGATGGGGGGTGGGAGGGAGGGGAGGGTTGGTGATGGGTATTGAGGAGGGCACCTTTTGGGATGAGCACTGGGTGTTGTATGGAAACCAATTTTACAATAAACTTCATATATTGAAAAAAATAAAATTGGCTTCTTGATTTTTTTTTTCTTATTGAATTGTAAGAGTTCTTTCTGGATACAGATTTTTGGTTGGATATATGTTTTGCAAATATACTTTCCCAGCCTATGGCCTGCTTTTCATTTTCTTTCCATGTTATTTAAAGATGAAAGGTTCTTAATTTTTGTGAAGTCCATTTATTGACTTTTTCCATTTATAGTTGATGCATATTGTGTAATAGTTAAGAAATTTAAGCCAAGAATACGGGTATGTAAGGTTTTTTCTCTTGGATTTTCTTCTAAACTTTCAAAGTTTTAAAGTTTAGAAGAAATTTCAAAGTAGTGATCAAGTTCAAGTTAATTTTCATATATGGTATTTGATTTAAGAGTTATTTATTTATTTATTTTCGCATATGGCTGTCTACTTGTTCAAGCATAATTTGTTCTAAGGATTATTCTGTCCCTATTGAATTGTCCTGGCAGTATTGTAAAAAATGAACTAAACAGATATGAGTGTGTCTTTATGTGGGCACTCTATTCTAATGAACTATTGTCTAACTTTACACTAATATCATATTGTCTTGACCACTAGTTGTAAAATAAGTCTTGAAATCAGGTAGTACAAGTCCTCTACATTTGGTCTTCCTGTTCAAAGTTATTTTGGCTGCTCTAAAGCCATTTCATTTTGATATAAATTTTAGAAAGTTGCTTGTCATTGTCTACAAAATGCTGAGTAAATTTTTATTTGAAGTTGCACTGAATAGGTAGATCAATTTAGAGAAAATTGTTATCTCCACAATATTGAGGATTCCTATTCATAAAGAGAGAATATATCTCCATTTATTTGGGTTTTCTTTAATTTCCCTCAAAAGTGTTTGGCAGCTGACAGTGCACAGGTCTTGTATGATTTGATGAATGTATTCCAAAATATTTCATAACTTACGTGCTGTTATAAAGAGTATTGTATTTTTAATGTCAATTTCTAATTTTTCATTACTGGTACGTAGAAACACATTAGTTTCTACATATTAAGCTTGTATCCCATGAACATGGTAAACTCATTTATTAGTTCTAGTGATATATTTATAGATTCCCTGGGGTTTTAGATGGTCTATGAATAAAGAGAAATTTACAGCTTTTGTTTTGATCTACATTTATTTTCTTTTCTTATTAAACTAACTAGAGCCCTGAGAACAAAGCTGAGTAGAAATGACAGTAGACATCATTGCCTTCTTCCTGGTTTTAGGGAAAAAATGATTTTGTATTTCATCATTAAGTATGATTTTAGAAGTAGGATTTTCCTCAATGCTTTTTATCAGGTTAAGGAAATTCTATTTCTAGTTTCCTAAGAGCTTTTATAATGGAAGGTATTGGATTTGTCAAGCTGTTTTTCTCCATCTTATTTAGATAATTGTATGTTTTTCTTTTTAAGTCGTAATATGGTAAATTACATTGATTTATTTTTAAGTCTTTACTTTTAAACAGTTTTAGAATTATAGACAAATTGACAAGATTGTATAGAAAGTTCCCATATACACATATCCAGTTTCTCTTATTAATAATTTACAGTAGTCTGATACATTTGTTACAATTAATAAACTATGGGTGCCTGGGTGGCTCAGTCGGTTAAGCATCCAACTCTTGGTTTCGCTCAGGTCACGTCAGTTTTGTGAGTTTAAGCCCCACATCGGGCTCTGTGCTCACAGCGCTGGAGCCTGCTTGGGATTCTCTCTCTCTCCCTCTCTCTCTGCCCCACCCCCATTTGCGCTGTCTTTTTCTCTCTCTCAAACTAAATATACTTCAAAATAAAATAATGAATTAACTAACACCGACTCACTGTTATCTACCAAAGTCCATAGTTTATTTAGAGTTTCTTTCTTTTTATTCTGATTTCCCTTTTCTGTTCCAAGATCTTATCCAGGATATCACATTACATGTAGTTGTCTTGTCTCTTTAGGCTTCTTGTGGTTGTTACAGTTTCTCAACTTTTCTTATGTTAAGGACCTTAATAGTTTTGAAAAGTACTGGTCAGATGTTTTGTAAGATACTCCATATTGGAATTATATAAAGTTTTTCTCACGATAAGACTGGATTTACAGGTTATAGAGAGGAATAATACAGTAAAAAAATGCCCTTTTTATCACGTCAAATCAAGAATATGTAATATCTACATAACTTATTGCCGTTGATGTTAATTTTGATCATTTGGCTAAGAAAGTACTTCATTTTCTCCACTATAAAATTACTCCTATTTCCCCCTTTTTCTGACTGTGTTCTGTGGAAAGAAGTCAATATGCACAGGTAATACTATCCTCTTTTCTTACTCAAATCGTGATGACTTTAGTCACTGGGGACACTCAGTTGGCTTCTGTCTCCCTTTGACATACTCCCATCACTATGTTTTTGTTTTGTTTCAAATATTACTTTATTTAAAAAAAATTTTTTTAAGTAGTCTTCACGCCCAGCATGGAGTCCACCCAGTGTGGGACTTGAACTCACAAATCTGAGATCAAGAAGTGAGCTGAGATCAAGAGTTGGATACTTAATCAACTGAGTCACCCAGATGCTTCAAGTATTTATTTACTTTTTGATGCTTTTAGATAGTCTAAGATCTTCTTGCATATTCCCTACCCAAATCCTAGAATAAGCTGTTTCTCCAAGAAGCCCTGGCTCTTTTTTTTTCTTTAAATTGGCATTAAAAAAACAAAAACAAGCTCTGGATATTAGTTATGCACATTGCTCCCATTCTCAATAGAAGCATAAAATCATTGCTTCTATTATCTCTCAATTGCCTTCAGACCAGTTGGCTGCAATGTCCCCCTTTGCCTGTTGTGGGCAGGTTTTGTTCCCTGTGCTTTTAGAGGGCCAGAATAGAGCCACCTTGGGCTTGTAGTTGGGTCAGACCAGATGCCTACCCTCAGCCCATTTGCAATGGCTGTGGTTGCACCAAACTGAAGGTCACTCAGTCAGATTAGTTGTCTGCCCAAGCCAGCTGCTGGGGCTACAGTGGAACTGGTGTGTATGACTATTTTCCCCTCTCCTCAGGGAAGAGTCACTTTGCAATGGTGCTGATCACTGTCAGGGCTACTTGTTGAATGAGATGCATCAGGTGCCACTTGGAAGGGACTCCTGCCTAGTAGCACAAGTTGGATGCAGCCACCCACAGGAGAATGCAGGATGGTAAGCATGATGTTACAAAGGTAACATGGAGAGTATTTGTGCTGGTTCCTATAAGTGTCCAGGTATCTGGGCTGGAGGTTGGGGAGAAATGGCACTCACCAGTTCTTTTGTTCCTGAAGAAGTCTCCTAAAGATCCCTGCTTTTCCAGCACATGCTCTTAGATGAGTAAGTAAATCTCCTTCTTGTATACCAGGTACTTTGCAAACTGCAACTTTTATGCTGTATCTCATTGTGGTTGTTTGTTATGTTGTTTCTTTAAGAGTAGGGTCTCAAGTTTCCTATCTTCCAGTGGGTCTCTCAGAGCTAAGCCTGCTGATTTTCAAAGTACCTGGAGTTATACTCTACTGGTTGTTCAAATTCATGAAGTTAAGCCCCACTGTTTTTGAAACCAGATGTTAGGGGGACTCATCTTTCCAGTGCAGGTCTCCTGTGCAAGGGGTACCTGGAGTGGGGTCGATTCCTCTGTCTCCTCAGTGCTTTGTGGTGTCCCTCCTGTTTGTGTTTGGTTTCACTGGGAATTCCCATCTCTTCTACTGAATTCACTACTGAATTCCCATCTCTTCTACTCTATTTGACAAAGCTTCCTCTGTATGATTAACTTAAGAGTCTGTTCTGCCAGTCTTCGGGTCATTTCCTAGGCTAGTTACACTGTGGTGGCTTTTATCTAGGTGTATCTGTGGGACAAGGTGAGCTGACGATCATTCTACTCCACCATCTTCCCAAGTTGCCTTAGAAATATACATTTAAGGGGCGCCTGGGTGGCGCAGTCGGTTAAGCGTCCGACTTCAGCCAGGTCACGATCTCGCGGTCCGTGAGTTCGAGCCCCGCGTCAGGCTCTGGGCTGATTGCTGGGAGCCTGGAGCCTGTTTCTGATTCTGTGTCTCCCTCTCTCTCTGCCCCTCCCCCGTTCGTGCTCTGTCTCTCCCTCTCTGTCCCAAAAAAAATAAAATAAACGTTGAAAAAAATTAAAAAAAAAAAGAAATATACATTTAAGTTTCCTCTGTGTCTTCATGAGTTATAGCTTATTTTTATCACTATATATTCCACTATATAGATCTACCAGTTTGCTCATTTATGAACCCTATCAAGGACATCTTGGTTGTTTCCAGTTATTGCAAATGTGAATAAAGCTGCTTAGACATCTGTGTGTACATTTTTATATGAACATCATAAGTATTCAAATCAACTGGATAAATACCTAGCAGTGTAATTGCTGGATTGTATTGTAAGAGTATGTTTATTTTCACGTAAATCTGTCAAACTGTCTTCCAAAGTGGTTGTAACAGTTTGTATTCACATTATCAACGAATGAAAATTTCTCTTGCTCCACATCCTCTCCAGCATTTTGTATTATCTGTTTTGTTTTAATATATATTTTTTTAAATTTTAGCCATGCTAATAGATTTCTGGTGTTATCTCACTGCTTTAATTTGCAATTCCCTAATGACAAATGATGTTGAACATATTTTCATATTTATTTGCCATCTGTATATTTTCTGGTGTGGTGTCCAGATTTTTTTGCCTGCTTTAAGTTGCTTGTTTTTGTTGTTTTCTTATTATTGAGTTTTAAGAGTTCTGGTGTGTGTGCTTTGAATACAAGTATTTTACCATATATATGGTTTACAGATATTTTCTTTCAGTCTGTGGTCTTGTCTTTTGACTCTTAGCAGTGGCTTGTAGAGCAAAAGTTTTTACTTTTTATAATATCCAATTTATCTTTTTTTTTTCTTTCATGGATTGTGCTTTTAGTGTTATATATAAAACCTCTTTGGCAAACCCTGAGTCATGTAGATTTTCTCCTGTGATTTCTTCTAGAAATTTTATAGTATTGCATTTTATATTCAGATCTATGACCATTTTGAGTTATTTTATGATATCAGTCTGGTAAGATTTTTTAAAATATGGATATCTAATTGTTAGCAATTTTTTTCATCCCTCAGCACTTACTTATCTTTTGACCAGAAGTTTGGCATTTGTTGAAGACACTATTCTTTCCCCCAATGAACTGCTTTTGCTCCTTTGTCAAATATCAGTGAACTGCATAGGTGGTCCCCAACTTATGATGGTTCAAGTTAGATGTTTCAACTTTACAATGGGGCGAAAGCCATACTCATTCAGTAGAAATCATACTTTAAATTCTGGATTTTGATCTTGGGCTAGCAGTATGTGGTGTCATAGTCTCTCATGATGCTGGGCAGTGGCAGTAAACCACAGCTTGCAGTCAGCCACACAGTCACAAGGGTAAAAAACTGATACATTTAAAATGATTTTGTACCGGGGCGCCTGGATGGCGCAGTCGGTTAAGTGTCCGACTTCAGCCAGGTCACGATCTCACGGTCCGTGAGTTCGAGCCCCGCGTCGGGCTCTGGGCTGATGGCTCAGAGCCTGGAGCCTGTTTCGGATTCTGTGTCTCCCCCTCTCTCTGCCCCTCCCCTGTTCATGCTCTGTCTCTCTCTGTCCCAAAAATAAATAAACATTGAAAAAAAAATTTAAAAAAAATTTAAAAATGATTTTGTACCTGTGAAACCATTCTGTTGTTCGCTTTCAGTATAGTATTCAACAAATTACATGGAGTATTCAACATTTTATTATAAAATGTGCTTTGTATTAGGTGATTCTTCCATCTATAGACTAATGGAAGTGTTCTGGGTATGTTTAAGATGGGCTAGGCTAAGCTATGATGTGTGATAAGTTAGGTGTCCATTTTTGACTTAAAATATTTTCAAATTATGGTGGATTTTTTGGAATATAACTTCATAAGTTGAGGAAGGTCTGCATTTGTGTGGTTCTACTTCTAGGCTCTCTATCTTACTCCATTTTTTTGAGCTATCAGTTTGTTTAGCTAATACCACTCTGTCTTGATTACTTTAGCTTTTTATTAAGACTTGAGATGTCTTTCAACTTTGTTCTTCTTCAGTACTGCAATGACTATTCGGAGTCTTTTGGCTTCCATAAAACTTTAGAATCATTTTCTCAATGTCCATAACATACCGGCTAGAATTTTTATTGATATTATTATGATTGTTCTCTATTGGTGTGAAGGACTACTTAATTGATTTTCAAGTGTTGAAACAGTCTTGTATACATGGAATAAGTCCCACCTGGTCTTGGTACATAATTCTTCATACATTGTTGGATTGGTTTGTTAATGTTCTCTTGAGGATTTTTCCATCTATACTTCTGAGAGAGATTGGTCTGTAGTTTTCCTTCTTTGTAATGTGTATATCTGGTTTTAGTTTTAAAGTAATGCTGGCCTCATAAAATGAGTTAGGATGTGTTCCTCTGTTTCTGTTTTCTTGAGGAAATTGAGGAGAATTGGTATTATTTCATCATCAAAATATTTTTAAATTTATTTTTGATAGAGACAGAGCACAAGTCGGGGAGGGGCAGAGAGAGAAGGAGACACAGAATCCAAAGAAGGCTCCAGAATCTAGGCTCTGAGCTATCAGCACAGAGCCCGACGCGGGGCTCGAACTCACAAACTATGAGATCATGACCTGAGCCAAAGTTGGGCGCTCAACCAACTGAGCCACCCAGGCACCCCGGTATTATTTCTTCCTTAAATCTTTGACAGAAGTCACCAGTAAAATAATGTAGGCCTCTTGTTTTCCTTTTTCGGAAGATTGTTAATCATAGATTCATTTTCTTCAATAGGTATAGACCTATTCAGATTGTTTCTCCTTGCATGACTTTTGGTAGCTTGTGTCTTTTAAGGAATTGATACATTTAATTTATCAAATTTGTAAGCGTAAAGTTTTTTATCTTCGCCCTTTATTTTTTGCATCTCTAAGGAATAGTAATGATCCTTTTTTTCATTTTAATGGTGGTAATTTGTGTTCTTTTTCTTGGTTAATCTGGATAGAAGTTAATTTTATTTATCTTTTGAAGGAACTGGCATTTAGGGGCACCTTGGTGGCCCAGTTGGTTAAGTGTCTGACTTCAGCTCCAATCAGGATCTTGCAGTTCTTGGGTTCCAGAGCACCACATTGGGCCCTGTGCTGACAGCTCAGAGACTGGAGCCTGCTTGGGATTCTGTGTCTCCCTCTGTCTCTCTGCCCCTCCCCAACTTGTGCTCTGCCTCTTTCTGTCCAAAAATGTCTCTCAAAGAAAAATTTTTTTAAAGCAATTTTTCAATTTCACTGATTTCTGCTCTGATTTCAATTACTTTTTTCTTTTTTTAGGCCTAAATTTCTCTTCTTAAGTGAAAATTAGACATGATTTATCAATTATTTAAAGAGGGAGTAGAAGTCTACAGGTACTGTAGTGGATTTGTCCATTTCTCATTACAGATCTATCAGTTTTTGCCTCATAAGTCTAGACACGTTCTTTTTTGCATGCCAAAATATGAAGTATTGGTTTGTTTTCTTAAAGAAGTGACTCTTTTAAAATTGTGTAATGGTTTTTTTTTAAATCTCTGATAATTTTTCTTGTTATGAAATCTGCTTTGTCTGAAATTAATATGGATACTCCAGCGTTCATTTGATTAATGTTAGCATGATATGTTTCTCTACCACTTACTTTTATCTGTATCTTTAGATTTAAAGCATATTATTATAGACAGCATCTTGTTTTTTAATTCACTCTATTTTGTTTTATTAATTTACTCTGACAAATCTGTCTTTTAATTGGCATATTTAGACCATTTACATTTACAGTGATGATTGATGCAGTTGGTTTAATATTTAATATGTTTGTAATTATTTTCTATTTGTTGAACTTGCCTTTTGTTTTTTTTCCCCTCATTTCCTGCATTTTCTGATTTTAACTGAGCATATTGTATGAACCTATTTTCTCTTCTTTCTTGGCATATCAAGTGCGTGTGTCTGTGTGTGTGTGTGTGTGTGTGTGTGTGTGTGTGTGTGTATTTAAAATTAGTGGTAGCCCTGGAGCTTTCTATATAGATTTGCAAATGTGTAAGTAGAGTTGACTCTCAAATACCACTATACAACTTTACAGGTAGTACAGGTACCTTATAACATAGTATTTTTAGTTCCTCCCCTCCTCCCCTTACTATTATATAAAGTCAAAGATGACCTCTGTGAGTTGGTGTGGGAAATCAAATAGCTGTGTCCTGGGTTAGGAGATGATAGGGACTGCATTGCAAAGCAGAAAACTGCTTTCTGGCCTTGCTGAAAACAGAGGCCATACTTTGCTTATCTAGTTAATGTAAATCTAGGGGTTAGGTCCTGCCTATGCTCATAAATTCCTTAGACTCTGTCTTACCTTGTTTTTCTGCATGTTTTCTGTATGTTCTTACTGGCAGTTAGCCCACTGACCTATTGCTCATTGTTTCCCTAAAGGTATGCTCAATAAATATGGGAGCTTGAGAGCAGCGGAGGGAGACTTCCCTTAGCCTCCCTCTCACCTCTCTTGACTTGCATGGAGTCTTGAGTAATCCTTTCTGCCATCTTCAGCTTTGCTCAACAAAGCAAAGCGGAACCCACAAAATGGTCTCTAGATTGTTTTTTTTTTCACTGTGTGCTGAGATCAGTTAATTTAAAAGCTCACAAGTGTCATTTTTTTACTTATTCAGTGATTTTAATAATAGTCCACACAAGCAGATTTTTTAGCCTTTTAGAGATTACTTCTTGGTATATCCCATGACACCCCACACACGGTTGCTGGTTTTTGATAAACTAGTGACTTGTGTTTATGAAACCCCAAGCTGCTAGAGATTTCAAAGATCTCTGATACAGAGATCTGCTTGGTGACAAGCAGGAAGCTGCTCCTTTCTGGTGAGAGTTCCTTTGCCCTCTTCTCCTCCTAAGTAATGAATCCCATGCTGTACACTCTGGACAGACTTCTTTTATAAGAGAATTTCTTCATATTCAAACCTATCAAGGTGTCACTCATTTAATCTTGTGTATGCTACTGCCCCTCCTGTTCATATGGTAATATTGTTTCCTAGATCTGTTCCCAGATCCCTTGAATCCCCTGTACTTAAAACATTGCTGTCATTCATTCTATTTATCCATGTAGTATAGTCACCCAAAATATTGTTATGATTATCATTCTGAACAGTTATCTATTAGATTAATGAAGAATAAGAAAAATAAAAGTTTTTTTAACCTTTATTTGGTCATTCCCAGATGCTTACCTTTATATAGATCCAAATTTCTGACCTATATTATTTTCCTTCTCCCTGAAGCACTTTTAATATTTATGTAGGCCAGATCTACCAACAATGAATTCCCTCAATTTTTGTCTGTCTGATAGACGTTCTTTCTCTTTCAAAGGATAATTTTGATGGATATAAAAATATAGATTACTGTATTTTTCTTTCAGCACTTTAAATACTTCACTCTACTCTCTTTTTGTTTGTGTGATTTCTGACAAGAAGTCTGGTATAATTCTCATCCTTGTTCTTCTATACTTAAGGTGCACCCCCTGGCTGCTTTCAAGATTTTCTCTTTTTATGTTTCTGCTCTTTGAATGTAATATGCCTAGGGGAAAAATGTTCAGTTTTTATCTTGCTTGGTGTTTTCCATGCTAAAGTTTCTACTGACATCTTCAAGCTCACTGATTCTTTTTTTGATCATGTCCAGTCTACTGATGCTCCTATCAAAAGCATTATTCTTTTCTGTTATTCTTTTTTTATTTTTAGCATTTCCTTTTGATGCATTCTTAGTATTTTCATCTCTGTGCTTATCTTACCCATCTGTTTCTTCCATGTTGTCTACTCTGTCCATTGGAGTTCTTAACATATCAATTATAGTTATTTTAAATTCTTGTCTGATCATCCCACACTCTGTGCCGTATCTAAGCAAATGATACTTGTCTTTCCACACTGTTTTTGCTTGCCTTTCAGCACACCTTATAAAGGTTTTTGTTAGAACTCATATATTGTGTATGATGTAATAGGATCTGAAATAGTCATTTAGTATCAGGTCTTATGTTAATTTGGCTAGGAGATTGGCTTTGCCTAATGTTTTCTGTAGCTGGAGGTGCCAGAGCCTTCTGTTTCCTCTGGTGTTCTCATTTGCTGCCCTTCTGTCTTTAGGCCTCCTTAAAAACTGTTTCTTAAATAGGGTCTGAGCCTTAGGGCTCTTTCAACAAAATCCACTATTATTATACTGGAGGCCTGTTGTTGTGATGGTAAGTCATGGAAGAAAGGAAAGCAGTCCTTAATCTTATGATTAAGTCTCAGTCTTTAAGTGGGTCTAGGCACTGGGTGTGAACGTCATATTTTCTCAGCTTTTTGTTGTTGCTTTTGTTGTTAGGTGAAATAGAAAGGCTTACAGGAGGCTGGAGTTGAGTAATTTCTATTTCCTCATCTTACAAAAGGTTCTAGTAGTCTTTTCCCTTACTGGGCAGGCCTTTGTCATGGAGAATGTTCTGGTCATATTGCAAGCTTGATTTTATCCCTTCCCTGCCAGAAACATCAATGTTTTTTCATGGCTCTTCACCAGGAGTACTTGAGTATCTCCAAGTAAAATCCATAAAAATGTGGCACCTCCCCAACACTGCTGACCCAGAATTTTCTCATTCTCCTGCTAGACCTCACTGAACCTCCAGCAATTCATCAGAGTTGCCATGTAAGTATTCCTACCAGTTTATGTTTCCAGTAGCTTCTGTTTATTTAGGCTGCTCTTAGGTGTGATTTTTGTGTCCACCTGTCTCTCCAGATTTCAGGGTAGCAGTTTGCTCCAAGACCTTGATTCTCTAATTGGTCCAAGAAAAGTCATTGATTTTTATTATTCAGCTTTTTCTTCTTGAAAACACAGGAATGATAATTTCTAAACTCTCTGTGTGTCAGAGCTAAAAATCAAAGTCCTCTTGATTTATTTCTGAATATTAAGGTAATCTTGGAATTCACAGAAAAACTCATTTGATAATGATCTATTATAATTTTCATATGTTCCAAAATTAGATTTACTAACATTTTGTTAGTAATTATTATATTTATGTTCATAAGGGATATTAGTTTGTAATTTCCTTTTTTATAATGTCCTTCTGTTTTGGTATCATAGTAATGTTGATTTTATAGAATTAGTTGGAAAGTATGCCCTCATTTTTAATTTTCTGGGAAAGTTTATATATAATTGATACCATTTCTTCTTGAAACGTTTGGCAGAGTGAAGTCATCTGAATCTGGTGTTTATTCTTTGTGGGAAGCATGTAGCTATAAATTTAATTTCTTAATATAAGGCTATACAAGTAATTTATTTCTTCATAAATAAGCTTTGGTATTTTATGTCTTTGAATGAAGTTGCCCATTCCACTAAAGCTCTTGAACTTAATAGCATGAAGTTGTTAATAATATTCACTTAGTATCTCTTTAATATATTTACAGTATTTACAGATGTTATTCATTTATTTCTGATAATAATGATTCTTCTCTCTCTTATGTATATGTACATATGCATATATGTTTGAATTTATTTGTTCCCTGATAAGTCTGAGTAAAGATTCATTATTTATTGCATTTCTCAAAAAGCCAACTTTTGGTTTCATTGACTTATGTATACACTTTTTATTTCATTGATTTCAATTCCTTGTGATTTCCTTTCTTAGGTTTACATTGAGTTTGTTTTTTTTTTTTTCTTTTCCGTTTTCTTAAGATGGAAGTTGAAGTCCTTGATTTGAGACCTTACTCCTTGCCATTTAGGTATTAGTGCCATAAATTTCTGCACTGTTTCAGATGTCTTGTACACCTTTTGATATATTATGTTGTCATTTTCTTTCAGTTCAAAATACTCTTTAATTGCTGTTTTGAATTCTTATTTGAAGGAGGAGGTATTTAAAAGTGTTTTATTTCATTTCCAAATGGTTATAGATTATCTAAATATCTTTGTTACTATCTTCTGATTTAATTCCTTTGTTGTTAGAGAACAGAGTTTGTGTGATCTGCATTCTTTTAAATTTATTGAGACTGGTCTTATGGCCCTGAATGAGTTTTATTTAGTTAAATTTTACAAGTGCACTGGAAAAGAATAAGAAGCATATATATTTAGCTGGATGTGGTGGAGTGTTCTTTAAATTTTAATTAGCTGGGTTTTTTTTTATAGTGTTTCTTATTATCTTAACATTAAGCCTTCTATATGTTTAATGATTTTCTGCCTGCTTGTTCTATAAGTTATTGACAGAAGAGTGTTGTAATTGTAGATTTGCCTATTTTTTCCTTGTAACACTACCAGATTTTGTTTCATATATTTTTATGCTCTGTTATTAGGTGCATATATATTTAGGATTGCTATGCCTTCTTAATTAATTGATCCTTTTTTCATTATGAAAAAGCCAACTTTATCTCTAGTAATATTGTTTTTTATAAAATCCATTTTGTCTGGTATTAATATAGCTACTTGAAATTTCTTAAAAAAAAACTCTCTTGAGAGAGTGAGACAGCATGAGCAGGGGAGAAGCAGATGGAGAGAGGGGGACACAGAATATGAAGCAGGTTCCAGGCTCTGAACTGTCAGCACAGAACCAGACATGGGGCTTGAACTCACTAGCTGGGAGATCATGACCTGAACTGAAGTCGGATGCTTAACCAACTGGGCCACCCAGGTGCCCCACTACTTGAAATTTCTTTTGAGCAGAGTTTGTATGGCATATCTTTATCTTCTTACTTTTAACCTATTTCTGCCTTTATATTCAAAGTGAGTTTCTCATTGGAAACATATAATTGGGTCTTACTTTTTAATCTAATCTGACAGTCCCAACCTTTCACCTCAGACGTTTAGGCAATTTATTTAATCTGATTAATGTTTGTGTTTAAATCTACCGTCTTGCTATTTGCTTTCTACTTTTTCCATTTGTTCTTTGTTTCCTTTTTCCACCATCTTTTGGTCTTTCTACCTTTGTTGGTGTTGAAGCTGTAACTCTAATGTGGTTTTTGTTTGTTTGAGTGGCTGCTTTAATATACTAATTTATCTTGTAGTCTACCTATAAGTAATATGACACTACGTTAGATATAGTAATATACTTCCATTTCCCTCTTCCTGGAATTAGGACTATTGTTGAAATACATTTTATTCCTACATATGTTACAAACACAACAAAATAATGCTATTGATTTTCCTTAAATAGTCAATAAAGAGGTTGAAAAGTAACAAAAGTGTATGGGTTTAAAAATGTATTTACCCACATATTTAACATTTCCAGTGCTCTCCTTTTGTTTATATAGATTCAGATTTTTATCTAGCATCTTTCTTTTCTGCTTGTAGCGCTCCCTTTTCCATTTCTTATAGTGCATATTTAATAGTGATGAAATCTTTTAACTCTCTCGTCTTTCATGTGTGTGGGGAAAAATCCTTTATTTCACCTTCCTGTCTAAGATACATTTTTCCTAGGAATAGATGATCATCTTTTTCTCCCAATACTTTGGGACCCTGCTCTTTTGTCTCCTGGTTTACTTTGTTTCTGACAAGAGGCATGATTTCATTCCTATCTTTGTTCTTTTATACCTACTGATGTGGAAATGTTGGGATTCAGAGCTGGCGATCAAAGAAGAATTCTTGAGATGTTTTTGATGCAAAAAAGGTGGTTTTTACTAAAGCATGGGGACAGGACCCATCTGCACGCAAAAAGAGCTGCACTGGAATTGTGACAAATGACCTGTTATATACTTTTAAGTTTGGAGGAAATTAGGGATAGTGTAAGTCTCTAAGGAATTTTGAAAACAAAGTTTCCAGGATCTTAAAGGGGCTTGCCATTGTTGGGAAAAGGTTATTTATTGCTGCTTAATAAAACCTTAGTCATGAGAACCTTCAGATATATATTAGTGAGCCATTTGCTTAGAGGATGATTGCTAACATATATCTTGGGGGGGAGGTAGAGATAAGAGAAATTTCCAAAGGAATTTCAGTATGTTAAAGTAAACAAACAGGATTCTGGAGTTTGGGATAATGCTAAGTTAAAATTGCCTTTTGCCCATAGCAAAGTATTAATGTCAAGGCGGCTGAGTTCCTAGAGGAAGGTCACATTGCCTGTCTCAGGAACTTGTAAGTTGTAAGAAAATTTAATTTTTTCTTTTGCCTTTGTTTCCCACATCACCTACTGTGCATTTTTTTATCTGCCTGCTTTTAAGATTTTCTGATTTGTCAATGATTGAAAATCCTAGAAGAGAAAACAGGTAACAACTTCTTTGACCTTGGCCACAGGAACTTCTTACTTGACACATCTCCAAAGGCAAGGGAAATAAAAACAAAAAATGAACTATTGGGACCTCATCAAGATAAAAAGCTTCTGCACAGCAAAGGAAACAACAACAGAACTAAAAGGCAACCAGTGGAATGGGAGAAGATATTTGCAAATGGCATATTGGAAAAAGGGTTGGTATCCAAAATCTATAAAGAACTTACCAAACTCAACAGCTGAAAAATAAATAATCCAGTGAAGAAATGGGCAGAAGACATGAATAGACATTTTTCCAAAGAAGACCTCCAGATGACTAACAGACACATGAAAAGATGTTCCGTATCACTTATCATAAGGGAAATACAAATCAACACTACACTGAGATATCACCTCACACCAGTCAGAGTGGCTAAAATTAACAACTCAGGAAACAACAGATGTTGGCGAGGATGTGGAGAATGGGAACCCTGTTGCATTTTTGGTAGGAATGCAAACTGGTGCAACTACTCTGTAAAACAGTGTGGAGTTTCCTCAAAAAATTAAAGATTAAATTACCCTACAACCCCGCAATAGCACTACTAGGAATTTATCCAAAGGATACAGGAGTGCTGATTCATAGGGATACATGTACTCCAATGATTATAGCAGTACTGTCAACAATAGCCAAATTATGGAGAGACCCCAAATGTCCATCAACTGATAAATGGATAAAGAAGATGTGGTGTGTGTGCCTGTATGTTTGTGTATGTGTGTATATATATGTAAGTATGTGTGTATGTATACACACACACACGTAATAGAATCCTACTTGGCAATGAGAAATAATGAAATCTTGCCATTTGCAACAACGTGGATGGAAATGGAGGGTATTAGGCTAGCAAAATAAGTCAGTCACAGAAAGACAGATATCATATGTTTTCACTCCTATGTGGAAATTGAGAAACTTAACAGAAGACCATTGGGGAAGGGGAAGAAAAAAAATTGTTACAACAGAGAGGGAGGCAAAACTTAAGAGACTTTTAAGTACAGAGAACAAATTGTGTGAGGGGAGGGCAGGGAGAGCAGGGAAAATGGGTGATGGGCATTGAGAAGGGCACTTGTTCAGTGAGCACTGGGTGTTTTATATAAGTGATGAATCATGGGAATCTACTCCCGAAGCCAAGAGCACACCGTATACGTTCTATGTTAGCTGACGTGACAATAAGTTGTATTTAAAAAAAGAATAAAGAGCCATAGAATGGGTAAATAAAATATAATATAATAATAAATATATAATATATATATTTATATATAATAATAATAAATCATATATATAATATATGGTATATATAATAATATATAATAAATATATAATATATATATTTACATATATATATAAAATATTCTCCTTAAAAAAGATTTTCTGATTGGTGAGTGATTCTAAACAATTTTATTATGATGTGCCTTTATGTAGTTTTGTTTTTTTTTTTCCAAACATCTTGTGTTTGGGTTCTGTTGATCTTGGATCTGTGGGTTTGTAGTTTTCGTGAAGTTTGGAAATTTTTAGGCCATATATCTTCTAATCTCCTCTCCCTTTCTCCTCTCAGTTAGGCTGCCAGTTATACACATAATAAGATGCTTAAAGTTATCCCACCATTCGTGACGATGCTATTCTTTTAATTTTTAATTTTATTTATTTATTCATTTAAAATTTATATTTAAATTAGTTAGCATATAGTGCAACAATGATTTCGGGAGTAGATTTCTTAGTGCCCCTTACCCATTTAGCCCACTCCCCCCCCCACACCCCCTCCTATAACCCTCTGTTTGTTCTCCATATTTATGATTCTCTTCTGTTTTGTCCCCCTCCCTGTTTTTATATTATTTTTCTTTCCCTTCCCTTATGTTTATCTGTTTTGTCTCTTAAAGTCCAAATATGAAGTCATATGATTTTTGTCTTTCTCTAATTTCACTAGCATAATACCTTCCACTTCCATCCATGTAGTCACAAATGCCAAAATTTCATTGTTTTTGATTGCCAAGTAATACTCCACTGTACATATATACACCACATCTTCTTTATCCATTCATCCACCGGTGGACATTTGGGCTCTTTCCATACTTTGACTATTGTTGATAGTACTGCTGTAAACATTGGGGTGTATGTGTCCCTTTGAAACAGCATACCTGTATCCCTTGGATAAATACCTAGTAGTGCAATTCCTGGGTCATAGGGTAGTTCTATTATTAGGTTTTTGAGGAACCTCCATACTGTTTTCCAGAATGGCTGCACCAGCTTGCATTCCCACCAACGATGGAAAAGAGATCCGCTTTCTCCACATCCTCGCCAACATCTGTTGTTGCCTGAGTTGTTAATGCTTGCCATTCTGACAGGTGTAAGGTGGTATCTCATTGTGGTTTTGAGTTGTATTTCCCTGATGATAAGTGACGTTGAGCATTTTTTCACGTGTCAGTTGGCCATCTAGATGTCGTCTTTGGAGAAGTGGTTATTCATGTCTTTTGCCCATTTCTTCACTGGATTATTTGTTTTGGGGGTGTTGAGTTTGATAAGTTCTTTATAGATTTTGGATTCTCACCCTTTATCTGATAAGTCATTTGTGAATATCTTCTCCCATTCCGTAGGTTGCCTTTTAGTTTTGCTGATTGTTTCCTTTGCTGTGTAGAAGCTTTTTATTTTGATGAAGTCCCAATAGTTCATTTTTGCTTTTGTTTCTTTTGCCTCTGGAGACGTGTTGAGTAAGAAGTTGCTGCGGCCAAGATCAAAGAGGTTTTTGCCTGCTTTCTCCTCAAGGATTTTGATGGCGTCCTGTCTTACATTGAGGTCTTTCATCCACTTTGAGTTTATTTTTGTGTATGGTGTAAGAAAGTGGTCCAGATTGATTCTTCTACATGTCGCTGTCCAGTTTTCCCAGCACCACTTGCTGAAGAGACTGTCTTTATTCCATTGGATATTCTTTCCTGCTTTGTCAAAGATTAGTTGGCCATACGTTTGTGGGTCCATTTCTGGGTCCTCTATTCTGTTCCACTGATCTGAGTGTCTGTTCTTGTGCCAGTACCATAGTGTCTTGATGATTACAGCTTTGTAGTACAGCTTGAAGTCTGGGATTGTGATGTCTCCTGCTTTGGTTTTCTTTTTCAAGATTGCTTTGGCTATTCAGGGTCTTTTATGGTTCCATACAAATTTTAGGATTATTTGTTCTAGCTCTGTGAAGAATACTGGTGTTTCGATAGGGATTGCATTGAATGTGTAGATTGCTTTGGGTAGTATTGACATTTTAACAATATTTGTTCTTCCTATCCAGGAGCATGGAATCTTTTTCCATTTTTTTTTTGTGTGTCTTCTTCAATTTCTTTCATAAGCTTTCTATAGTTTTCTCACCTCTTTGGTTAGATTTATTCCTAGGTATTTATGGTTTTTGGTGCAATTGTAAATGGGATCGATTCCTTGATGTCTCTTTCTGTTGTTTCATTGTTGGTGTATAGGAATGCAACCGATTTCTGTGTGTTGATTTTATATCCTGCAACTTTGCTGAATTCATGAATCAGTTCTAGAAGTTTGGGGGTGGACTCCTTAGGGTTTTCCATAGAGTGTATCATATCATCTGTGAAGAGTAAAAGTTGGACCTCCTCCTGGCCGATTTGAAGGGCATGCTGTTCTTTTTATTTTCAGTTTCTCATGCGCGCTCTCTCTCTCTCTCTCTGTTTCATTTTGGATAGTTTATATTGCTATGTGTTTAAACTCACTAATATTTTCTTTAGCAGTGTTTAATGTGATACTCTCAGATGTATTTTTATCTCTAGAAATTGGATTTGGACTTTTCCCAATATTTCTCTGTCTCTTGACTGTTTTAATGCTTCGTGTACTAATTCTATCATCTGCGTCATTTCTGGTTCTGTTTTATTGATTGAGTTTTTCTTCATTATTAATTGCAGTTTTCTCCTTCTTTGTATACCTGGCAATCTTTTATTGGATGCCAGACATGAATTTTACTTTGTGGAATGCTGTATATTTTTGTATTCCCAGAAATACTTTTTAAACTTTGTCTTGGATGCACTTAAGTTACTTAGAAATATTTCTTTTCCTTTCAAAGCGTCTTTTTAAAAAATGTTTATTTATTTTTGAGACAGAGAGAGACAGAGGACGAATGGGGGAGGGTCAGAGAGAGGGAGACACAGAATCTGAAACAGGCTCCAGGCTCTGAGCTGTCAGCACAGAGCCCGATGCGGGGCTCAAACTCACGGACCGTGAGATCATGACCTGAGCTGAAGTCAGCCACTCAACCGACTGAGCCACCCAGGCGCCCCTCAAAGCTTCTTTTAAGTTGTGTGTGTGTGTGTGTGTGTGTGTGTGTGTGTGTGTGTGTGTGTGTTTTACCAGAGTTTAAATGTTGTACTCAGTGCCTCAAGACTTATGAAGGCTGGTGAGAACATGAAATAGTCCTGACACTATAAAAGCTCCAACAATTTTTTCCCCTTAGCTTACTTCACACAGTTTTCCCCTTGGCCTTGGGTAGTTTCGTCACATGCATATGCTGATCAGTCCTTGGTTAATGACTCAAGGATTCCCCTCTACAGATTTATGGAACTCTCTCTATGCAGGTGTTTACTGTTCCTTACTCTGCCTTTTTTAAATATAGCTGTTTTGACCTCTGGGAATCCCAGTTCCATCTTCTCACTCAAGACTGTTGAGTTCTGCCTGTATACAGTTGACCCTTGGATAACACAGGTTTGAACTACACGGGTCTACTTGTGGATTTTTTTTTGTAGTACAGTACTGTAAATGTATTTTTCTGTTCCTTATAATTTTTTATTTTTATTTTAGAGGACACGAGTGGGGGAGAGTGTTAAAGGGAGAAAGAGAGAGAATCTTAAGCAGGCGCCACACTCAGCTCAGCACAGAGCCTGAAAAGGAGCTTGATCTCACAACCATGAGATCATGACCTGAGCTGAAATCAAGAATTGCATGCTCAACCAACAGAGAAACCCAGGCACCCCAGCTCCTTATGATTTTCTTAATAACATTTTCTTTCCTCTAGCTTACTTTATTATAAGAATATAGAATATAATACATATAACATACAAAATATGTGTTAACTGTTTATTTTGTAAATAAAGCTTTGGGGCAACAATTAGTAGGCAATTAGTAGTTAAGTTCTGATAGAGTCAAAAGTTCTCCATGGATTTTTTTTCTTCCAAGTTTTTATTCAAATTCCAGTTAATTAACATACAGTGTATGTAGTTTCAGGTGTAGGATTTAGTGATTCATCACTTACATAAAATGCCCAGTGCTCATCACAATATGTGCCCTCCTAATGTCCATTTGCATGATAAATATTTCTCCATCCCCTCACTTTCAATATGCAGGTATCTTAGGTCTAAAATGAGACTCTTGTAGTCAGCATGTAGTTGGGTCTTGTTTTTCTACCCATTCTGTCACCCTGTGTCTCTTGATTGGAGCATTTAGTCCATTTACATTCAGAGTAATTTTGGGGTGCCTGGGTTGCTCAGTCAGTTAAGCGTCCAACTTCAGCTCAGATCATGATCTCGTGGTCCGTGAGTTCGAGCCCCGCATCGGGCTCTGTGCTGACAGCTCAGAGCCTGGAGCGTGTTTCGGATTCTGTGTCTCCTCTCTCTGCCCCTCCCCCGTTCATGCTCTGTCTCTCTCTGTCTCAAAAATAAAATAAAACATTTAAAAAAATTACATTCAGAGTAATTTTTGATAGATATGAATTTAGTGCCATTTTATTACTTGTTTTATTGTTGTTCTGGAGATTTTCTCTGTTCCTTTCTAGTCTTTGTCACTTTTGGTCTTTCTTTCCCATTCAACAGTCCTCTTTAATATTTCTTTTAGGGCTGGTGTAGTGGTCACGAACTCCTTTAGTTTTTGTCGGTAAACTCTTTATCTCTCCTTCTATTTCAACTGATGGCCTTGATGGATAGAGTATTCTTGGCTGCATATTTTTCCCATTCAGCACGTTGGATATATCATGTCACTCCCTTCTTGTCTTCAAAGTTTCTGTGGAGAGATCTGCTGCTAGCCTTATTTATATTCCCTCATAAGTTAGGGACTTCTTTTTGTCTCGATGCTTTTAGGATTTTTCTTTATATATTTTGCAAATTTAACTACAATATGTCTTGGTGTTGGCTTGCTTTTGTTGATTTTGATGGGACTTCTCTGCGCCTCCTGTATTTAGATGTCCATTTCCTTCCACAGACTAGGGAAGTTTTATGCTAAAATTTCCTTGAGTAAATTTTCTGCCCCTTTTACCCTCTCTTCTTCTTCTGGGACTCCTATGATATGAATGTTGTTATGCTTTATGGAGTCACTGAGTTCCCTAAGTCTACTTTTGTGATCTAAGATTCTTCTTTCCCTCTCTTGTGCATATTTATTATTTTCCATAATTTTGTCTTCTGTATCACTTATATGGTCCTCTGCTTCTTCCATCCTTGTGGTCATTACATCCAGTCAGTTTTGAATCTTGACTTATATTATTCATCTTTGCCTGATTAGTTTTTAGCTCTTTTATCTCTGCTGTAAGGAACACTTTGTGTCTTTGCTTTTCTCAAGCCCAGTTAGTATCCTTATGATTGTTACTTTGAATTCTGGATCAGGCATATTACTTACATCTGTTTCAATTAGATAGACCCTAGGTGTGACTTTTTCTTGTTATTTCTTTTGGGATGAATTCTTGAATCTTGGTATTTTGTCTAGGTCTCTGTCCTTTTCTATGTGTTAGGAAAACCTGTTATGTTTCCTGTTCCTGAGAGTAATGGCTTTGTGAAGAAGAGGTCATATACTCTCAAGAGCTTGGCACTTCAGGAATTGTTTCTGGTGTATGCTACATGCATTCTGCTGCTGTGTTATGGCTGCTTTACCCTCAGGTCAGTCCTCTGCAGGGTTTCTCCTTGCCTTAGCTAGGGTGTGGTGGGTTTTAACTAGATGTGCTCTGGTCTGCTTGTTAAGAGAGACCTGATGCTATTTCCACTAGGGCTGAAGCTTTGCAGGACTCTATGGTCAGTAGATGTGGTGTGTGTTGTGGGCAGGGTGGGGTGGTTTCCTGGTCTGGCAGAAGGGCAGGCTGCACTGGTTCTTAGGCAAACTTGCTAGAGAAAAGAAGTAAAAGCCGGTACAGGAGGTTGGAGTTGGGATAAGCAGTTTAGGAAGCCAGTGTTGGTGATGTGCTATTTGCTGAAGTTAGTTTATGCTGAAGGGCAAGGGAGGGACATGGCACCAGCCAGCTCCTTTATCTCTGGAGAGGGGACTTCATTCTTGCTGCTGCCAGGGAAGCCCTCCCAGAAAAGTGAATTATTTCCTCTTGTGAATCCTAGGCATTTTTTGGATCGCTGTTTGCACACTGCCTATGTCCGAGTTGCTCTCCTGCCTGGAGCATCACAGTGCACTTTGAGCTCTATCCCAGCCAGGCTGGCTGAGTTGTAAAACTTCAAACTTTAGGGACCTGATATTGTCAGGCACCCGCACTTAGGTTCTGGGATAGGGTCTCACCATGCTGGAATGATGCAGGTGTGACCCAGAAGGGTAGTAGCACCAGAGCTAAGGAGCATTTGGGTTTGGAGTAAAGCACAATAAAGAGCTGGTGTCCAGGTTAGCCACCCTCAGCAGTTGTCTCTGTGCCTGTGCTCAGGGGAAGGGGAAGGAAATGGCACCCACTGACTCTTTTGTCTCTGGAGAGGCAATGCCACCTCATCAGATACACTCCAAGAAGGAGGAACCATTTCTTCCAGTGCATCTTAGGTGATCCCCAGATTATGCCACCTGCCCCCCAGTTTACCTGCCTGCCTTCTCTACTACAGCACTGCAGTGCCTTCATTGTTCTATACCAGCCATGCTGCAGACTTTAAATCTCTAGTCTTTGAGCCCTGCTGGTTGCAAAACCTCATGAAAATCAGCCCCTCTCATTTTTCCAACCAATGGCTTTGAGGAAGTGTTTTCCTTGTGCAATCCACTGTGTACTTTCTCTCTCTCTCTCTCACCCCTCGCACCCCTCTCACCTCTGTATGAGACCAGGGCTCCCTCCCCTCCACAGCACCCAGCATGCCTCCCATCTACAGTACCCATGATCCATTTCTTCCACAAACCACATGTCTGTACCTTCCACCTTCCAAATATGGCCTCTTCTCCCCCTAGTTGTGCAGTTTCTTCTGTGAATACTCAGATCAATTTCCTAGGTATTCAGAATGATTTGATATTTATCTAGGTGTGTTCAGGGAAGAGGAAAGCATAGGATGGTCTTACTACTCTACCATCTTGGCTCCCCACAGTGTCTACCTGGATTTTTGACTGTGCATATCATCTGTGCCCCTAACCCTCACATTGCTCAAGGGTCAACTGTATTTTTTTTCCATGAGGAGTAGCTTGGAAACTCTCTTAAGGAGTTGTTGGGGATAATTTTAGGGTTTGTGTGGCTTCCCTTTGCTAATCATAGATAAGATGAAGTGCTTACCCTCAGAAGCTCATTCTGGAGGGAGAAATGAACAAGTGATCACTGTCCTGGGATGCTTAAAGTCCAATGTCTGAATCTGTCCCTCTTACTCCATTTTGACCCAGTATACTTCTCTTTATCCATCAAGTTAAATAAGGGTCAGACTGTTAGAAAATTTATTCATCTCATTTTTTTTTTCTTATAAGGTAAAAACATTCAGCAAAGTCACAGTACAAATAGCACATTTTTTATTCCTGCCATCTCAACATAGTTCTGCAGTTATGGTAATGGGTACATTGGAACTGGACTTGGAAAGGATTTTCTCATCCCACTTTCATCTCTGTAGACTCCTACCACCATTCTTTGTTATGGACAATTAATTTAGTCTCAACTTGTTTGAATAACTAGCTAAAAGTTTAGTGCTACTCCTAGCACTGTCCTACCCTTACTTTTCTCCCCTCTTCCAAAAAGATGATTGCCCATAAGGTCTTCTCATATAAGAAGCCTTGTACTTTCTCCACTATATTGGGTGGATAATTTCCTTTAATCCTGGGCAAGCTACCTGGATGATCTGTGACTTACATTTAAAGATGTAAAACAGTTCCAGTAAGTTATCCATTGATCTTGGATGGAGAATGGTGCTAAGAGGGATAATGATTTGACACCTCTCTTAAATGAGATGCTTGGGGGGGGGGCAACAGATTGAATGTAAAGGCATTGTTTGGAATAGTGTAATTAGACATGTTTAATGTAGTGATGTGATTAAATGTGTTTGTTTTGAGAAGAGGTTGTTACTTTTTGTTTTCCTTAGTACTCATTAATTTAAAGAGAGATTGGAATTTATAAGACAGCAATGTTTTTCACTTTACGGTTGACTTCCAAGCAAAGTATATCAATTGGTTTTTACTCTAGAATTTTATTTCATGTGATATCATGAAAAAATTAATACCCAGGTTTCAAGAAAGGTTGAAATCCAGGAGTTTTTTCCCTAATTTATGAAGAGGATAAATGAGGGATAAAATAAATAGACTAAGGATGAACAGGATTTACTCCACAGAAACCACAAGCCCTCCAAGTGGTCACCATGCATGGTTCAAATGTTGACTTCCCATCTACTTTGGGTCAACCACCATGATGACCTGAGTTCTGGGAGGGAAAATGGAGCAGACTTTTCTTCATACCAAATTTTGTTGGGGGTTTTAGTGAAACCCATAGAACTTGAAGAAACATTGCCCTACATTATATTATCTAAAATTACCTAATCTTTTAAAAGATTAATTCTCATGTTGTACTTGTGTATTCTGGAAATTTTTTCCATTATCAAGTGAAAATGTATTTTTGAAGTAAGTTTTAGAGATCTTGTAATAAAAAGATTGATGGGACCCAAAGGAGTATATATAATAACAAACAATAAAAGTATTGAAGTCATGGGGTGCCTGGGTGACTCAGTTGATTGAGTGTCCGACTTCGGCTCAGGTCATGATCTCGTGGTTTGTGAGTTCGAGCCCCGCATCTGGCTCTGTGCTGACAGCTCAGAGCCCGGAGCCTGCTTCGGATTCTGTGTCTCCCCATTGTGCGGCCCCTCCCCTGATCATGCTCTGTCTCTCTTTGTCTCTTAATAATAAATAAAGGTTAAAAACAATTTTAATAAAAATTAAAAAAACTAAAAACTGCTAAATTTGCTTGCAGGAGGCTCAAATGTTTGGTGCCTGTCAGCAGAATAAGTTATCCAATGGCAATCTCTCTTGCAGAGTTCTGAGCCTCTACAAGTTTTAGATAAGAATGTGCTATTATTTACATAAAGATGGACCACAGAACCTAGTGAGTTTCTCAGTCTGCCAAAAACCAGGCATATTAGTTCTGCATATTAAGGACCTGAATTTCCCTCATTTGCCTATCACTTAAACCTTCTTCTATCATTCAGTAAAACTAGGAATAAATATACATTTTCCTCCAAAACCTTAATTCCCACTGGGCTGAGATCGGAGAGAAAAGTGAAGAGGGGTATGAAGGGAATGATGCTTAAGACAGAAATCAGGATGTAGAGGGGGAGGAGAAATCAGTTCATCCCAATTTAAAGATTTCTTTAACATGTAATTTACTTCTTCTTACCTGCAGGCAGTTCAGGAAGTGCACATTTAACTTCTAGGGTAAACATAAAGCTTGAAAATGCAACTCCATACTGAAGCTACCGGCACTGTGTCAAAAATTAAATAAGAGGAAAATGTTAAGTGATTTATCTCCTGGATTAAGACTCCCTTCCAATGAGTACCCCTTCCAATGTTGTGTGAAAGGCTGAGGAATCTGTGGTACAAATATTTTAATTATTTGACAGCATGTGAGATAAATTACATTTTATCTCTGTTTAAGCTGTTTACATAATAAAAGATGTAATTGTTTCATTTTTTTTTTACACTATAGTGGATGGAAAAGGATGATATCTTGAGAATTTCTTCATTTGAAGCAGTGATTTCAGTGTTCTGAAAAGTGGAATACAACATTAAAGCTGTAGAGAAAGTGTATAGGGTTGTTCAATTCCTGCATATTCCTTGAACCTTTCCCCTTCTAGTTGGTTGTGAGGCTGACATCTCACCATCAAACAGCTCTGTAACTTTTGGCTGTGTTAGTAGCAAGCAGCAAGAATGTAGCAACCTCTTAATTAGTCTCTTTACCTTGGATTTTATCTTCCCACATCCTTCTTTCTTCCTCCACTCTACAGCCAGAGTGATTCCACCAATAATGATAATCTGACTGGGCCTCTTCCTTGTTTAAAAACCTTTCAATATCACCCTAGAAGATAAACTACAAGATATTTCACACAGACTTGAAATGCCCTGGCTCCCTCTCCAGCTCCATCTGTCTCTACTCTTTGTCTTGCACAGTATGCTTCAGTAGCATCTGTACTGGAAAGTCCCCATTGAAATTCCAACTGTTACTTTCTGCATATCTGCTTATGCCATCTCAACTCCAAGGAATGTTCTTTTCCTTTCTCCTCTCCAAGCAATTAGTATACTCATCTGTTAAGAAAACTTGGTCATTACCTTTCCACCCTCCCACCTTCCTCTTAATCTAGAAGAGCTGCCCTTCACTGATGCCTCCAATGACTGTGGGCATGTTCTATCAAAGCATTTATTTCACTTCATTAAAAGTGTCCATCTATGTGTCCATTCCTTATTAAATGGTGAGTTTCTTGAAACTGAGTCTTATGTTTTGTTCACCTTTTTGTCCCCAGCTTCTAGAGGAGGACAAAACATGTTGTCATTAAATGCTTGTCCACTGAGTGAGTAAATTAAAATATGTTCTATTGTTTCAATAATATTATAGTAAAAGTAATATTTTATCAAAATATTCCAGTGAGGCAGCTGTAAAAAAAAAATCACACACTCATACGTGGCCAACACTTGTGGCATGAAATGCCATAAATAAATTGCTAAGAAACAGACTTAGACACATGCACTAATCCATGTAATGGCATCTACTTAACATTTCATTTAATGGTAGCTATCACTGCCTCTTTTCCTACCTATACGATGTTTTAGGGAACCTAACCATTTATCTAGTTAGAGGAAGAAGGTGCCTTGCATGAACAGATCAGACTGTCTGTAGTTCTGAGCTTCCCAAATACCATTATGCATAGAAACAGCCTGGGGATCCTTGTTAAAATGGTGATACTGATTGAACATTCAAGGAACGATATTTGAGACTTTATGAATCTAGCTAACTCCCAGAAAATGCTAATGTTACTGGCCCTTGGCCCTCACTTTGAGTGGCAAGGATAGAGAGCACCTCAACTCCATGTAGAATAGGATATGTTGCAGGGAATTGAGTGTCAAAGTATTTCATTGCTGTGCACATTAATTGTACTGAGAGTTTCTACCACCTTATATTAATATCTAAGTGGATTTTGGTTGCTATTGGGAAGGTAAAACCCATGCCATAGTTCCATGATTGAGTGTTTTTTATGATTGAGTTCTGATTCTTGCAAGTCATTTTCACATAACAACTTCAAAATCTTTATTTTATTTATTTTTGTTTTGTGTTATTTTGCACTGCCTGATTTTTCAGTACTGAGCTCAGGTTTCTGACCTGAGTCACAGATGAGGCCTCTCTAGATTTACAAACCATACAGATAAGTTAAACAGCAAAGTTTTAAGAAAGGTTCAATATAGAAACTTGGGAGGAAATGATCAAAATATGACGATATTCAAGATCATGAAGGAGAAGAAAATTCAATGCGATTAAAAATAAATGAATTTTAGGAAATCTAAACTGGGTCCAGATTAATAAAAAGGGGAAAAACCTATTGGAAAAGACATCTAAGAACCAAATAAAATCCAATGGTTAGAAGTTTGGTGTTTTAATATAAAAATACTTAAATATGTGAAGAGAAAAGCCAAGAAAAAGAATAAGAAACATATTAGGCTAATGCTCAAATGTCATAGTGTTTAAAACCAAGGAGATTAATATAAAATAGGAAAAAAATAATAGTGGTCACCCATGTCGTGCCTTCACCATCAAGCACAGAAGCCTTTGTAAGTATATTATCTGTTTTATCTCACTTAATTCTGTCATCAACCCCATGGGGTAGGTTCTATTATTAAGTCCAAATAACTAAAAATAAATAAAACTAAATGCTATTTAACAATCTCTGAGGAATTAAAAAGGTACAATAACCCTCTTTTTTAAATAGTCCTTTTCTGAGACTCTAATGAAAGTAAGAATTATTCATTTTATTAACATTTATTGAGCAAGTAACAAAAAAGCACATTTGTAAGGATATTACATGCATTATTTAATTGTAGTAACAAGCCTATGAGTTAGGAGCTTGTATTGTTTTCATTTTACTGATGAGAGAATTGAGGTTTAGGGAGGTTAAGAAATTGTCCAAATCACCCAACTAGTAAGAAACAGTAGCAAGACTCAAAGTCTCTCTGACAAGAGTTGGTTTATTTCTGGTTTTGTAGTGTTTCTTTTTTTTTTAAAAAGCTATATCCTTGTGACATCCTGTTGTGCAAAAGTTTCTTCGGCTGTATATCTATAAGTGGTATTGATAGATAATAAGAAATACACATGTTCAACTCTGCTATGAAATGCCAATTCACATTTCACAGGAATTATACAATTTACACTCCCTTTTTTTTTTAAATTTTTTTTTCAACGTTTATTTATTTTTGGGACAGAGAGAGACAGAGCATGAATGGGGGAGGGGCAGAGAGAGAGGGAGACACAGAATCGGAAACAGGCTCCAGGCTCTGAGCCATCAGCCCAGAGCCCGACGCGGGGCTCGAACTCACGGACCGCGAGATCGTGACCTGGCTCAAGTCGGACGCTCAACCGACTGCGCCACCCAGGCGCCCCTACACTCCCTTTAAAAGCTAATGAGAGTTCTGCATTTTTGTCAATACCTGATACATTCTGACAGTTTTATTTTTGCTAATTTTGTGGCTTTAATTTTCTTTTCTCTGGTTAAGGAAATTGAGTATTTTCAAATGTTTATGGATCATTTTGATTTCTCAGTCTTTGAAGCTTCTGCTTATTGATTTTCCTCCCATTTTTCTATTGGGTTTTCTTTTGGATTCACAGTATTTACATGTACCATACACTATTTTTTTGTTTATATCTGTTGCAGATATCTTCAAGTTTGTAGCATTTTTTTTTAACGTTTTTTTTTTTTTTTATTTTTTATTTTTTTTTATTTTTGGGACAGAGAGAGACAGAGCATGAACGGGGGAGGGGCAGAGACAGAGGGAAACACAGAATCGGAAACAGGCTCCAGGCTCTGAGCCATCAGCCCAGAGCCTGACGCGGGGCTCGAACTCACGGACCGCGAGATCGTGACCTGGCTGAAGTCAGACGCTTAACCGACTGCGCCACCCAGGCGCCCCAAGTTTGTAGCATTTTTAAAGTACTCTCTTTAGGGTGTCTTTTAGTAAGGAGAAATTATTGAACTTTTTATTCATGATTTATATTTTTGTATTTTTTTAAAGAAATATTTAACACCTACAAGATCTAAAAAGTTCAACGTTGTCTTCTAAAAGCTTTAGAGTTTTGGGGCACCTGGGTGGTTCAGTCAGTTGGGCGTCAGACCTCGGCTCAGGTCATGATCTCACAGTCTGTGAGTCTGAGCCCCTAGTCAGGCTCTGTTCTGATAGCTCAGAGCCTGGAGCCTGCTTCAGATTCTGTGTCTCCCTCTCTCTGCCCCTCTCCTGCTCATGTTCTGTCTCTCTCTGTCTCAAAAATAAATAAAAACATTAATTAAAAAAAAATAAAATCTTTATAGTTTTTCCTTTCACATTTAAGCCTTTAATATTCCTGGATTTGATTTTTGTGTGAATGTGAGGTAGGGATCTGTGATAGGTATAATCGTAACTCATCCTTATTTTTTCACCCAACTCAGAGTTCACTCATAGCTTCAGTGAAGAAGAATCCTACACTTGGCTTCATACCCCAAGCATCGTCTTGTCAGGAGGGGTTTTGTGGGGCCAGTTTCCTTGAGGCTTCAACTGCTCCATTTGCTGGAGTAGGTGGCCCCTATAGAGGGCTGGCTGTAAGAGACATTGCCAGTCCACAGGAATGATCTTCAACCAATGAGGGGAAAGAATGAGTACAAAAGTAACTTCCTCACCCCTACAATGGACAATTGTGAGGTATATTTCACACAGCCTCCCAAGGAGTTCACAAGACTTGAACCCTAGCTGCAAACAGTGATAACTACTTATTAGTACATACTCTATTGTCTTTGTCCCCTTCCCTATTGCATCTTTCCACTCACTTCCTGAAATCGCTTTCCAAATAAATACTTTTCCCCAAATTTTAGGTCCGGTTGGTTTTGTCCATAACCCAAACTGTGCTAGGAAGCAGACTCTTAGGATGAGATTCCAGAATGAGATCATCTGCTAGTCAAATGGCGAAATGTCTCCATTATTGGAATGCTGCAGCATCACATTGAGATTCTCACCTATGGTTTATTGGAAAGAATCACAAGCGGAAGAGGAAATACTGGCCTATACATAGTTGCAACATTCGAAATATATGAGGGTAATGATAATCAGGACAATTGGCTGTTTGGTTGACTATGTCGGAAGCATGAAAAAAAGAGAAACAGGTTCATGTCACTTGACTATTAGGAATGTTGTGAAAGAAAGCTATTTAAAAAATAGAGACCTTCATCTCCTACATAAAAATCAGGATTAATATTTGGTTGTACAGATGACAGATGTTAAGAAGCTGAAATAATAGCCATGATATGTCTTTTCTGCTAAAACAGTGTTCTGATAAAGAAGAGATGGGCCTAAGAAGTCTGGAATAGAGATAGTTGAAAACCTTGAGCTCTTAGTTTACTCTAACCCCTGTGGGGCACCCAAAGAATCCCCCCCCCACCTCTTTGTAAGAGTATATCAGGTCTACCTGGCTCAGAAGCCATGAAAACAAGATGATTTACAAAATGAGTTTGTTCTCCATACAAAACAACTAAATAAAATATAATATCCTACAGTAACAGCAATGTCTCACCTCACTGATTATGCATTAAGGTGCTTGGAACCAGTCCTGATAAAATGGTAGGAGAGCAGTCCACAGCTTGGAAATCATACTTCCACAGCAGCAACTGTCAGAGTGTGGTCTACGCATCTGTAGGGATCCTGAGACCATTTCATGGAGTCCACAAGCTCAAATTATCTTCCTACTAATAAGATTATTTTTGCATATTCTGTTTTGTTGACATTTCCACTGATAGTGCCAAAGCAATGGTTTATCAAATTGCTGGTGCCTTAGTAAAAAGTCAAGGTAGTTGCACTAAACTGTATTAATAGTCTCCACTGCCAATTTTTAAAGTCAGTTTTCCACGAGATGCTCTTGATGAAGCAGTCAAAATTATTAATTTAAAAAAATTGATACTTGAGTACATGTCTTTTTAATATTCTTTGTGACAAAATAGGAAGTATGCACAAAGCTTTTGCATGCCAAAGTATGATCATTATATCAATGAAAAGTACTTACGCAATTATTTCACTTGAAAGCTGAGCAAGACTCTTTCAGGAAACAGCATTTTGTCTTGAAATAACAACTGACAGGCAAATGAGGTTATTCAGAGTTGGTTATTTAAAATTTTAGGTAAAAATTAGAATTGTGGGAAATTTGTATATTACACATTGAGCTTGACCACTTCCTAAAAATCTAAAGACTTTGATTAGATTGGTAATTTTATAAAAGAATGTGACTTTTTAAAAAAATTCTGTATAGTTGACACAATGTTCCATTAGTTTCAGGTGTATACATTATGTAAACATATTGACAAATGTTTACATTATGCTATGTTCCCCACAAGTGTAGTTACTATCTGTCCCATTATATTGCTATTACAATATCATTAACTGTATTCCTTATGCTCTGCTTTTTATACCCATTACTTATTCTGTAACTGGAGGCATGTATTTCCCTCTCCCCTTCACCCCTTTTGTTTAACCCTCCACTCTTTTTCTCTCTAGCAACCATCAGTTTGTTCTATATTTATAGTGCTGAAACTGCTTTTTTTTTTTTTTTTTTTGAGATTCCATTCATGGGTGGAATTATATGGTATTTGTCTTTCTCTGACTTATGAAATGGCATGATCTCATCCTTTATGGCTGTGTAACATTCCATTGTGTGTATATACCACATTTTCCTTATCAGTTCATTTTTTTGATGGACCCTAGGGTTGGCTCCATATCTTGGCTGTTGTAAATAATTCTGCAATAAACATACGGGTGCATATATCCTTTTGAGTTAGTGTTTTTGTTTTTTACTCAGTGGAATTATTGGATCATATGGTATTTATGTTTTTAATTTTTTGATGAACTTCCATACTGCCTTTCACAGTAGCTGTACCAGTTTGCATTGCCACCAATAGTGCACAAGTGTTCCTTTTTCTCCACATCCTCACCAACACTTGTTGCTTCTTGTTTCCTTGATTTTAGCCATTCTAACATACATGAGGTAATCTCATTGTGAGATGTTTTGATTTGCACTTTCCTGATGATTAGTGATGTTGAACATCTTTTCATGTGTCTCTTGGCCATCTGTATGCCTTTGGAAAATATTCAGGTTCTCTGCCCATGTTTTTTTTTTAATTTTAATTTTTATTATTTTTTATTTTTTTTTCAATATATGAAATTTATTGTCAAATTGGTTTCCATACAACACCCAGTGCTCATCGCAAAAGGTGCCTCCTCAATACCCATCACCCACCCTCCCCTCCCTCCCACCCCCCATCAACCCTCAGTTTGTTCTCAGTTTTTAAGAGTCTCTTATGCTTTGGCTCTCTCCCACTCTAACCTCTTTTTTTTTTCCTTCCCCTCCCCCATGGGTTTCTGTTAAGTTTCTCAGGATCCACATAAGAGCGAAACCGTATGGTATCTGTCTTTCTCAGTATGGCTTATTTCACTTAGCATCACACTCTCCAGTTCCATGCACGTTGCTACAAAGGGCCACATTTCGTTCTTCTCATTGCCATGTAGTACTCCATTGTGTATATAAACCACAATTTCTTTATCCATTCATCAGTTGATGGACATTTAGGCTCTTTCCATAATTTGGCTATGATTGAGAGTCCTGCTATAAACATTGGGGTACAAATGCCCCTATGCACCAGTACTCCTGTATCCCTTGGGTAAACTCCTAGCAGTGCTATTGCTGGGTCATAGGGTAGGTTTTTTTTTTTAATTTTCTGAGGAACCTCCACACTGTTTTCTAGAGTGGCTGCACCAGTTTGCATTCCCACCAACACTGCAAGAGGGTTCCCGTTTCTCCACATCCTCTCCAGCATCTATAGTCTCCTGATTTGTTCATTTTGGCCCCTCTGACTGGCGTGAGGTGATATCTGAGTGTGGTTTTGATTTATATTTCCCTGATAAGGAGTGACGTTGAGCATCTTTTCATGTGCCTGTTGGCCATCCGGATGAGAAGTGTCTATTCATCTTTTCTGCCCATTTCTTCACTGGGTTATTTGTTTTTCGGGTGTGGAATTTGGTGAGCTCTTTATAGATTTTGGATACTAGCCCTTTGTCCGATATGTCATTTGCAAATATCTTTTCCCATTCCATTAGTTGCCTTTTAGTTTTGTTGGTTGTTTCCTTTGCTGTGCAGAAGCTTTTTATTTTCATAAGGTCCCAGTAATTCATTTTTGCTTTTAATTCCCTTGCCTTTGGGGATGTGTCGAGTAAGAGATTGCTACAGCTGAGGTCAGAGAGGTCTTTTCCTGCTTTCTCCTCAAGGGTTTTGATGGTTTCCTGTCTCACATTCAGGTCCTTTATCCATTTTGAGTTTATTTTTGTGAATGGTGTGAGAAAGTGGTCTAGTTTCAACCTTCTGCATGTTGCTGTCCAGTTCTCCCAGCACCATTTGTTAAAGAGACTGTCTTTTCTCCATTGGATGTTCTTTCCTGCTTTGTCAAAGATGAGTTGGCCATACGTTTGTGGGTCTAGTTCTGGGGTTTCTATTCTATTCCATTGGTCTATGTGTCTGTTTTTGTGCCAATACCATGCTGTCTTGATGACTACAGCTTTGTAGTAGAGGCTAAAGTCTGGGATTGTGATGCCTCCTGCTTTGGTCTTCTTCTTCAAAATTACTTTGGCTATTCGGGGCCTTTTGTGGTTCCATATGAATTTTAGGATTGCTTGTTCTAGTTTTGAGAAGAATGCTGGTGCAACTTTGATTGGGATTGCATTGAATGTGTAGATAGCTTTGGGTAGTATTGACATTTTGACACTATTTATTCTTTCAATCCATGAGCAGGGAATGTCTTTCCATTTCTTTATATCTTCTTCAATTACCTTCATAAGCTTTCTATAGTTTTCAGCATACAGATCCTTTACATCTTTGGTTAGATTTATTCCTAGGTATTTTATGCTTCTTGGTGTAATTGTGAATGGGATAAGTTTCCTTATTTGTCTTTCTGTTGCTTCATTGTTAGTGTATAAGAATGCAACTGATTTCTGTACATTGATTTTGTATCCTGCAACTTTGCTGAATTCATGTATCGGTTCTAGCAGACTTTTGGTGGAGTCTTTCGGATTTTCCATGTATAATATCATGTCATCTGCAAAAAGTGAAAGCTTGACTTCCTCTTTGCCAATTTTGATGCCTTTGATTTCCTTTTGTTGTCTGATTGCTGATGCTAGAACTTCCAGCACTATGTTAAACAACAGCGGTGAGAGTGGGCATCCCTGTCGTGTTCCTGATCTCAGGGAAAAAGCTCTCAGTTTTTCCCCATTGAGGATGATGTTAGCTGTGGGCTTTTCATAAATGGCTTTTATGATCATTAAGTATGTTCCTTCTTTTTTTTTTATTTTGTTTTATTTATTTTTGGGACAGAGAGAGACAGAGCATGAACGGGGGAGGGGCAGAGAGAGAGGGAGACACAGAATCGGAAACAAGTTCCAGGCTCCGAGCCATCACCCAGAGCCTGGCGCGGGGCTCGAACTCACGGACCGCGAGATCGTGACCTGGCTGAAGTCGGACGCTTAACCGACTGCGCCACCCAGGCGCCCCTAAGTATGTTCCTTCTATCCCGACTTTCTCGAGGGTTTTTATTAAGAAAGGGTGCTGGATTTTGTCAAAGGCGTTTTCTGCATCGATTGACAGGATCATATGGTTCTTTTCTTTTATTAATGTGATGTATCACGTTGATTGATTTGTGAATGTTGAACCAGCCCTGCATCCCTGGAATGAATCCCACTTGATCATGGAGAATAATTCTTTTTATATGCTGTTGAATTCGATTTGCTAGTATCTTATTGAGAATTTTTGCATCCATATTCATCAGGGATATCGGCCTGTAGTTCTCTTTTTTCACTGGGTCTCTGTCTGGTTTAGGAATCAAAGTAATACTGGCTTCATAGAATGAGTCTGGAAGTTTTCCTTCCCTTTCTATTTTTTGGAATAGCTTGAGAAGGATAGATATTATCTCTGCTTTAAACGTTTGGTAGAACTCCCCTGGGAAGTCATCAGGTCCTGGACTCTTATTGGTTGAGAGATTTTTGATAACCGATTCAATTTCTTCGCTGGTTATGGATCTGTTCAAGCTTTCTATTTCCTCCTGATTGAGTTTTGGAAGTGTGTGGGTGTTTACGAAATTGTCCATTTCTTCAAGGTTGTCCAGTTTGTTGGCATATAATTTTTCATAGTATTCCCTGATAATTGTTTGTATCTCCGAGGGATTGGTTGTAATCATTCCATTTTCATTCATGATTTTATCTATTTGGGTCATCTCCCTTTTCTTTTTGAGAAGCCTGGCTAGAGGTTTGTCAATTTTGTTTATTTTTTCAAAAAACCAACTCTTGGTTTCGTTGATCTGCTCTACAGTTTTTTTAGATTCTATATTGTTTATTTCTGCTCTGATCTTTATTATTTCTCTTCTTCTGCTGGGTTTAGGCTGCCTTTGCTGTTCTGCTTCTATTTCCTTTAGGTGTGCTGTTAGAAAAGACAATACCCTATGTCTTTTCGTTGGTGCATTTAATCCATTTACATTCAGTGTTATTATAGAAAGATACGGGTTTAGAGTCATTGTGAGGTCTGTATGTTTTATGCTTGTAGTCCTTTCAGGACTGCCTTCGCTGCGTCCCAAAGCGTTTGGATTGTTGCATTTTCATTTTCGTTTGTTTCCATATATTTTTAAATTTCTTCTCTAATTGCCTGGTTGGCCCACTCATTCGTTAGTAGAATGTTCTTTAACCTCCATGCTTTTGGAGGTTTTCCAGACTTTTTCCTGTGGTTGATTTCAAGCTTCATAGCATTGTGGTCTGAAAGTATGCATGGTATAATTTCAATTCTTGTATACTTATGAAGGGCTGTTTTGTGACCCAGTATATGATCTATCTTGCGAGAATGTTCCATGTGCACTCGAGAAGAAAGTATATTCTGTTGCTTTGGGATGCAGAGTTCTAAATAGATCTGTCAAGTCCATCTGATCCAATGTCTCATTCAGGGCCCTTGTTTCTTTATTGACCATGTGTCTAGATGATCTATCCATTTCTGTAAGTGGGGTGTTAAAGTCCCCTGCAATTACCACATTCTTATCAATAAGGTTGCTTATGTTTATGAGTAATTGTTTTATATATTTGGGGGTTCCCGTATTCGGCACATAGACATGTATAATTGTTAGCTCTCCCTGAAGGATAGACCCTGTAATTATTATATAATGCCCTTCCTCATCTCTTGTCACAACCTTTAATTTATAGTCTAGTTTGTCTGATATAATTATGGCTACTCCAGCTTTATTTTGGCTTCCAGTAGCATGATAAATAGTTCGCCATCCCCTCACTCTCAATCTAATGGTGTCCTCAGGTCTAAAATGAGTCTCTTGTAGACAGCAAATAGATGGGTCTTGTTTTTTTACCCATTCTGATACCCTATGTCTTTTCGTTGGTGCATTTAATCCATTTACATTCAGTGTTATTATAGAAAGATACGGGTTTAGAGTCATTGTGAGGTCTGTATGTTTTATGCTTGTAGTGATGTCTCTGGTACTTTGTCTCACAGGATCCCCCTTAGGATGTCTTGTAGGGTTGGTTTAGTGGTGACAAATTCCTTCAGTTTTTGTTTGTTTGGGAAGACCTTTATCTCTCCTTCTATTCTAAATGACAGGCTTGCTGGATAAAGGATTCTCGGCTGCATATTTTTTCTGTCTAGCAAACTGAAAATCTCGTGCCAACTCTTTCTGGCCTGCCAAGTTTCAAAAGAGAGATCAGTCACGAGTCTTATAGGTCTCCCTTTATATGTGAGGGCACGTTTACTCCTTGCTGCTTTCAGAATTTTCTCTTTATCCTTGTATTTTGCCAGTTTCACTATGATATGTCGTGCAGAAGATCGATTCAGGTTACGTCTGAAGGGAGTTCTCTGTGCCTCTTGGATTTCAATGCCTTTTTCCTTCCCCAGTTCAGGGAAGTTCTCAGCTATTATTTCTTCAAGTACCCCTTCAGCACCTTTCCCTCTCTCCTCCTCCTCTGGGATACCAATTATGCGTATATTATTTCTTTTTAGTGTATCTCTTAGTTCTGTAATTTTCCCCTCATACTCCTGGATTTTTTTTTTAACGTTTATTATTTTTGGGACAGAGAGAGACAGAGCATGAACGGGGGAGGGGCAGAGAGAGAGGGAGACACAGAATCGGAAACAGGCTCCAGGCTCCAAGCCATCAGCCCAGAGCCTGATGCGGGGCTCGAACTCACGGAGCGCGAGATCGTGACCTGGCTGAAGTCGGACGCTTAACCGACTGCGCCACCCAGGCGCCCCCTGGATTTTTTGATCTCTCTTTTTCTCAGCTTCCTCTTTTTCCAACACTTTATCTTCTAGTTCACCTATTCTCTTCTCTGCCTCTTAAATACGAGCCGTCGTGGTTTCCATTTTATTTTGCATGTCGTTTTAAGCGTTTTTCAGCTCCCCTGATTGTTCCTTAGTACCTTGATCTCTGTAGCAAGAGATTCTCTGCTGTCCTCTATACTGTTTTCAAGCCCAGCAATTAACTTTATGACTATTATTCTAAATTCAGTTTCTGTTATATTATTTAAATCCTTTTGATCAGTTCATTAGCGCTTGTTATTTCCTGGAGGTTTTTCTGAGGGGAATTCTTCTGTTTGGTCATTTTGGATAGTCTCTGGAGTGGTGGGGACCTGCAGGGCACTTCCCCTGTGCTGTGGTGTATAACTGGAGTTGGTGGGCAGAGCCGCAGTCAGACCTGATGTCTGCCCCCAGCCCACCGCTGTGTCCACAGTCAGACTGGTGTGTGCCTTCTCTTCCCCTCTCCTAGGGGCAGGATTCACTGTGGGGTGGTGTGGCCCATCTGGGCTACTTCCACACTGCCAGGCTTGTGGTGCTGGGGACCTGGCATATTAGCTGGGGTGGGTAGGCAGGGTGCACAGGGGCAGGAGGGGTAGGCTTAGCTTGCTTCTCCTTTGGTGATCCACTTCAGGAGGGGCCCTGTGGCAGCGGGAGTGAGTCAGACCCGCTGCCAGAGGGGTGGCTCCACAGAAGCATAGCGTTGGGTGTTTGCACGGAGCAAGCAAGTTCCCTGGCAGGAACTGGTTCCCTTTGGGATTTTGACTGGGGGATGGGCGAGGGAGATGGCGCTGGGAGCGCCTTTGTTCCCCAACAAACTGAGCTCTGTCGTCAGGGGGCTCAGCAGCTCTCCTTCCCTTTGTCCTCCAGCCTTCCCGCTTTCTGAGCAGAGCTGTTAACTTATGACCTCCCAGATGCTAAGTCCCACTTGCTGTCGGAACACACTCCGTCTGGCCCCTCCGCTTTTGTAAGCCAGACTCGGGGGCTCTGCTTGGCCGGCAGGCTGCCCCTCTGCCCCGACTCCCTCCTGCCAGTCCGTGCAGTGCGCACCGCCTCTCTGCCCTTCCTACCCTCTTCTGTGGGCCTCTTGTCTGCGCTTGGCTCCTGAGACTCCATTCTGCTAGTCTTCTGGTGGTTTTGTGGGTTAGGCAGGTGTAGGTGGAATCTAAGTGATCAGCAGGATGTGCGGTGAGCCCAGTGTCCTCCTAAGCTGCCATCTTCCCTCCCTCCCTTCTGCCCATGTTTTTAATCGGGTTGTTTTTTGGTGTTGAATTGTATTGGCTCTTTATATATTTTGGTCATCATCCTTAATGGTGAAAAACAGAGCTTTCCCTCTATATTTAGGAATAAGATGACAATGTCCACTCTTGCCACTTTTATTCAACATAGTACAAGAAGTCTTTAGCCACAGCAATCAGACAAGAAAAAGGAAATAAGAGGCATCCAAAATGATAAACAACTAAGCTGTCACTATTCACAGGCATGATGCAATGCATAGAAAATCCTAAAGATTCCACATCAAAAAAAAAAACCTACTAGAAGTAATAAATGAATTCAGTAAAGTGGAAGATACAAATTGATGGCATTTTTACACACTAATGAAATCACAGAAAGAGAATTTATAGAATGTGTCATTGTTAGTATTGTATAATGAAATGAATCAACATTTAGAAGAGCTGTTTAATTCAGTGCACTAATATTTTCTAAATGGTTAATGCATGATTCAAGATCATAGCTAAAAGATTTATTTAAAGTGCACAGTAATCCAACAGATTTTAATGTAGCAGAGGAGGAAAAGTTCATGGAAATTACTTCAGATTTCACATGACAGCTATGCTTTAAGAAACTACTTCTCACATTTTAGTGAAGTATTAAAGAATATTCACAAGTGTCTGAAAATGCTGTTAAATTATTCCTCCTTTTTGAAACTGTTTATTTTGTAAAGCAGGATGTTCTGCACATACTTCAACCCAAATAACATATTACTACAGATTGAAACCAAAAGCAGAATATCTACCTATCTTGTATTGAGTCTGATATCAAAAAGACTTGCAAAATGTAAAATAATGCCATTATTCTCACTTTTTAAAAATATTATTTTTCATAAAATATTATGTATATTAATCTATAATGTGTTCATTTTTATTTTTAAATAACATGTTCACATTTTAGAATATCCCAGTTTAATGTCTAATATGATATAGGTAGATAAAACCCACATAAGCAAAAGCTCTTTATTTTTAAAAATTTTAAAGTATAATTGACATACAATATTAGTTTTAGTGTATAACATAATGCTTTGACATCGTGTCTATATTACAAAAATCTACACAATAAATCTACTTATTTCTCACCATACACAGTTTATTTTTCTTGTAATGGGAACTTTTAAGATTCATTTCTTGGTATTTTTCAAATTTGCAATGCAGTGTTATTGGCCCGAGTCACTGTGTATACGTCATATCCGCATGACTTATTGGAAAACTAGAAGTCTGTACCTTTTGGTCCCCTTTACCTATCTACCCATTTCATACCACCACACCCATACCGACAACCATCAATCTGTTATCTGTGAGTTTTGTTTTCTTTTGTTTTTCGATTGTACATTTAAATGAAATCAAACAGTATTTGTCTTTCTCTGTATGACTGACTTCTCTTAGCATTAATACCCTCAAGATCCATTTATGTTTTGTTGCAAATGGCAAGATTTCATTCTCTGGGAGTACTATTCCATTGTACATATATACCACTTTTTCTTTATCCATTCATTCATCAGTGAATGCTTAGGTTGTTTCCTCGTCTTGGCTATTGTAAATAATGCTGAGATGAACATAGGGGTGCATATATCTTTTTGAGTTAGTTTTTTTATTTTCTTCAGACAAATACCCAGATGTGGAATTTCTATACTGTGGAGTAGTAGTATTTTTAATTTCTGAGAGCCTCCATACTGTTTTCCATAGTGGCTGCTCTAATCTGCATTCCCGTGAACAGTGCATGAGAGTTATCTTTCCTCCAGATCCCTGTCAACACTTATTATTTCTTGTCATTTTGATACCAGCCATTCTGACAGGAGTGAAGTGATACTGTGGTTTTGATTTGCATTTGTGATGTTGAAGATCTTCTCATGTGCCTTCTGGCCATCTGGAGGTCTTTGGAGAAACAAAATTCAGATCACCTATTTTTTAAAAAAATTTTTAAATGTTTGTTTTTGAGACAGTGCAAGAGACAGTGCAAGCACCAGAGGGGCAGGCAGAAGGAGACACAGAATCTGAAGCAGGCTTCAGGCTCTGAGCTATCAGCCCAGAGCCCAACGCGGAGCTCAAACTCACAAACCACGAGAGCCAAAGTCAGACGCTTAACCAACTGAGCCACTCAGGTGCCCCTCACCTGCCTATTTTTTAATTGGGCAGTTTGTTACAGAGTTGCACAAGTTCTTTATATATTGTAGATATTAACCCCTTATCAGGTATATGATTTGAAAATATCTTCTCCCATTCAGCAGGTTGCTCTTATTTTGTTGATGGTTTCCTTTGCTGTGCAGAACTTTATCAGTTTGTTGCAATCCCACTTGCTTGTTTTTGCTTTTGTTGACATTGCTAGTGGAGTCAGATCAAAAATATTATCACCAAAACTAATGTCAAGGACCTATGTTTTCTTCTAGGAGTTTTATGGTTTCTGGTTTTACATTCCAGTCTTTAATATAATTTGAGATAATTTTTGTGTATGTCTTAAGATAGCAATCTAGTTTTACTGTTTTCCATGTGGCATTCCAGCTTTCTCAACATTGCTTATTAAAGAGACTGTCCTTTACCCATTGTATATTCTTGGCCCCTTTGCCATAAATTGATTGACTATATACGTGTGGATTTATTTCTGGGCTCTCTATCCTGTTCCTGTGTGTGTGTGTGTGTGTGTGTGTGTGTGTGTGTGTGTGTGTGTGTTTATGCCAGTGCCATACTGATTTCATTACTATAGCTTTGTAACGTAGTTTGAATCATGCTTTGTTCTTTCCCAAGATTGGTTTGCTCTCCAGGATCTTTGTGGTTCCATAAAAATTTTAGAATTGTTCTAATTATGTGAAAATGTCATTGGAATTTTGATAGGGCTGCCATTGAATCTTTAGATTGCTTTGGGGAATTTGGACATCCTAACCATATTCTTCCAATTAAAGAGTACAGAATATCTTTCCATTTATTTGTGTCTTCTTGAATTTCTTTCATCATTATCTTAGTTTTCAGTGTATAAGTCTTTCATTGGTGAAATTTATTCCTAGGTATTTTATTAATTTTGATGCAATTGTAAATAGGGTTGTTTTCTTAATTTCTCTTTCTGATAGATTAGAGTATAAAAATGCAACAGATTTTTATGTATTGATTTTGTACACTGCAACTTTAATGAATTTGTTTATTCTAATTTTTGGAAAAGTCTTTAGAATTTTCTATATATAAAATCATGTCATGCACAAACAGTGACAATTATACTTCTACCTTTCCAATTTCTATGTGTTTCTGTCCAATTTCTCTGGCTAGTATTTCTAATATTATGTCAAATAAAAGTAAGCAACAGGGGTGCCTGTGTGGCTCAGTTGGTTGAGCATCTGACTTTGGCCCAGGTTGTGACCTCATGGTTCATGAGTTTGAGCCCCATGTCCTTGGGCTCTGTGCTGACAGCTCAGAGCCTGGATCCTACTTCCCATTCTGTCTCCCTCCGTCTCTGACCCTCCCCTGCTCATGAGAGCGCACACACACATGCTCTCTCTCTTTCTCTCTCTCTCTCTCTCTCTCTCTCTCTCTCAAAAATGAATAAATGTTTAAAAAAAGAAAAGAAGCAACAGTAGGCATCTTTGTCTTGTTCCTGATCTTAAAGGAAAAGCTTTACAGCTTTTTGTCATGGGCTATGATTTTTGCTATGAGATAAGGCCTTTATTATATTAAGGTACATTCCCTCTATACTCACTTTGTTGAGAGTTTTTAATCATAAAAGAATGTTGAATTTTTATCAAATCATTTTTTCTGCACTTGCTGAGATGATATGGTTTTTATCTTTCATTTTCTTAATATGGTAAATCATGTTGATTGGTTTGTGGCTACTGAACCATCCTTGAATCCCGGGAATAAATCCCACTTGATCATGATGTATGATCCTTTTACTGTATTGTTGAATTCAGTTTGCTAATATTTTGGTGAGAATTTTTGTATCTATGTTTATGAAAGTTATTGGCCTATAATTTCCCTTCTTTCATTTTTTAGTGGTAGCTTTGTTCAGTTTTGGTATTAGGGTAATGCTGTCCTTATAAAATGAGTTTGGGAGCATGTGCACAATGAGTTGTGCTTCCCTTCAGTTTTTTGGAAGAGTTTGCAAAGGATATGTATTAAATCTTTGAATGTTTGGTAGACTTCTTCGGTAAAGCTGTCTGGTCCTGGAACTTAGTTTGTTGTCAATTTTTAAATTATGATTCAATCTCCTTACTATGAATTGGTCTATTCAGATGTCTTATTTATGATTTATTCTTGGAAGATTGTATGTTTCTATGAATTTATTCATTATTTCCAAGTGTCCAGTTTGTTGGTGAAATTGTTCATAGTAGTCTCTTCTGGTCATTTGTATTTTTTTTTTTTTTTTTTGGTATTGTAACTCCTCCTCTGTTTCTGATTTTATGTATATGAGCCTTTTCATTTTTTCTTAGTGAGTCTAACATTTTGTAAATTTTATCATTTTCAAGGAAGAAGTTCTTAGTTTCACTGATCTTTTCTTTTTAGTCTCTGTTTCATTTATTTCCACACTAATCTTTATTATTCCCTTTTTCTATTATCTTTGGGCTTTATTTGTACTTCTTTTCCAAGTTCCTTTTGGTGCAATTAGATTGTTTATTTGGTATTTTTCTTATTTCTTGAGATAGGCCTATATCACTATAAGCTTCCCCCTTTGTAACTGCCTTTGCTGATCCAACATATTTTATATATTGTATTTCCATTATTATTTGTCTCATTTTTCCCCTTTCCACTTTGATTTCTTCATTGACTAATTCAGTAGCATTTTGTTTGTGTCCACATATTTGTGATTTTTTTTCAATTTTCTTTTTGTAGTTAATTTCTAAAACAGTGTGGAGTTTCCTCAAAAAATTAAAAATAGATCTATCCTATGACCCAGAAATAGCACTGCTAGGAATTTACCCAAGGGATACAGGAGTGCTGATGCATAGGGGCACTTGTACCCCAGTGTTTTATAGCAGCACTTACAACAATAGCCAAATTATGGAGAGAGCCTAAATGTCCATCAACTGATGAATGGATAAATAAGTTGTGGTTTATATATACAATGGAATACTACCTGGCAATGAGAAAGAATGAAATATGGCCTTTTGTAGCAACGTGGATGGAACTGGAGAATGTTATGCTAAGTGAAATAAGTCCTACAGAGAAAGACAGATACCATATGTTTTCACTCTTATGTGGATCCTGAGAAACTTAACAGAAGACCATGGGGGAGGGGAAGGGAGAAAAAAAAAAGTTACAGAGAGGGAAGGAGGCAAATCATAAGAGATTCTTAAAAACAGAATAAACTGAGGGTTGATGGGGGGTGGGAGGGAGGGAAGGGTGGGTGATGGGCATTGAGGAGGGCACCTGTTGGGATGAGCAATGGGTGCTGTATGGAAACCAATCTGACAATAAATTTCATTAAAAAAATTTTCTAGTTTCATACCATTGTGGTCAGAAAAGATGCTTGATATGATTTCAATCTTAAATTTATTGAGACTTGTTGTTTAACATGATTGATCTATCCTGGAGAATATTCCATATGCACATGAAAAAAAAAGTATATTCTGCTATTTTTGGATGGAATGTTATACATATATCTATTAAGTCCATACAATCTAGTGTGTCACTTAAGGCCAGTGTTTTCTTATTTTCTGTCTGAATGATCTTTCCATTGTTGTAAAAGTATATTAAATTCCCCTATTATTGTATTCATACACATTTTGACCTTTAGATTTGTTAATATTTGCTTCATATACTTAAGTGCTCTGATGTTGAGTGCATATATATTTATAAATATTATGTCTTGTTGATGAATTACCCCCTTTATCATTGCATAATGTCTGTCTTTTATCACAGTATTTGGTATAAAGTTTATTTTCTCTGATATGAGTATAGATACCTTTCTTTGGGTTTCTGTTTTATAAAACCTCTATTTCCATTCCTTCACCTTCAGTCTATGTGTGTGTTCTTTCATCTGAAGTGTGTCTTTTGTAGACAGGATATAAATGGGTCTTCTTGTTTAGCTTCTGTATGTCTTTTGATGGAGCATTTAGTCTGCTTACATTTAAACTAATTATTGACAGGTGTATACTTATTACCATTTTTGTTGTTTTCTAGTTGTTTCTATAGTTCCCTTTTCCTTCTTCTCATGCTCTCTTCCCTTCTGGTCTGATGGCTTTTTTTTTAGTGTTATGCTTAGATTTCTTTCTCTTTATTTTTTGTGTATCTTTTACTGAGTTTTGGCTTGCATTTACCATGGGGTTCATTTATAATATTCTATGTGTATAGCATTCATTATCAAGTTGATGGTTGCTTAAGTTCTAATGCATTAAATCACTAAATTTTTACTCTTTACTCCGTATTCTATGTATACGATGTCATGTTTTACATCTTGTCTATCCCTTCACTAATTTCTCTAGATATAATTGATTTTACTACTTTTGTGTTTTAACTTCCTTACCAACTTTGTAAGTGATTGATCTCCTACTTTTCCTATGTGGTAACTTTTACCAGTAAAAATTTTTCCTTCTGTTATTTTTTTTGCTTCTGATTATGGCATTTCTTTCCATTTAAGGAGTTCCTTTAACATTTCTTCTAAGGCTGGTTTAGTGGTAATGAATTCCTTTAACTTTTGTTTGTCTACAAAACTCGTTGTCTGTCCTTCAAATCTAAATGACAATCTTGCTGGGTAGCATACTCTTGGCTGTAGGCTATTCCTTTTCAGCACTTTGAATATATATCTCACTCCCATCTGACCTGCAGAGTTTCTGCTGAAAAATCAGCTGATAGCCTTATGGGGCTTCCCTTCTATGTAATGGTTTCCTTTTCTCTTGCTCTTAAGATTCTCTCTTTATCTTTAATTTTTGTCATTTTAATCAAATGTGTCTTGATGTGTACCTCCTTGGGTTCATATTGTTAAGGCCTCTCTGTGCTTCCTTGACCTGGCTGTCTGTTTCCCAAGGTTAGGAAGTTTTCAGCTATTATAGCCTCAAATAAGTTTTCTGGCCCTTTGTCTCTTCTTCTAGGATCCCTATAGTATGAATGTTATTACACTTGATGATGTCATAAAGGTCCCAATTTTCATTTTTTATTTTTTTTCTTTTTGTTGTTCAGCTTGAGTTGCTTTCCACTACCATGTTGTCTAGATGACTGATCTGTTCTTCTGCATCTTCTAGTCTGCTGTTGATTCATTCCCTCTAGTGTATTTTTCATTTCACTTACTGTATTCTTCAGCTCTGATTGGTTCTTTCAAATATTTTCTGTTTGTTGAAGTTCTCACTGAGTTCATACATGCTTTTCTCAAGTCTAGTGAGTATCTTTACGACCACTACTTTGTACTCTTGATTGGGCATGTTTCTTATCTCTGTTATCTTTAGGTCTTTTTCTGTAATTTTGTCATTCTTTTCTGAAACTAGCTATGAGGCCTGGTTACTGCTACTGTGAGTGCACTGGCAGGCAGGGTTTTCTCCCCAAGATCTTAACAGAGCCACATGGGCTCACTGGTGGGAAGGACTAGAACTCAGCCCCACTGTCTGCAATGAGCCATTGTTACTGCTGCAGAAGTGCTGGTGGTCAGGGTGTGCTCCCCTTTCCCCAGGAAATAAGTCACATTTGAGGGGAACACAGTCCCAGCTGGGACTTCCCCCTAGGTGTAGTAGTAGATTCACTTTGTATTCACTTTGGAGATTCACTTTGGAGGGGTGCCTGCTGGACAGGAGGATTGGATAGTGTTGGTCCACGGGGAAACATTGGTACAGAGCTCACAGTGCTAGCAAGGTAGATGTAGAGTGTCAACTGGCTTTAGAAAGCCTCTGGCTATCTAAGTTGGGGGAGGGAAGAAAAATGGTGCTCACTAGCACTTTTGTTCCCAGAGAGCTCCTGCATATCCCTGCCTATCCAACACACATCCTAAAATTAGTCCTTAAATCTCTTTCATATCCCAGGTGCTTTTCAAACTGCTGCTTCTATGCTGGGTCACAGGCCAAGTTATTTAGCGTGCTGGCTCTTTAAGGGCAGCCACTCAGTTTCCTATAGCTCTCTACTTTCCTAGAGTTAAGCCCCACTGATTTTCAAAGTTAGATGTTATAGGGATTCACCTTTCAGTGCAGATCCCTAGGGTCAGGGGTGCCCAGTGTGAGGTCTGATCCCTTTGCTCTGTGTGCTTATGATGTCTCATTTGTGGGTAAGAATGCCAGAGGTTTTGATCCTGATCATGTCTCTGTCCTTCGTATCCTTCATATCTATGACTAGCTGTGAAAGATATGTCATGCCAGTCTCCAGGTCATTTTCAGAATGAGTTGTAATACATTTAGTTTCCTTGGTATGTCTGTAGGAAAAGGTGAGCTCAGGATCCTCCTACTTTGTCATATTCTACCCTCCTTATTCTCGTACTAGCTTTATAAGTGGTTAATCTATTACCTTTACTATATATTTACCTTTACTAGTGAGATTTTAATTGTAAAATGTTTTCTTCTGACCAGTCAGTGCCTTTTCTTTTCAGCTAAAAGAAGTCCCTTTAGTATTTCTTGTAAGGCCAGTTTAGCTTGTTTGCTGGTAAGTTCTTTATCACTCCTTCAATTCTGAATGATAACTTTGCCTGGCAGAGTATTCTGGGTTGGAAGTTTTTCCCCTCAGCACTTTGAGTATATCATGCCACTCCTATCTGGCCTGCAAAGTTTCTGCGAAGAAATATGATAGTCTTATGGGGGTTCTTGTGTATATAACAAGCTGTTTTTCTCTCACTGCTTTTAAGATTCTCTCTTTCACTCTTGGTATTTTAAGTATAATATATCTTGGTGTGGAATCTCTTTCAGTTCATCTTGTTTGAAATTCTCTGGGCTTCCTGAATCTGGATACCTGTTTCCCCATGTTAGAAAAGTTTTTAGCCATTATTTCCTCAAATAAGTTTTCTGTCTCTTTCTTCTTCTGTGGGACCCCTGTAATGTGAATGTTACTCCACTTGATGTTGTCTGGTGGGTCTGTTAAACTATCTTCACTTTTTAAAATTCTTTAAAAATTTTTTTGTTGCTCTGTTTGGATGAATTCTATTGCCTTATCTTTGAGATCACTGATTACTATTTTTTTCTGCATCCAGTCTACTGTGGAACTCATCTACTATATTTTTCAGTTCAGTTATTGGGTTCTTAAGCTCTATGACTTGTGTTTGGTCATTTCTCATATTTTCTATCTCTTGGTTAAAATTCTCACTGTATTCATCCATTCTTCTCCCAAATTAAATTAGTATCCTTTTGGTCATTACTTTGAATTCTTTCTCAGATAAATTACTTATCTCTATTTCATTAACATTTTATTCTGGGATTTTACCTTATTCCTTCTTTTGGAACATATTCCTCTGTCTCCTCATTTTGCTTGATTCTCTATTTGTTTCTATGTATTAAGTGAAACAGCTGTCTTTCCAATCTTGAAGAAGTGTCCTTATATAGGAAATGAAATTTATCATTCAACATGGCCCTAGTTGTTGGTTATCTCTCAAGCCTTTGGAATTGCCTAAGCAGCATGAATTATTCTTGATAGGTTCCCAGTTGTTGACAGCCTGACAAGTACTGTGAGTTTCCTAGAGGGACCCCCAATTTCGAGGCTGATGGGAAGCTATATCGTCAGGCAGCAGCCTTTAAGGTATGCGAATATATACAGTCCTGTGGGACTTCCATCAAAAACCTTGTTGGTCTCTAAACCAGGTAATCTGGAGGTATCCTTTGGCAATAGTTACAAGAATTAGGGCTCCATATGAGTATATGAGTATATATCTCCTTTTGGGGAGATACCAGCAAGCTGTTTTGAGTCAAGAGCACAGTAATGGCATCCCCCAGCCTATGTTCCCTGAGAGCACTTTCATAGCTTCTAAATGTGTGGTAATCCTGAAGTATGTCCCTCAGGCTGAAGCTTTAGGACAAGTAAATATGCCTTTTTCACAGAAAGTCTTGGGGGGGGTCTTTTACCTGTGTAGTATGCTAGGGGTAGTAGGCTGCCAAGAACTCTCTCCAATTGTTTCATCAAACTTGAAGGGCCAGAAACATATTCATCCATGGCCAGTGGATCCAGACACTCAAGGGTTGTCCCCTGTGTGGCTGCAGGCACTCACCATCTCTGTCAGGACTTCAAGGGTAGCATAGGGATGGGGAACTTGACTGCCCAGCTCTGGAAGATCTGTAGGATCCACGTGCTCAGCTCCCCCAGTCTGATGGGTCCACAGGGGCAGTACAGAGACAGCACCCCTGCCAGTGCTAGCATGTTAGCAGGAGAGTGCAAAAATGGTGCTTGCCAATGCTAGCACGATAGAGGTAGAATGCAAAAATGGCACCTGCCAGTGCCTTCATCCCCAGAAAAGTCCTAGCAGACTCCTTCCCTTTGACAGACACTTTAAGATTAGCTAATTTGAAGGGGCACATGCCCCCCAATGTTTATAGTAGCATTATCAGCAATAACTAAATTAAGGAAAGAGCACAAATAACAGTAACTAAATTATGGAAAGAGCACAAATGTCTACTGACTGATGAATGGATAAAGAAGATGTGATACACACACACACACACACACACACACACACACACACTGGAATACTACTCAGCAATCAAAAAGAATGAAATCTTGCCATTTGCAACATGATGGAACTAGAATATATCATGCCAAGCAAAATAAGTCAGAGAAAGACAAATCCCATATGATTTCACTTGTATGTGGAATTTAAAAAGCAAAACAGATGAACATAGGCGAAGGGAAGGAAATATAAGATAAAAACAGACAGTCAAACCATAAGACACTTTTAACTATAGAGAAAAAATTGAGGGTTGATGGAGGGGAGATGGGTAGGAGATGGGCTAAATGGGTGGTGGACATTAAGGAGGGCACTTTTCGGAATAAGCACTGATGTTATACGTAAGTGATGAATCACTGGGTTCTACTCCTGAAACCAATACTACACTGTAGGTTAACTAACTTGAATTTAAATAAATATTTTTTAAAAAAGATTAGCAAATGTATCTCCTTCATGTATGGTTTAGGCACGTTTAAAACTGCTGCTTTTGTATTGGGTCCCTGGGTAAGTGGGTCTGCATTCAAGCCCTTTAAGTGTGAATTTCCATCCCCTACAGCCCAATGGTTCTTCTGGACATAAGCCTTTGTTTTTCAAAGTTGGATGTTTGGGGGCTTGTCTCTCTCTGATGCATGTCTGAAGGGTTGAGGCACCTTACATGGGGCCCAATTCCCTAACTTCTCAGGGAGACTTCTGAATTGGTGGTACCTTTTTCAGTTGTGGGTCACCACACCAGGGGCGGGATTTTTAGTGAGATGGCATCTCTACACTCCTACCCATCTTGACCTGGCCTTTTTATCCTTTATTGTGGAGTTGCTATTTAGCTAGTTTTCTGGGGTTTTTTTTAGAGATAGTTATTTCATATGTTGCTGTAGATTTCACATTTCATATTTCATATGTAGCTGTGTCCATGAGAGGAAGTGAGTTTAGGATCTTCTGATGATGTCATCTTGAAGCACCTCCAACAAAAGCTCTTTAGGGTTCTCATGGGTTGTTCAAAGTGTAAATGGATCTTGAGGCCAAAAACGTGGGAAACTTTGGCCAATAGTAGATGAAGTGTGGGTGCTTGAATTGCCTTGTCAGAGACAGGAGGAAGGAGTTGGAAAACTGAGAGAGATATGCCTACTAAAATGGATTTTTTAGGGTGCCTAGGTGGCCCAGTTGGTTAAGCGTCTGACTCTTGATTTCAGCTCAGGTCATGATCTTATCGTTGTGAGATTGAGGCCCATGTCAGGCTCCACACTGGGCATGGAGCTTGTTTAGGATTCTCCCTCTCCCTCTCTCTCTGCCCTCTCCCCACATGCTCACACTCCCAATAAACAAAGAAACAAATAAATAAATAAAATGGATATTTTCTTATATAAAACCAGAAAATTATCAGTTGACTATGTGTCCAGGGAAGGCCCAGAATATACTTTATTTACTGAAGCAATAAGAAATAGACAAGTGAGGGAGGGACTGTCTGTCCTTTATAGGCCAGAGTAGATGATAGAAGACACCATTATATATTTTTTAACTTAATTATTTTTGAGAGAGCACAAGCAGTGAAGGGGCAGAGACAGGGGGAGACACAGAATCAGAAGCAGGCTCCAGGCTCTGAGCTGTCAGCACAGAGTAGACCCAGGTCTCAATCTCAGGAACCATGAGATCATGACCTGAGCCGAAGTCAGGTGCTCTACTGACCGAACCACCAAGGTGCCCCAAAGACACCATTACTGAACTGGACTCCCTAGTGTCAATTGGGATAATGTAATTCCAGAATAGCAGAGTCCAAATAGTTGCATTCAATAATCAAAAGAATAGTGGAGATTATTACATAATAGTCAACATGAAAAAAATGTCAACCAGTGGCCCTGATTCCCTGGGATCTTCATTATGCCTAAGACAACATGGCATTCACAAAAAGAAACATATAGGAAGCCAATGAAAGTATTTCTTATGTAAAATTTTACTTATGTTAACAAAAACATTTAAATATCAAAAGCAGGGCAATGTCAGTCGATGCAATGTAAAATCATAAACTCTCACTCAATGTCCAGACTTTAGCCAGTTGCAAGTCCATCAGTTGAAAGACCAGATACTTCTAAGGAGGACCCTACATACCTATAGTAAATATGTACCAAATACTCCCCCCAAACTTCTTCAAAGGGGCCTACATCCATTAACTCACGTAACTATACATGGTGAAATAGGAATACCCAGATCTTCTGTGGGCTATTGAATACAGAGTATGAGGTGACAGGGATAACAAGGGTCTAAAATGCCAACCCTTTCCCAGTTAGAGTGGGGCAGAATAGAGACCATGTGGTAAATGGAGTTCTGGACCAAGTACATCTCAGTATCTCACAGTAGGTCTAATGGGCATACAGACTACTCTTTGTTTACTTCTCTAGTCCACAGCAAAACAAATATACCAGGGAGCTAATAAAAATCTCATTTTCATTTTCCAACCTCTGGATTAAGAGACTTAGAACAGAAAAGGCCAAATTGAAGCAGTTGAAACTTCATTCCCCTAGCCAAGATGCTAAATTGTAAGCAATATTTTAAGCAAACCCCAGATGGAATTACAGAAAATTGAAGATTTAAAGGATATAAGGATGACAGTCTCCAACATTTCTCTGTTTAATTCACTAGCATGGCCCTGCAAAAAAACCAGATGGATATGGCAGATGGTGATAGACTACAGTAAACTTAACAAATGGGAGCCCCAATGATAGATATGGTGCTGAAGATAGTATCTTTACTAGAGCAGATAAACAAGCTTCTTATTTGTAGTAGCTATTGATTTCCTTAAAGTGTTCTTTATTTAAAAAAATAATTCAGGTATAGTTAACGTACAGTTAAATTAGTTTCAGGTGTACAGTATGGTGAGTCAATAATTCTATACCATTACTCAGTGCTCATCAGGATAAGTGTACTCTTTTTTTTTTTTTTAATGTTTGTTTTTGAGAGAGAGTGAGCACACGTGTACGATCGGGGGAGGGACAGAGAGACAGGGAGGCAGAGGTTTCTAAGTGGGCTCTGCACAGATAGCAGAGAGTCCAATGTGGAGCTCAAACTCACAAACCATGAGATAATGACCTGAGCGGAAGCTAGGAAGCTTAAAACTGACTGAGCCACCCAGGTATCCCTAAGGTAAGCATACTTTTAATTCCCTTCACCTATTTCTCTCATCCTTCTACCCACCATCCCTTTTGTAGCCACCAGTTTATTCTCTATAGATAAGATTCTGTTTTTTGGTTGTCTCTTTTTTTCCCCCTTCGTTCATTTGTTTTGTTTCTTAAATTCCTACATATGACTGAAATCATATGGTACTTGTCTTTCTCTGACTTATTTCACTTACCATTATACTCTATTGATCCATCCATGTTGTTGCAAATAGCAAGATTTCATTCTTTTTTAGGGCTGAATAATATTCCTAAAGTGTTTTTTTTAATTTTTATTTTTTATTTGAGTATATTTGACACACAATGTTACATTAGTTTCAGGGGGGCAGCATAGTGATTCAACTTCTATATGTATTATGATCACCACAAATGTAGCAACCATCTGTCATCATTCAATGTTACTACAACACCGTTGACTATATTCCCAAAGCTGCGGCTTTTATTCCCATGACTTATTCATTCTGTAACTGGAATCCTGTATCTCCCCCTCCCCTTTACCTGTTTTGCCCATCTTACCACTTGCCTCCCCTCTGGCAACCATCAGTTTGCTACGTTTATAAGTCTGATCCTGCTTTTTGTTGGTGTATTCATTTCTTTTGTTTTTTAGATCCCACATATAAATGGAATCAAATGGTATTTGTCTTTCTCTGACATTTCACTTTCCATAATACTGTCTAGGTCTATCTATGATGTAGTAAGTGGCATGATCTCGTCTGTTTTTAAAGCTGAGTAATATTCCTGTGTGTGTGTGTGTGTGTGTGTGTGTGTGTGTGTTTGTGCACATGCACACACTACATCTTTCTTATCTATTTGCCAATCAGTGAACACTTAGGTTGCTTCCATATCTTGGCTGTTCTAAATAATGCTACAATAAACATAGGGGTGCATATATCTTTCAAAGTAGTGTTCTCATTTTCTTTAGGTAAATACTCAGTAGTGGAATTACTGGATCATATGATATTTGTATTTTTATTTATTTATTTTTTTGAGGAACCTCCATACTGTTTCCCATAGTGGCTGTAACAATTTGCATTCACATCAACAGTATACAAAAGTTCCTTTTTCTCCACATCTTCATCAGCACTTATTATTCTGTTTTTAATTTTGGCCATTCTGACAAGTGTGAGGTAATATTTCATTGTGGTTTTGATTTGCATTTCCCTGCAATCAAAAGATATTGAGTATCTTTTTATGCATCTGTTGGCCATCTGTATGACTTCTTTGGAAAAGTGTCTATTCAGATCCTCTGCCCATTTTTCAGTTGGAATGTTTGTTTGGTGTTGGGTTCTAGAAGTTCTTTATATATTTGAAATATTAACCCCTTATTGCATATATCATTTGCAAATATCTCCTTCCATTTAGTATGTTGCCTTTTTGTTTTGTCGGTTTCTTGTACGGTACAAAATCTTTTTATTTTGAAGTAGTCCCAATAGTTTATTTTCACTTTTGTTTCTCTTGCCTTAGGAGACCTATCTTTAAAAAATAAATAAAATAAAATAAAATAAAAACATACTATGGCCAATGTCAGAGAAGTTACTGTCTGTGTTTTCTTCTAGAAATTTTATGGGTTCGGGTCTTATTTATTTATTATTTCAATCCACTTTGAGTTTATTGTGTACGGTGTTAGGAAGTGGTCTAGTTTCATTCCTTCATTAGCTTTCCAGTATTGCCAGCATCATTTGTTGAAGAGACTGTCTTCATCCCATGGTACATTCTTGCTTCCTTTGTCATAGATTGATCATATATGTGTGGATTGATTTCTGGGCTCTCTATTCTGTTCTACTTATCTGTGTGTCTGTCTTTGTGCCAGGATCATACTACTGATTACTACAGCTTTGTAATATAACTTGAAACCTAGGATCATGATACATCCAGCTTTGTTCTTCTTTTTCAATATTTCTTTGTCTATTCAGAGGTCTTTTGTGGTTCCATACAAATTTTAGGATTATTTGTTCCAGTTATGTTAAAATGTTGTTGGCATTTTGACAGAGATTACATTAAATCTATAGATTGTTTTGGGTAGTGTGTGCATTTAAACAATATTAGTTCTCTCAATCCACAAGCATGGAATATCTTCTCACATGTTTGTGCCATCTTCAATTTCTCTCATTAATGTTTATAGTTTTAAGAGTACACATCTTTTATGTCCTAGGTTAGGTTTATACCTAGGTATTTTATTCTGTTTGTGCAATTGTAATTGGAATTGTGCTCTTAATTTCCCTTTCTGTACATCATTATTAGTGTATATAAATGCTACTGATTTATGGGTATTAATTTTGTATCCTGTGACTTTACTGAATTCATTTATTACTTCCTGTGTTTTTTTTTGTGGCATCTTTAGGACTTTTTATATATAGCATCATGTAATCTTCAAATAATGACATTTTAATTTCTTCTTTGTTAATATGATGCCTCTTATTTTCTTTTCTTGTTTGATTGCTGTGGCTAGGAGTTCCAGTACAATGTGATAGAAGCAGCAAGAGGGGATATCCTTGTGTTGTTCTCCATCTTAAAGGACAAGCTCTCAGTTTTTCACCTTTTGAGTATGATGTTAGCTGCAGTTTTTTTTTTAATTTATTTTTAAACGTTTTTTTTTTTTTTATTTTTGGGACAGAGAGAGACAGAGCATGAACGGGGGAGGGGCAGAGAGAGAGGGAGACACAGAATCGGAAACAGGCTCCAGGCTCTGAGCCATCAGCCCAGAGCCTGACGCGGGGCTCGAACTCACGGACCGCGAGATCGTGACCTGGCTGAAGTCGGACGCTTAACCGACTGCGCCACCCAGGCGCCCCTGCAGTTTTTCATATATGGCCTTTATTATGTTGAAGTATGTTCCTTCTAAACCCACACTGTTTAGTTTTTTTTTATATATATATAAAGAATGGATGTTGAATTTTATCAAATGTTTTTTCTTTATCTATTGAGATGATCATCTAATTTTTATCCTTTTTTGGTGGTGCACCATACTGACTGGTGAATATTGAATCTTCCTTTTATAAAATAAATCCTGTTTATAAAATAAATCCCACTTCATTGTTGTGAACGATTCTTTTAATGTATTGTTGAATGTGATTTGCTAATATTTTGTTGAGAATTTTTGCATTCGTGTTCCCCAGATATATTGGCTGGTAGTTTTCCTTTTTTGTAGTGTCTTTGTCTGGTTTTGGTATCAGAGTAATGCTGGCCTTTTAGAATATATTTGGAAGCTTTCATTCCTCTTCTACTTTTTGGAGCAGTTTGAGGAGAATAGGTATTCACTCTTCTTTCAATGTTTGGTGGAATTCACCTATTAATCCATCTGGTCCTGGACTTAATTTTTTGGTATTTTTTCATTACCAATTTAATTTCATTACTAGTAATCAGTCTGTTCAGATTTTATGTTAATCCTGATTCAGTTTTGGAATATTGTATGTTTCTTGATATATATCAATTTCTTCTACATTGTTCATTTTTGGCATATAATTTTTCATAGAATTCTCTTATTTCTGTTGTGTCAGTTTCTTCTCTTTTATGTCTAGTTTTACTTATTTGGGTTCTTTATCTCTTTTTGTTTTCCTAATGAGCCTAGCTAAAAGTTTATCAATTTTATCTTTTCAAAGATCCATAATTTGGTGTCATTGACTTTTTTCGTCATCTTTTTTTTTTCTTTTTCAGCCTTGATGTCATTTATTTCTGATCTGATCTTTATCACTTCCTTCCTTCTCACCTTGGGCTTTGTTCTTTTTCTAGTTCTAGCTTTTTTGTTTGTTTCTTTAGGTAAACTTTGTATTGTTATATATATGTTATATCATATATATATCATATATATCATATATATATATATCATATATATATATTTCTTTCTGTTTTCGTATGGATTAGGTGAAAAGTTACTTCTTTTAACCTTGAAGTCACGGTCTTATTCCCTATGTATGGTCATTCCCTATGTAGACTGTGTGTGCTTGGTGACATTTGCTGGCTGGCTGCAGCTGTGGCTAGTGTGGTCTCAGAGCTTTATGCACAGTAGATGCCCTAACAGAACAATTAAATCTGAAGTTGGTGTGGACTGGGGTGTGTTAATGTTCTATGAACTGAGGGCACTCCAGCAGAACTGCTGAAGCTGAAATGAAAGCAAGCTGGGGGTGTTTCACAGCACTCTGTGTATGGGGGTGCCCTAAAAGATCAGCCAGAAACTGAGGTGGTTGCAAGCTAGATTGTCCTGGGGCTTTTCACGCAGAGGATAACCTGGTGTGACAGCTAAAGCTGAATTGGGTGCCAACCAAAGTATCCCAACAGTACTCAGCACAGGGAGTGCTTTGGCCAGGTTACTGGAGCAGAGGCCCATGTGAGGCGTTTGTTCCAGGGTGCTCCATGCAGGGGGTCCTTTGGGATACCTGGAATTGATACAGGCACAGGCTGAAGTTCCTGGGGAACTCCATGCAGGGTACACCCTGGCAGGGTGGCTGGATCTGAATGTCAGTTGGGAGGTTCTGTAGTGCTCTGTGCTAGGTGTGCCCTAGCAAGTCATCTGAAGCTGAAGTGATGTGGGCCTGGAGTGTTCTGGAATGCTTTGCACTTATGCCACCTTAGCACACAGCCTGGAGCTGCAATACACAATAGCCAGGTGTATCCCAGTGGTGTGCATCACCCTATGGATGCCTTGGTGGGATGGGTGGGACTGGCATGGGGTAAGGTCCTAGGTTAGGGCCCAGAAAGTACACAAGCCTACGATTCCATGATGTAGGAGGAGCATAAACTATATCCATCAGCCCCTCCCACCCAGAGGGAGTTTCAGCTATTTCTCTACTGTTTGGCAGGGTTCTAGGGCTAGCTGTTTTATATGCTAGTTGCTCGTTTAAACGATGGCTCCTTGTCTTTCTCCAAATCCAGAAGGATCTTCTCCTGGTCACTCAGTATTATCCTTTCCCACTGCAGTTTACAGCATCAGGAATGGGGTTCCCTTTGTTACCATGTCCCCATCTCTCTTGCTCTTCTCTTTTACCATTCTTTCTATCTTTTGTTGTAGAGAAGCTGTTCAGTTGGCTGCCATTTCTTCTTCAGGAGGAATTGCTTTATAAAGAGATGTAATTTGGTATATCCTGTGGAGGAGGTGAGTTCAGTGTCTTCCTAGGTTGCCAGCCTAGGCCAGAACACCCTTCATGTGTTCTTTTAAATATCAATCAAGAAGGAGAACAAAAACAGTTTGTACTCACCTGGGATAGATGGCAATATATTTTCACTGCCTTGCTCCTTGGTTCTGTTAGCCCTGCTTCTATCTGCCTCAATATACTAAAAGGGAACCTAGATCATCTCAATACATATAGGTCATTATACTTGTCCGTTATATTTATGACATCATATTAAAATTAAGCCTGGTGAGCATGAAAGTTGCATGTACCCTAGATGGCTTGGTGAGGCACATGTATGCCAAGCCAGAACATAGGAGGTAATTCCCAAAATAGTTAGGGAAATTAGTGACGATTTGAGATCTTGTGACAGCAATGTGAATGCACCATTCACAGCTCCCTTATGGGAACTGGCTACAGGGAGAAAAATTACATGAAAGTCTCAGCTGCCACCTCTTGGAACCGCCACTGCATTTATGCCAATACTGTGTTTCCTCAAGGTTGTTTCTAGTCAGTAACTGAGCACTATGGAGGTATAAATGCGGGCTAATTCCTATGGCATGTGAGCTGACATCTAGTCAAGTTGTAATGGGTAACTGGCTCAAAACTTTTATAAGACTGGTAAAAACGTTCTTAGAACTGTATTGTAGTCTGACTGTTTTCCTTCCTAATCCTCCTTTGTTTCCCTTCTTTTAAAACAGATGTCAGACTTGAATCATGGTCTGAAGGCCTGACCTGCCTTTTATGGGCAGAGACTAAGGTACTAGATTTGGTTTTCATTTTATGTGAAAGGATAAACTGTAAGAGCTAAGGACTCTTGGACAGAAAGTCCTATATGGACAGAGAGCTCTTGAACAGAAAGTCTGCATGAACTCTTGGGCAGAAAAAAAAAAATGACTTAACCAAACGGTCAGGGTCTAGAAGAAGCAAGATTAGATCAGGTCACCATAATATTCTAGGGAATAATGAAGTGAAAAAACCAAAGGCAGAAACACAAAGTATGAGGATATCTTTTTAAGTTAATGGCAACCAGATAATGAGAGGAGGTACTAAACAATCAGGTGGAAAGAGTGATCCATCCAGTAAAGATCAGCCAACCTCTATCTTTGGCCACGCACCTCAGTGCTTACATGATGGAAGTATGAATGGAGTAGTTGAGGTGTAAGAATAAGGGTAATGCATGGATTCATCAGTATGGACTCCTCACCAAGGCTAATCTAGAAATTATCACTGCTGAATGTATAACCTGCAAGCAGTAAGACCTGTTCTCAACTCTCAATATGGTGCCATCTTTTAAGAACTAGCCACATGGTGAAGAGTTGTTTATACTTGACCCTTTCCACTCTGGAAGGTGCAGCGGCTTATCCTAATTGGATTTATACACATTACAGATAAGTTTGTATCCCCTGCACACAGTACCTCTGCCAGCAAAACTATCTAAGAACCTCACATAATTTCTAATTTACTAATATTGAGATTGTTTCAGGAAAAGGACCCATTTTATATCAAATGAGATGGAACAATAAATAGACTATCTCAGGAACTCTTATCTGTCCACTATGATAGATACATATATCTATCATATAGCATATCACATGGAAGCTACAGGCCTAAGTTTTAGAGTGGCCTTTTAATACTCAGTTAAGGTACTAGCTTAGAGATGACACTGTAAACTTACAGTGTTGTCTTTCACAATGCAGTATATATGATAAACCAATGGCCACTTTATTTCCTATGTCCCAAATATTTGGATTATATAGCACTAGAAACCATGGGAGAGAAATAGGATTCATCTCCCTAACCATCACTCCACATAACCCAACAGTCAATTTGTCATTTCCATGGCCACAGCTTTAGACTCTGCAAGATTAAAAGTTCTGGTTACCAAAGGTGTAACATTTCTACCAGGGTTGTAGTAAGTATTATGTCTGACCTAAAACAACGACTTCCATCTGATCACTGTGGGCTCTTCTTGCCAGGGTACCAACAGGCAAAACCAAAAAAGGAGTTACGCTACTGGCTACTGGCCAGTGAATGTAAATGAGGAACTAGGATTGCTGCTTTATATTAGGGACAGAGAGAAATATGTCTGGCACTCTGAGGATTCTGTGATGTGCCTCTTGGTCTTTGCATGCCTGGTGATAATAGTAAATGGCATGACAAAGATAAGGTAACTAGAGGTGCAGGCCTTACAGGGATAAATATCTGTTGCACTTCACTGGGAAAGCAACTTATGAGAGTATAAATTCTTGATGAGGGTAGAGGAAGAGGAGATATGAATATTAATTTCATCCTCAGCATTAAATGAACAAGTAGAACTGTACTAGCCTCCTGTATTAGGATTTTTTTTGAAATAATCACAGGCTAATACCTAAAGGTAAAATAGAACATAAGGAGTGCTGAGTGATACAAACGATGGTCTATAATGTTGTTGGGATCCTTCTCACCAACTGTTCTTGTTCATCCTTGCATCAAGAGGCAGGGTCTCCTCCTCCTCCCTTGTATCTGGGCTGCCTTTGGTGACTTTCCTGAAGTAGAAGTGATGCAGCATGAATTCTCAGGCTAGGCTAGAATTTGCCATGGAGATTCTAACCTTTTGCTCATATTGGAGCCTAAGTTGCAATATAGGAAAGATAGCTCCCTTTAGATTTCTAGGATATGAGGAAGCTCAAGCCATACAGTGAGACCCCAAGTAGGTGTTCTAGTTGCTAGCTTCCGGTGATGTCACCCTTTGATTCATCCCAGATCAAGTGCCACATGGAAGAAGCTTCCAGATGATTCTGCTTCCTTATGTTTGAGTCACTTCCAGTCATTTGAGTCTTCTTAGTTAAGTACCCTGGTATTGTGGAGCAGAGACAAGCCATCTTCTAACTTGTTCTGTACATATTCCTGCAAACAGAACTCATGAGCATCATAAAGTGTTTTGTTTTTTTCAGTGCCACTAGTTTTTAGAATGGTTTGTTTCAAGCAATCAACAACCATAACCTGGCTATAGGATCAACGATTCAACCAATGAGAGATAGGAGTTGGTCAATAAATACTCCAGCTTCTTCATTCTTTAAATTCCAAGGTGTCTTCTCTATGCAGTGTCTCAGGGGTTTACCAGCAGGATTGAGTCCTCTTTGTCCATCAAAGTGATCAATTCATAAGCATACCCTTTATTTGCTTTTATATATTCCCTGCCTTACTTTCCCAATTTCTGACTCTGCTTCCTGAGATTCATCTCTCAAATAAACTACTTGTACCCAAACTCTGTCTCATTCTCTGCTTTTGCAGGAACTCAAACCAAGAGTGGATCCATTTTTGTTTTACTGTTTTGGGCTTTGTTTCTATTTTTTTCAACGTTTTTTTTTTAATTTATTTTTGGGACAGAGAGAGACAGAGTATGAACGGGGGAGGGGCAGAGAGAGAGAGGGAGACACAGAATCGGAAACAGGCTCCAGGCTCTGAGCCATCAGCCCAGAGCCTGACGCGGGGCTCGAACTCACGGACCGCGAGATCGTGACCTGGCTGAAGTCGAACGCTTAACCGACTGCGCCACCCAGGCGCCCCTGGGCTTTGTTTCTATATGCACCATAACCAGGCTCCTTGCCATTTATTACAAACACACACTCTCTCGTTGGACCAATAGTACTACCACTGTTATAGATAAGTATCTATATAAAATTAAGTATTTTTCTGTGATAATTATTCCACTGATGTATTTATCTATCCCTGAACCAATATTAAGCATGCTTATCTTTTAGGGTCATTCATCTCATCTCTCTTATTTAGGAAAAAAGTGAATATTCATATTTACATAAAAATTTTACAGTAAGTTTGTAAGGTTATACAAAACATATATTGAAGTTTTTACTAGGATGGTACTTAGTCTAGAGATTGATTTGGGAATAACTGACACGTTTATGATGTTGGATGTATTAGTTATCAGTGTATCACTGTGTAACAAATTACCCCAAAGTGTAGTAGCTTAAAACATCAACCACAATTATGTATTATCTCACATAAGTTTTAAAGGTTAGGAATTTATTTGAAAGCAGCTGAGCTGAGTGGTTCTAGTGCAGGGTCACTCATGAGTTTTCAGTCCAGAGTGTCATCCAGGATTTTAGTCATTTGAAGACTTGCTGCAGCTGAAGTACAGGCTCATTCACAAACACATTAGTCAGAGGCCTCCATTTCTGTGTAGGCCTACACATAGGGTAGCTTCAGTGCCTACACGACTGCTGGTTTCCTTCAAAGTGATCAAGAGAAAGAGTAAGGGGGAATCCGCAATGCCTTTTATGATTCAGTGACACACTATCACTTTTACCACTTTGTATGTCTTAAAAGCAAGTCACTAAATCCAGCCCACACTCAAGAAGATGGGAGTTAGTTTCTATATTTTGAAGGGATAACTTTAAAACCATCACATCATGTCTAGCCAATCCATGAACGTAATATATCTGCACATATTTAGACATTCTAAAATTTAACAAAGATTTTTCTTTTTTCATAAAGTCTTAGAAAATTTTCGTTAGGTTTATTCTGAGATACATTAAATGAATTTATATTTTTTTGCAAATTGTATCTTTTAAACACTGTCATTTTCTATTTCTGACTTTGGTATATAAATACAACTTATTTTTTTGCATACCAAACGTATGACAACAAGCTTACTAAGTTCTCTCTCAGTGGATTTTCTAAGTATATGATCATGTCATTTGTGCATTACTCAAGGTCCCCGTAGTAAGTGGATGGCACCTTAATCCTGGATAATTGAGGAGAACTTAACAAAATGATGACTATTTACAAAGTAGGCAGCATTTAGGGAAAGCAATAACTTGTGACATAAAAACCAGAGTTAGTAACTAATGGAGTGACTACCATCTCTAGGCCTGAAGGAGAAAAGTATGAGAATGGTTACCTGACCCTCGAGAAATAAAGGGAGTGCAACCTGTCAGGATTCATGGCCTTTGTTATAGGGACGAAAAGAGGGAAACAGGGAAATGCACATCCCAAACTTTCTCTCCTTTCATCTGCCAATATTCTACTAGTGTCTACTACTGGCCAAATTCAAATAAAGGCCAGAAAATAAAGACAATCATGCAACCCATTCAGGTCAGTCTCCTGGAGTATAGAGCTTAATGGAGTAAGTAGAATGAAGTTCCAAAAATGATAATGGAAGGTATCTATCACAATCTATTTTAACAAAAGAAAAAAAGTTTTATTTCTTCTTTTCTAATCCTTATTCCCTCAGACATGGATTGTTAGCTAATAGGCCTAAGGTTTGGTGGGAGAAAAAAAATGTCATGCTAAATATCTATCTATCTATCTATCTATCTATCTATCTATCTATCTATCTATCATCTATCTAGAGAAACTTCCTAAACAAACGTATGTAAATCAACAGTATCTGACATCATGTACCTGCAGGTACTGGGAAAACTAACAAGTAAATCTGTAGGCTCCTAGAAATCATAGGCGAATTTCTATGTTTTTAATCTGGAAAGTTAAGAACTGGTCAATTTAATATTAAAACTTGGAAAGAGACTACTACAACTTACCACAAAGTGCCCTATCCCCAAGAAGATTGAAAGATCATTGGTGGCAGTCATTTGGCAGTGTGATAAACAAATCATGCCACTGACAATTGAATTTCCTTTATTGAGATATTTGCAGACCACATTAAAAATTTACAAGTTTTATGTACCCTTATGTATATAAACTTGTACATAAATTTCATGACATTATCATAGGAGGGTTTGCTATATACAGTCCTCATTCCAGTACTAGTGGATAGTTGGTTTCCATTCAGGGTACCTAAAAGCTTAAGACTGATCTCAGGGGTAGTATCACAAAGTGGTCTACTAGGATCAGGGTGAATCAATGTCTTTGTCAGTGACTTGGAAAGGACTTTCAATAATGTGTCCATCAAATTTGCAAATATTCTTAAATTGAGAGACACTCATTTTCTTGATATTAATCTTGGGGAAAGTATTTTTGAAAAACCTTTAATCCAATAGTTGCAAATAGAAAATTGTCCACTTGGATCTAAAAATACATATACAGGAAAACACATAGGAAACTGAGGTGAAAGAACAGAAGGAAAGTTTCAAGGCTTCAACCTCTTTCTCTCCTATGATGTATAGTGAAGGTACAGTTGAAAGTACACAATGTGCTACCGATGTATTCATGTGTTGATTGACACGTTTTATAGAGCATATGGAGAGTCGGAATTAAAGAAAAAAAAAGGATATTGTTGATTAGAGGGAAGGCATATGGAAATATTACCAGGAGGTTTTATAGAAAACTTTTAGGAGAAAATAAGGGGGATTTTCAGAAAGTATTATAGGGAATCAGTACAGAGAACTGTATACACTTGTAGATTCTCGAATGTTTCTGTCTTAAGTCACATTTCCGCCATCCACTACTGTTTCACCTCAGAGGGGCTGGCTACTTAATTTCTTGAAGATTCAGTTTCCTTATTTGTAAAATGGTACTATTTTATGCATTTCATAGTACTGTTATAAGACAATAAATGGGATAATAGGTGTAAAGATTTTTAAGACATTACCTGGCATCTGGACAGTGCTATGCTAAAGCAAATCCTCCTATAAGAGGTAGGCTATGAAGATGTTCTGAGGAGTAGGCAGAGTAATGAATCTTTTATTGTTTACTATGTTTTTTTTATTTGAGTATAGTTGACACACAATGCTACATTATTTTCAGGCGTGCAACATAATGATTCAACTTCTCTGTACTTCATGCTATGCTCACCCTCTGTCACCATACAACACTATTCCAATACCGTGACAGAGTGAGGAATCTTAACTCCATGGATAATAGAGACAGAGTTACAAATCTGTGGCTCTAGGGGGTCTTCTAGTGTGCCTAACAAGAAGTAGATTAAGACAGTTCAGTCAAAAACATATGGTCAATTCATAAAGGGCATTAATGTCACTAATAGATCTCTACATATTCTTAGAAGGAGTAATTTGATAAATTTCTTAGGCTGAGGGGCAGGGGTAAAGACTTCACAGAGGGTATGTCCAAGCAGTTGGTAGATAGCCACTCACCTTCCATCAAAAGAATGGGACTAGCAGGTCCACTGATCCATAAAGCTGCTATTTCACTGAATGGATTGTGCCTACTTAAAGCAAAATTACTCAAGATAATAGGTGAAAGACTGAAATCTACCAGGAGCACCATCCTTTCCCCCTTTCCTTCTATGCACTTGGCCTCTTCTCTCAATAAAGTCTGTTCAAAATTGCAAGGAATATTTGTTTGATAGAAGTTCAAATTATTTTCCAGAATACTCCTATGTCTTCATCTGGCCCTGACCATATAGTAAATTTTCCTGAGGTTGGTTATCACCCCAACATATTACCTGGATCTCTGGGTACTGCATGCTTGTTTAGCCTCTATGAACTGGAGGAAACTCCAGGGGGAGGGAAGGTAAGAATGAAAACACACATGGGGCGCCTGGGTGGCTCAGTCGGTTGAGCGTCTGACTTTGGCTCAGGTCATGATCTCGCGATCCGTGACTTCGAGCCCCGCATCTGGCTCTGTGCTGACAGCTCAAAGCCTGGAGCCTACTTTGGATTCTGTCTCCCTCTTGCTCTGACCCTCCCCCGTTCATGCTCTGTCTCTCTCTGTCTCGAAAATAAATAAACGTAAAAAAAAATTTTGAAAACACACATAAAACATGAATGTTTAAAAATGTGCATCCATTGAAAGAAATTTAATGGGAAAGGAGAAGAAAATAATTAATTCAAGTATTTAGAAACCCTTTTCTGTATCTGGCATATCCAGGCTCTTTATTTTCCTAGCAATAGAATCCTGAGGTACACTTGTTCCCTGAAAAGTCAAGATGCAGAGGCTGAAAGAATGTCTTGATAGTTAAATTTTTATTTTTCAGCAAAGTCACAGAACAGCATCTGACTATAGAAGAAGTGGTGTTTCTTTCTTTCTGGATACACCGTTCAGAATCCAAAAGTAGGATGAAATCCTTTAGGAGTGTATAGCTGCTTCACCAAGGTGACATGAGGAGGGAAGGAAGGCCTCTTGGGACTGCTTCGTGAACAGAGACTCAAAGATCTTTTGCATTTGATCTTTATTTATATTCTCTGATATTAGACGTTCTGTATTTGGTACTTTTTGGTTAGTGGGGGAAAAAAATCTAGGTCTGTGCCTATCATCAGTTGCTCAATAAGGAAAGACTGTTGTTTATGAAAAGTCAAATTCAAAAACAAACCTCCTAGCGTTTCCATTAAGCACGCTTCCATTACATTGTTAAGTACTTTGAATAGTGCTACTCCAGAGTAGTATGTCTATTACTGGAAACTTAAAAATCCACGAAAGTTTTGGAACTTTGCCTTCCTTATCCGTAAAGTTGAGATGCGGGAAAACACACACACACACACACACACACACACACACACACACACACACACA
>NW_024412415.1:12479586-12498165 GCF_014898765.1 Herpailurus yagouaroundi | reverse complement strand
CTTTCAACCTTCATTTTGCAAAGTACCTAAGTTCCTTGTAGCCACCTAATCAGTTACCCCTGCATGGAGGGTTTCCCAGAATATTTCACCTGAAGCAGCTCTGCTTGTCTCAATTTTCATACATTAGGATTAAGATTTCATTTAATAATGTTACCACTGCTTAAAAATAAAGTTTGAAAATAATTAGACTAGAAGATCCCTATGGTTCCTTCCAGTTTTTATATTCTTTAATTATGTTAATTAACTTGGAACTATTTAACTAGAGAACAAAAGGCTGAAGTATGACTTGATTCACGTTCTCAATAGCATGAGCAATTTTACAAAGGGAAAGCTTATTGGCCTCTTCGTGTCCACAGGGGGCCAACATAAAAGCAACAGGCTTAGATTAAAAAAGGGATGTTTCTATTTGAATTCAAGGCAAAGGCTTTTGTCCATCACAATGATGAACAAGGAAAATGGAGTAAGTAATCATCAGCTTGGAGAATTGGGAACATTTTCTTCAGCTGTGGAGTCAATTACCTTGAGAAGTACATCTTGGCCGCATGATGAGAGAAGTCAATAACTTTTAAGAAACTGGTGGGGGACAGAGATATCTCATATTTGATGCAAGGATCAATCTAAAACCTAACTGCAAAGGCAGCTCGCTATAGTCTGATCTTTCTTTGTAGTTTGTTAAGATTGTCTGGATGAAAAGAACTTGAGCACAGCTAGCTTACATGTAAAACAGGTACCGGCAGTAGTTCTTAGGCTTGGCTGCAAATCACAATCACCTGAGGAGCTTTAAAAATTATGATGGCCTGTGCTCCACCCCAGACCATACAAAGGAGAATCTTTGCAGGAGGAGTAACTTACCTGTGGGAAGAAGGTCACATGACTACAAAGGATATGCGGATAGGTTTACATCATAAAAGGCAGGTTGCAGTGGGGCTGGCTTTAGCGTTTTGTTTTGTTTTGTTTTGTAGAATAGCAAGAAAACTAGCTGCAAGACTAGCTGCAGAGAGTGATGATGAAAGAAGTGGGAGCTGGGGTTTATATCCTGGGAGGAAGAAAATGCAACCAGTGTGGATTTAGCTGACGGTTGGAGGTGGTTTTGGGGAAATGACAGGCAATTATAGGAAAGAACATCAAGAAAGTTAAGAACCAGCAGAGTCTTGGGAGATAATAAAGGTCTGCTGTGAAGAAGCTATTTTGTTAGAGGGTGGCAAAGGAGAGAAAGCAAGAATTTCAGGAGAGGAGGTGGAAAGCAGCTTCACTGCGGAGGGAGCCAGGCATCGGAAGTTAAATAAGAGCACAGATGGAATAGACCCTGGAGTCTAGCCTTGCCCGGGCCGGAAGCCAGTGATGGGAATAAAAGCTGTTGTAAATCTCAAGTGTGGGAGAACAGCCTGCGTTAGGCGCAAGCTAGAGAGTAGAGGAATTTGTTAAGGAGGAAGGGATAGAGGAAATGACCTCAGGTAACAAGAACCTCTGCCAAGGGAATACCTAAGGAATAACTCCTCCTGAGTCACCTGTGTGAAGAGATCTTAAGACAGATGATCTAGAGGTGCCAGCTACTCTAGACTCAGGAGAGAGGAGGTAGGTGGGTGATTTTAAAGACTCTTTAAAGAAAGGCTTGAAGGGGATTTGTCCAAGCCTGAGGTAGGTGTGGCATTCTCAAGCTTCTAACTTAGCTTAGAGATAAGTGTTTTCCCTGGTGGTTCTTTACAGAGTTCAAGCTTTTCCTAAAAGTTGGGCTTTATGAATATGGAAAACTTGCAGGGGACTAATGATTCATTGGCTGCTTTTTTCTAGGAAAGATCCTTATCCCAAGTCTAGTAACTCTGCTTACAAAAAAAGAGCTTGTATTATTTCTTCTAAAATTTTCTTATGAAATAGAATTTCATAGGTAGCTTATTGTGGTACAGAGCTATGTTGAAGTGAGAAGAAATGGCCATTTTTAAGCCATTGTTAGCTTTTTTTTTTTTTTTAAGGGAGTTCCCTGAGCCTTTTTTCCAATACTCAGAAGTGGAAACACAGTGTGAGCGGGGCCTCAGCCTTGTTTCTTCCTGGCCTTGACCACCTTTTCATTTGTCATGACATGTACCTCCTATTACCAACAGGCCAAAGACCAGTGGTTCTTCATATCGATGATATCTGTCTCTTACCACATGAGTAGGAACTGAGGTCCCCAGGAAACATTCTTTTCTTGATCTCAAATAGAAAACCTTCAGAATATGTTGTAAGTCATAGAAAACATGTAGGTTAACACAAGCTCGTGCATGTATGCTCTCACAGTTTTTAAGACTCCCAAATAGTTTTCAGAACATTGTTTTAGACACTCAGTGTTAGGGTGACCAGTGATGCAGGTGGTACATAATTGCAAAAAGAGTATGGCAACTAGCAGGACAGAGTTTATTCACTCTCCAAAGGAGAAGAGGAACCAGACATCAAGAGATAGGTCAGCCCTGAGCTTCTGTTGTGCTGGCCTTTTAAGGATTCGGGTTTTTTTTTTTTTTTCCTTAAAGATGTGATTGCAGCTGTGCCCATGCAGAGTATGGGGAGGAGGGGTCAATTCTTGGCCAGAGAGGTGGCAGGTTTCTTGAGGGGCTCTATCCAGGGCTCCTCTGGGATGTGGGTTGTAGCCCAGCTAGAGGAGAGCATGTTTTGTAGTTGTGGTCTATTTTCTGAGAATGGGGGGCACCATGACTTAGAAAAACAAAGAGTTAGGGCAAAATACATATACCTGTGAGTTTTGTCTAAGCTTGGCTGGGGAGGGGGCTTTGAAAGGAACCCTTTCAGTAAGAATATCTGTGGTTGCCCTGAGCATCATTCTAGATACTGTATTATGAGAATTAATAAGATGAACCGCTTAATACAAGGAAAATACAGACTGATGGAAAGAAGTTAAGAATGGGACACATTGACTCTTCAAGTGTCCAACAGTAAAGGATCCTAGTTTCTCATTAACGTGGTATGGGCTCTTACATGATTGCTATGTTTTACCCTCCTGTGATTTCTCTTTTGGAGAAAAAAGTTCTTGGTGACTGAACTGACCACAAGACTTTATCAATAACATGTTTTCTATTTCCCTGAAGCTTGAGCATGAAATATAATTTGTCTCTGTTCGGGAGTTCTGATACTATAGATAGAGACTGGCTGACAGAATTCTTGAGCTAAGGGTATCGTGTGGTGGAGAGTAAATGGAATGATTAACCAGAAACTTTAAAAGCAAAGCACTATTTATCAATGTTAGAACAGCGTTCTTCATTTTAGTCTCTCAGGGCCATTGTTAGGTAATGTTTAGTATAATTTTGTTTCCTATAAGAAACTTCTTGATTTGAAGCAGATTTTCTGTCCCCCACAAGCATTTTATCCTCATGTTTCCGTGATAGGACAGAGGGGACTAAGGCAATAGTGATAGAAGTGGATGGGGTGGAGCCCACATGAGTGTGGTTCTACCTCGCTAATCCTAGTTTTCCTTCTGTAATTCTCTGCGTCCTTCTCTGTCCTCACTCTTTTTAGAATTCCCCCCTCAGGATGAGGAAATCCTAGCCCCAGTGCCTTCTTGAGGGCTGAAGATTATGTTTTAGGAAGCAGTCACTGGAGTTAATTTCCCTGCCTTTTGCTTATATTGCTGTGGGGGAAGGCCAAGTTAAAACAGTGTTTGATTTCATTTCATCCATTTCTGTCTACTAATTATTTCTCCAATAATTCATACCTGAATTGTTTAAAGGCAAATGTGTCACTACTGTTAATTCTGTTAACCATACAATCTAGACTTGAACATATAGTCTTCCCAAACAAGAATTTTGATTCTATTCCTTGTTAAAGAACTCTTAAGATGAAAGGCTCACGCCGGCCTAATTCTTAATACAAAGGTTATACATTCTTCCACATATCTTTACTTGAGCCTTCTGGAGCAAATGATACCACTCAGTTAGTCTCTGATACCCAGATGTACTTTTCCACAGCAGTCTGTATGTGGTCTAATAGAATATTTTACCCTGCAAAAGTGAAGATAGGGTGGGGAAAGAGAAACAGCCAGAGGAATATTAAGTCTCACAACAATGAACACCAGCTAATGAATAAATGTCCCCTGCGCTTGCCTTGCTCCTCAATGTCTGGACAGTTCTTTTACCTTCCACCCTCTTGCCTCTCCAGCCTCCCCTCTTTCAGAAGCAATTTCCTTATCCTCCCTACCTTTGAAGTTATGATTTATAATGTATATAACAGGCTTAGTGTCCTAAGAGCACCAAGGAAGACATAAAGGCTGATCTCGTACTCCTTAGGGTTTGAAAATAGCCCTTTTTGGGTGCCATTTAAAGTACTTTAAAAAAAACTACCCTATACATTGTCTTCGCCTATTTGGATTGCTATAAAAAGCAACCACAGATTTTATGGCTTAAAAAACGAACACTTACTTCTTACAGTTCTGGAGGCTGAGAAGTCTGAGATCAAGGCATCAGCAAGTTTGGTGTCCGGTGAAGACCTGCGTCCTGGTTCATAGATGGCTGTCTTCTTGCTGTGTTCTTACACAGCAGAAGAGGCAAGGGAATTCTCTGGGGTCTCTCTTACAAGGGCACTAATCTCCTTCATGAGGGCTCCGCCCTCAAGACCTAATCACCTCCTAGGGGCCCAATTCCCAATATCATCACACTGGGGATTAGGTCTCAACATATAAATTTGAGGGGCATGTAAACATTAATCTGTAGCATGGATTTTTTTTTTTTTTTTAAGTAGGAATCAAGTCTGGATCAAAATCTCATTCCACAAACTCTTCAATGGGTATTGGTTTAATATGACATCTATGGGCCTGTTTATAACTTAAACCAACATTGATAAAAACTGGTTGATGGCAATATAAGGTATAATCTTCCATTCATCTGTCTTATGCTTCTTCAGAAGACCTCAGTAATGCAACAGAATTATATTCATAGCTGAAAGTTCCCAGAAATATATCCACTTGTCACTTAAACTCTTGCTGTGGACTACCAGGAGAGAAAATAGATAAGGAATTTGAGGTTTACTCTTGAGCTTTTGTGGATTCTGTAGATGTCCAGCTCTCCATCCATTGCCTATCCTAAAACATCAGTTAAGAAAACAGAGTTCTCACACTAAAACTTGAGTGGCACAAACAATGGAAAAGGCCCGTGTTGTCTTCCCTGCCCACTTCGTCCAGATACAACACCCTCAACATGTTTAACAGTGTGCTGCCAAATGGTTTTCTAATTGTGTATCCCCTTTTGTGTGATTAGCCGTGGTATTAGAATTTTATTTTAATTTTTTTATTTTTAATTTTATTATTTTTTAAATTTATATCCAAATTAGTTAGCAGGTCGTGCAACCATGATTTCAGGAGTAGATTCCTTAGTGCCCCTTACCATTTAGCCCGTCCCCCCTCCCACAACCCCTCCAGGAACCCTCTGTTTGTTCTCCATATGTATGAGTCTCTTATGTTTTGTCCCCCTCCCTGGTTTACCAGGAAGGCATATCATACAGAAACTGTCCCTTCATCTGAATGAAGGAAGTCTAGAAATCCACGTACTGATCTTTCCTCTCCTTCTCCACACAGAAATACTTCGGCAGTATGTGAGGTGTGTTGGTCACTAGATGGATCTGCCTAAGTCTAGTAAATGAAATGTTTTTTTACTGTGGACATTATTTGGATTCTTGACTGTCATGTAAGCAACCGCTCCTGGATAGAGGTGTCTATGTGAACTTGTCACTGTCTGCCAGAGTTGTCCATGACTGTACATTCCTCTGTTCTAACATCTATCCTCGCCCCAAATACCTAAAATCAGACACCATTCTCAGGCATTTAGAATGGTGTATTTAATAGAGGATCAACTGCTTCCCCCAGTTTTTGCAGAGCACCACAATCCCCAGTATCGACCACTGCCTGAGTGCTAATGGTTGGTCTCAGCAGATCTTTCCATCCACTGAAACAAAACCAGACCCTCCTTACCTGGATGGTGAACCTCTTCTCTCTGACTGCCTTATGCAATTAGGAGTCTTTCCACCAGATTTTTCTCAGTCCTGTCTTCATCTGGAAGAGCAATGACTAACTCAGGGCTTCCGTTCCCTGAGGCTTAACTTTTGCTGTGTAACTGTGCCCTTCATGTTCTGCCAAGGCGCAGTAGAATTCTCATTCATCAAATGAATCAAAAAAACATGCTATGGATAAAGAGCTCTGCTCCTCCAGAATCGTGCCAAAGAAATTATGGTCCAGGTAAATTACACTTTGCAAATAATGTAATCCACAAAGTCTTATTCCATCAGTCACTGGAAGGTTCTCTTGACACGTACTTTTCTTTCTGAAGAAAATTCTCTGGAACAGATGAATGCTGTTTTGTCCTTGCCAGTCATGAACATGTTATAATAACTGTTCCTTAATCTCAGTGTAGAGCCACTGAGTCCTCCCTTAACATTTTCAGTACCCATTTAGACATTCTTGATGGACATATCACTCTTAACCTGGAAGTTTTCTATTTCAGCAAGAGAGATAGTGGTGAATAGAGTTTTGAATCATTCTCTGGTTGCGTGAAGCTCTGTATTTTCTAACAGTACTTGATATTTCTTTTAAATATGCCAAATGTCAGTTACGTTTTAAAATAAGGTATTAAAGTCTTAGTGATAAAGCAACTTTTACCCACAACTCAGTCACTTAGGAAAGTCTGATCTTATGAAATTAATATCATGTTTTTGACCTCGAAATAGTAACCTTGGACTTAAGTGATGATTACCACTGAGATTTCAACTGGAAATAAATCACTTTTCTAATATTTAGTATTATGAATTAGTGTTGATCACATCTCATTTTTTAAAAAATCATTTCAGGAGCTTCGCTGAATAGCTTTTCCCTTGGACAGTGTGCAAATTTGGTTCAGACCATCTGGTTCTTACCATATGACTTACTGTATATCATATTTCAAGGCACATTCAATAGATCAATTTCCAACTTTTTAAAAAATTTAACAATGGATCGAGATTAGGAGGCATTACTGGCCAACAACTGTCCTCTGTGAGTATGATAATGAGGACTGGCAGGCAGATATAAACCTCTTGCTCATCAACACTGTAGCATGCTGAGACCTGGCTAAAACCTACTACCGATTCCTATACACCCTATAAACCCAATCCCTATTCAAGTCTATGTTGTGGGTCACAGTGCCGTAACTTGTACAGAAAAAAAGGTACAACTCTTTTTATATGTCATGGGCTTTCAGTAATAAACTGAAGTTCCCACTGATATCGTCTCCACAAAGATGATGTTGTTGCCAGCTAATTTGTACTCTGAACCTCAGTGATTTTTGTCCCACTCTAAAGATATTCATGCCAAGTGTTACTTATTCACCTAATTTACCATTGATAATGTATCTTTTGCCAGTAATCCATTTTGATTTCTGTCTGAGCATAAATACTTGGCATTAATTTGCTACTAATTTTACAAGGTTCTCAGCAATATGAATCCACATCTGTATTTCCTATGCAGGGCATATGTAAGGGCCTGTGGTTTCAGATTTTTTTTTTTTACTTCTTAGGACAATTTGGTATTACTAAACATTATTCTTTTTGCCTAGAAAGAGTTAAGTGGCCTGCCAAAATCTCACACCTTGTTTGAAATCGGCGCAAAAGCTTCTGATACTTGATGCAAACTTCTTGACAAATGAGGAACTGTGGGCAAACTGCCAATCCAACAGAATTCATGTTTTTATTTCTTGCTATTTTTTGGCTGCTTGAACAAAATAATTATTCATTCTCTCGCTTCAGCACATAAAACTGACATCATATATTGTATTAAGGCCTGTTACGTATTTCTTAATGATGTTCTAACTTTCAGGATTCCCTTTTTATTGTTATGTAAGTGTCATCAAATATCCATTGACTTAATTAGCAATAATAATAACAACAAGGCTTACTGTAACTGCAGCTGTGTGCCTGCACCTATGGGTGATGACTGTCTCTAAAATGTCTTCACTGCCAGCCCCTAAGCAAGAGGGAGGCTAGCCTCACCCTTTCTGGGCTCCAGTGACCAATCAGACGCTTCATACGGGAGGAAATCTGTCACTCCAGAAATAGTCATATTCTCCCCTCCCTCTTCCTTGACACCACCAAGGCACCTTCAGGCAGTTAATGATCTAAGTGTGATTTTAAAACAAACAAAACAACGTACTTTGTAGCTGTGCTTCCACAATCCTACGGGTGCTAGGTGAGAAGCTAAGATCAGAACTCAGTTCTATCGTGTTCCTGAGCCACATATTCAATGAAGTCATGAATTTTAATAGAGGCATTTTGAAATTCAAAGGGGCCATTTTGCTTACACCCAGCTCCATTGAACCTGGAACATTTCTTTGTAAAACGGCATAACCAGGCTTTACCTTAGGTGAAAAAAAATCATATCATTAATCCCTTAAAAGTGTGGCTATTCCTTTTACATTTTCTGCTAAGCAGTTCTGAGGCCCTGCTAGGAGTTTTAGATTAGTTTTTGGACATGGTGGTAATAGCACCGCTGAGGCTAAAGCTAGACTCATTGATTTCTCAGTAGTTTTATATAACTGAGAGTGTCTAGGGTTTGTGATGTGTGAGATCCCTGTGCCCCTAAACTGGAAAAGTGATAAAATTAGGAAAAGATATTTTATTACCTGATGATTGCCTTAAGATCACAGATGTGGCAAAGTCATCTTTCCCAAACAAGATTGGAAAGTAGATGCTTACAATCAGCCCTTGTCTGAGCCCCCAAAATGGTTTTCTTTAGGAATGCACGTAATCGTATAGTCCTATTTTTTCTTTAAAAAAGGGGGACACGGGGGCGCCCGGGTGGCTCAGTCGGTTGAGCCTCCGACTTCAGCTCAGGTCACGATCTCGCGGTCAGTGAGTTCGAGCCCTGCATCGGGCTCTGGGCTGATGGCTCAGAGCTTGGAGCCTGCTTCCGATTCTGTGTCTTCCTCTCTCTCTGCCCCGCCCCCGCTTTCTCTCTGTCTCAAAAATAAATAAACGTTAAAAAAAAATTAAGAAAATAAAAAAGGGGGACACTGAACCCAAGTCTGGGGTTATACACCTCTTCTTGTCAATTTGATTGTGAAATCAAGGCACAGTCTTTAAACACCCCTCTCAATGCTTTGAGGCCTGAACAACTAGTCACTGTTTCCAAAGCTAACAACATCAAATGTTTTGTGGGTAGATCAGACAGGATGTAAAGATTCAGCCTCAGCCACAGCCTTGGGATGAAATGAGGTCTTGAGGTACTGCTATACCCACTCTGTGGACGTGGTCATGGCAGTCTGTGGAGCATTTCACAGAGCAGATCTTGTGATTTTTGCCTCTTCTGCCTCTTTAACCCTGGAATTCAAGGATTTTTTTTTTTTGGCGTAAGATTATTTGAAATTTTTAAATATATTTTTATGTTTATTTTTATTATGTAAGTTTTAGGCAATAGCATGGGCCTCAGCTCCTTCCTGGCCTGCACGCCTATGTGGGAGTGTAGCAGACAGGGCCCATCGGGGAGATGTGCTGAACCGGGAAAGGCATGACAGCCCTTATTGTAATCCCTGCTCCTGCCAGTTCCAAACTCAACCCAAGAGATGCTCCATCACTCAGCATGGTAGAGTCCATGAAACAGGGAAAAGTTGAGGTTTATACCTTTGGAAATCAATGCCTTCAATCAGGAGGCAGGCACCAGGGAGGGGCCGGTTGCAGCCTACATCTTCAACCTCAAGGCTTTGTGCCAATAGGAGAAACTGGCATCTGCAGTGAAAAGTGCCTGCTGAACCAAAAGTTAGGAAAGAAAATGAAACTATAGAAGTCTGCTTGATGGACTGAGCAGAGCCAGCAGCTTCAGGTGGAGATGTACTCAGCAGAGAAAAGGGCCATTCTACTGGAGGACATAGAACAAGAATTTGGTGTTGGCACTTTGGTGGGGGACAAGGTTGGGCAGAGGCAGCATGACCTATACAGTCCTTGGAGTCACCTCCACAGCCTCCTCATGAAGCACATCATCAATTTCTTCCAAGAAGGATACTCCATGAGAAGGACAAAGATGCTCTATAGGAGGAAGACACTGTGCTGGTGAATATGAACTTGGTGGAAATGGAGCAGATACACCTTGGAGCAGCAGGAAAGGAAGCCCCCTATAGAGAAAGAGAATTGATATGATTTGTCAGAGTGAAATCCCTCTATATGCTATTCAAATGCACTGAGGGGGAGTTTAAGAACAAGGACCACACTCTTGCCCTTGAGACCAGGGGAAATCTCGTAGCCACTGGTAATGAGAACTGCAAGAGATCCAGTCAAACCATAGTTTTAGGCTCATTTACTGAGCCAGGTAGGGTCCCAGCTCACCTCTGAACACATCACTCCCGTTGAGGTAGTTACCTTTAATAAGATAAAGTGGAGAGAAAAGAAAAAGTGTAAGGAGAAGTAGGAGGTGGTTTTTCAGGGTAATGACTTCTGTTCCTTAACTAGATTGGAGACAGGAACTTTTGTTCTAGGCTGCAAGGCCGTCATCATGTACATAGGTTGGCCAAGGCTGAATAGGTATCCCCAGGGAGAGGAGAAAAAGTAGCCAATGCCTCAGGTCCACACTGAGAACATGGAGGTCATTGATTAAGAGGACAGAATGTGGATCTCTGCTATTGGGGTCCTCATAGGTGCTAGAAGACCTCAAACACAGATAGCACTGCAAAAGCAGCTGAAGAGAGGTCATAAGCTGGGGTAGCTGCAAAAGCTGCAAGATAGTGACAACAAAGTAGTGGAGAACATGTAGAAACTGGAGCTTTGCCAGTAGCCTGACAGAAAAATGAGGTCCTTGAGTGAAAGAATGCCGTGTTTATCAACACTCTGAAATGCTGAAACCTGTTGGGAAACCCCAATTAGGAGCTGACCAGGAGCAGCAAGAGGAGCTTGTGGACTTTGAACCATATGAGGAACCATAGGCCAATATCTTCTCTGAGTCCAGTGGGGAGGAGAATGTTGGCTGAAGTACAGTCCACCTGGATGAACTGAAGCAGCAGCAGGTTGCCTTTACCTCCTACTATGATCCTGGATGAGGAGCCCATCACGAATAGAAAGCTGGCGATCTTCTTGCTCTTGTGTCAGAAGAAAGGGCCACTAGAGACCATGGTGCAGAGAGTAGCCAAGGTGAAGGTGTCCAACGAGCTCCTACCCTCAGCTTTATACTGCTTCAAGGATGAGATGATCATCCATGACAGATATGGTCAGTAGGAAGGGCACTGATGTTTCACCCAGGTTGCATATTAATATCAAGTATGTGCACAAGTGGACCAGAAGCTCACATCCAAAGAGGTTTTCTAGCAGTTGTCTCATGACTTCAGTGGGACTGGCTCAGGTTGGGTGAAGACAGAGAAGTAGATGAAAAAGCTACATGAGAAGTCATGAAAAAGAGCTCCAGCCACATGCCCCTGGGCATGAGTTTGCTCTAGGAAAAACAAAAGACTGAGAAGACACCATACATCCTGCTCTGGGGCAGCAGCAACAGCATCAATGTTAGCACCCATTACCAAGTGAAACAAACCTCTCACATCTGATCCTCTCCCCAAATTTAATTAAAGTTCCCTTGTTATTTTTCTAATTTTTTTTACATTTATTTATTTTTGAGAGACAGAGTGCACACATCAGTGGGGGAGGGGCAGAAAGAGAGGAATACACAGAATCTGAAGCAGGCTCCAGGCTCTGAACTGTTCAAGTATTATGATATTTATTGATGATGTTCCCTATGCTGTATGTTACATCACCATGGCGAATTTATTTTATAACTGGAAGTTTGTACCTCTTAACCCCCTTTACCTATTTTGCCAGCCAATCCCCAGCCACTTCCCTTCTGGTAACCAACAGTTCGTTTCCTGTATCTATGAGTCTCTGTTTTGTTTTGATTTTTAGATCCCACATGTACATGAAATCATATGGCATTAGTTTTTCTCTGCATGACTTATTTCACTTAGTATAATATCTTCTAGATTTCATCATGTCATTGCAAATGGTAAGATTTCATTATTTTTTATGGCTGGGTAATATTTCATTATATATATAATGTGTGTATTATATATAATACACACATACGCACATACACACACACACACATACATACACACCACATCTTTTTATCCATTCATCTATTGATAGATGGTGTGGTTGCTTCTATATCTTGGCTATCATGAATAATGCTCTCATGAACATACGGTGCATATATCTCTTCAGATTGGTGTTTTCATTGTTTTAGGATAATACCCAGGGGTGGAATTGCTAGATCGTATGGTAGTTCTATTTTTAATTTTTTGAAACCTTCCATACTGTTTTCTATAATGGCTGCACCAATTTATATACCCACCAATGGTGTATGAGGGTTCCCCTTTCTCCACATTCTTACCAACACTGGTGTTCACTTATCTTTTTGTCTTTTTGGTAATAGCCATTCTGACAGGTGGGAAATGAAATCTCATTGTGGTTTTGTCTTGTGTTTTACTGATGATTAGTAACATTGAACACCTTTTCATATGCCCACAGGCCATCTTTATGTCTTCTCTGGAGAACTATTTAATTTCTCTGTCCACTTAAAAATTTTCTTTTAATGTTTTTTTTTTTTAACTTTATTTTTGAGAGAGAGAGAGAGACAGAATGTGAGCAGAGGAGGGGCAGAGAGGGAGGGAGACACAGAATCCAAAGCAGGCTCAGTCTCTGAGCTGTCAGCACAGAGCCCAACGCGGGGCTCAAACTCACAAACTGCCAAATTGTGGCCTGAGCCGAAGTTGGTCATTTAACTGATTAAACCACTTAACTGATTAAACCACTTAACTGATTAAACTGATTAAACCACTCAACTGATTAAACTGATTTGAGCAGGGCTCAAATTCATGAACCATGAGATCATGAACTGCACTGAAGTTGGACCCTTAGCCGACCGAGCCACCCAAGGGCCCCAAGTCCTCTGTCCATTTTTAAATTGACTTATTTTTTTATAGTGTGTAAGTTCTTAATATATTTTTAACTTTTATAGGCTATAAATATCTTTTCTCCCATTCAGTAGATCACCTTTTCATTTCCTTGATGGTTTCCTTCACTGTGCAAAAGCTTTTGTTTGATATAATCCTGTTTGTTTTTTCCAGCTTTTACTGGAGTTAGAGACTTTATTATAGCTACCAGGGAATAGGAAAAAGGCAGGGTAAACAGTTTTAAGATTGGCTAGTGTGAACAATTTCAGTGGACTCTGGGGTTAAGAGCTGTCCAGCTGTCTATCTGTCCAGCTTCTGGTACCTGGTCCTGGTGGGTTTAGGGCCAGGAAATAGTGGACCAAGTATGAGAATCCAATAAAGGATATTAACCCTTTATACATGATTTACAACTATTTTATCACATTCCATATGCCATCTTTTCATTTGTTAATTGTTTCTTTTGCTGTTTAGAAGCTTTTTAATTTTATATAATCCCACTTATTTTTGCTTTTGTTCCCTGAGTCTTGGGGGTTGTATCCAAAAATTCATTACTAACAGCAATGTCAGTGAACTTTTTCCCTATGTTTTCTCCAGGACTTTAATTGTTGCAGGTCTTATGTTTAAGTCTTGGATTGCTTTGAGTTGATTTTTGTGTATGATGTAAGATACTATCATCTATGCACTTGGAGATCCAGTTTCATTCTGTGCACACTTTCATTCTATGCACGTGGAGATCCAGTTTTCTCAGCGCCACTAAATGAATAGACAATCCTTTCCCCAATTCATATTTTTGGTCCCCTGATTAAAGATTAGATGACCATATATGCATGGGTTTATGTCTGAGCTCTCTATTCTTTTCCACTGTTTTACATGACTGTCGTTATCCAGTACCATACTGTTTTGATGTCTATAGCTTTGTAAGAAAATTTGAAATCAGGAAATGTGATGCCTCCAGATTTGTTCTTCTTCCTCAAAATTATTTTGACTACCAGAGGTCTTTTATGACTGCATATGAATTTTAGGATTATTTTCTATTTCAATGCAAACTGATATTTGAATTTCTGGCAGGGATTACATTGAATCTGTAGCTTGCTTTGGGTAGTATCGACATTTTAACAATAATAATTCTTCCAATCCATTACACAGGATATCTTTGCATTTGTGTAATCTTCAATTTCTTCCATCAATGCTTTTATTCAAGTACAGTTGGCGCACAATGTTACATTAGTTTCAGATGTGCAACACAGTGATTTGACAATTTTATGCCTTATGCTATGCTCACCTCAAGTTTAGCTACCATCTGTCATCATACATCACTATTACAGTATCATTGGCTATATTTCTTATGCTGTGCTTTTTATTCCTGTGACTTATTCTGTAACTGGAAGCATATATTTCCCACTCCCCTTCACCCATTTTGCCCAACCCCCAACCTGCCTCCACTCTGGCAACTACCAGTTTTTGTATTTATAAGTCCGATTCTGCTTTTCTTTTGTTATTTTTTTTTTAGATTCTCCTTATGAGTGAAATAATATAGTACTTGTCTTTTTCAGCCTGACTTCACTCAACAGAATGCCTTCTAAATTCATCCATGTCATCTCAAATGGCACAATCTCATCTTTTTATGGCTGTGTAATACTCCATTCTTTATATATACCACATCATCCTTATCCATTTGTCTACTGATGGACACTTAGGTAGCTTCCATATCTTGGCTATGGTAAATAATGCTGCAATAAATATAGGGATGCATACATCTTTTTGAATTAGTGTTTTCATTTTCTTTGAATAAATACCCAATAGTGGATCATACCCAGTTGGATCATATGGCATTTCTATTTTTAATTTTTGAGGAACCTCCATACTGTTTTCAATAGCCACTGTACCAATTTACATTCCTATCAACAGTGTATGAATGTTCCTTTTTCTCCACATCTTCCCCAATATTGTTATTCTGTTTTTTATTTTAGCCATTTTAACAGGTATAAGGTGATAATCTACTTGTGGCTTTGATTTGCATTTTCCTGATGATTAGTGAAGTTGAGCATCTTTTCATGTGCCTGTTGGTCTTCTGTGTGTTTTCGGAAAATGTCTATTCAGGTCCTCTGCCAATTTCTTAATTGGATTTTTTTTTGGTATTGAATTGTATAAGTTCCTTATATTTTTTTATATTACCCCCTTATCAGATGGATTATCTGCAAATATATTCTCCCATTACAGTAAGTTGCCTTTCCATTTTGTTAATGGTTTCCTTTGCTGTGAAAAAGCTTTTTATTTTTGATGTAGTCCCAACAGTTTATTTTTGCTTTTGTTTCCCTTGCTTGAGAAGACTTCTCTAAAAAATTGTTGCTAAGGCCAACATCAGAGAAATTACTGCGTGTGTTTCCTTATAGGATTTTTATGGTTTCAGGTCTCACATTTAGACCTTTAATTCATTTTGAGTTTATTTTTGTGTATGGTATGAAAAGATGGTCCAGGCTCATCAATGTTTTATAGTTTAGTGTACAGATCTTTAACCTCCTTGGTTAAATTTAGCCCTAAGTATTTATTCTACTTGATGCTAATATAAAAGGAATCATCTTCCCAATTTCTTTTCCAGATAGTTGTTAGTGTATAGAAATTCAACATATTTTATATGTTGATTTTATATCTTCAACTTTACTGAATTTATTTATTCCAGCAGTTTTTGTTTTGTTTTGTTTTTTGGAGTCTCTAGGGTTCTATATATAAGATCATGTCATATTAAAACAGAGCTAACTTTACTTTTTCCTTTCCAACTTAGATGCCTTTTAGATCTTTTTCTTGCCTAAATGCTCTGGCTAGGACTTCTAGTACTTTGTGGACTAGGAGTTGGGAGAGTGGGCACACTTATCTTGTTCCTGATCTTAAAGGAAAAGCTTTCAACCCTTCAGTAGGAGTATGATGTTATTGGTCACACATGGATGTTATTACATTGGAGTAACTTCTTTATATAGCTAAATTGTTGAGAATTTATCATGAAATGATGTTGAATTTTGTAAAATGCTTTTTCTACATCTACTGAGGTGATCATATGATTTTTATCCTTCATTTTGTTAATATCATTATCGTATTTATTGATAATTAAATTTTTAACTATTCATGCATCCCAGGGATAAATTCCTACTTGGTCATGGTGTATGATACTTGTAATGTGCACTTGAATTTCATTTCCTTGTATTTTGTTGAGGACTTTTTTGCGTCTATGTTCTTCAGGGATATCAGTTTGTAATTTTCTTTTCTAGTAGTGTCCTTGTCTGGCTTTGTACCACCCTTGTAAACTGAGTTTAAGAGTGTTCCCTTTGCTTCAATTTTTTTGGAAGAATTTGAAAAAAAATTGATGTTAAGTGTTTTTTAAATGTTGGCTAGAATTCACCAATGAAACCTTCCGGTTCTGGGCTTTTGTGGAAGTTTCAAATACTTATTCAATCTCTGCACTCATTATTGGTCTGTTCAAGTTTTCTCTTTCTTCATGAGTCAGTCTTGATAGGCTATGTATTTCTAGGAACCTGTCCATTTCCTTTAGGTTATCAAATTTGTTAGTATATAATTGTTCATAGTAATTTTTATGATTCTTAGTATCTCTGTGTTATCAATTGTAATGTCTCGTCTTCCATTTCTGACTTTATTCATTTTAGTCTTCTGTATATTTTTTGGTGTAGTTAAAGGTTTGTCAGTGTTGCTTATTTCTTTAAAAAAACAACTCTTAGTCTTTTATTTTCTTACTTCTATTAACTTTGGGCTTAGTTGGGTTTTTTGTTTGTTTGTTTGTTTGTTTCTAGTCCTGTGAAGTGTAAAGTTAGGTTGTTTATTTGAAATCGTTTTTGTTAATATAGGCATTTATCACTATAAACATCTTAGAACTGCTTTTACTGTATCCCATAAGTTTTTATATATTGCACTTCAGTTTTCATTTGCTTCAAGATCTTTCTTGATTTTCTTTTTGATTTCTTTGACATATTGTTTCTTCAGTAAGAAGTTCATTAATATCCACAGATTTGTGAATTTTCCAATTTTCTTCTTGTAATTGACTTTTAGTTCCATACCATTGTGGTTGGAAAAGACGCTTGATACAATTTCAGTCTTCTTAAATTTGTGGTCTTTTTTTGTGGTGTAACATAAGATGTCCCATGTGTACCTGAAAAGAATGTGTTTTTTGCTGTCAATGGAATGCTCTAAAGATGTCTGTTAGCTCCATTTGGTCTAAGTCCACTGTTTCACTATTGATTTTCTGTTTGGATGACTTCTCCATTGTTGAAAGTGGGGTATTAAAATTTTTTTTAATGTTTATTTATTTTTGAGAGAGACACAGAGACAGAGCGTGAGCAGGGGAGGGGCAGAGAGAGAGGGAGACACAGAATCTGAAGCAGGATCCAGGCTCTGAGCTGTCAGCACAGAGCCTGACATGGGGCTCGAACTCATGAACTGTGAGATCATGACCTGAACTGAAGTTGGATGCCCACCAACAGAGCCACTCAGGCACCCCTGAAAGTTGGGTATTAAAGCTCCTGCTCTTCTTGTATTGGTGTTTTACTCTTGAGTTCTGTTAATGTTTTCTTTATATATTTAGGTGTTCCAGTATGCAGTACATATATATTTACAATAGTTATGTCCTCTTGACAAATTGACCCTTTTATTACTATATAATGGCCTCATAGTCCCTCGTTATAGTTTTTGTCTTTGTGTTTTTTGATATAAATATAGCCATCCCTGTTCTCTTTGGGTTTCCATTTAAATGGAGTATCTCCTTCCATCCCTTCACTTTAAGCCTATATGTGTCTTTAAATCTAAGGTCTAAGACCTTATGAAGATAAAAAGCTTCTGCACAGCAAAGGAAACAACCAACAAAACTAAAAGGCAACCAACGGAATGGGAAAAGATATTTGCAAATGACATATCGGACAAAGGGCTAGTATCCAAAATCTATAAAGAGCTCACCAAACTCCACACCCGAAAAACAAATAACCCAGTGAAGAAATGGGCAGAAAACATGAATAGACACTTCTCTAAAGAAGACATCCGGATGGCCAACAGGCACATGAAAAGATGCTCAACATCGCTCCTCATCCAGGAAATACAAATCATAACCACACTCAGATATCACCTCACGCCAGTCAGAGTGGCCAAAATGAACAAATCAGGAGACTATAGATGCTGGAGAGGATGTGGAGAAATGGGAACCCTCTTGCACTGTTGGTGGGAATGCAAATTGGTGCAGCCGCTCTGGAAAGCAGTGTGGAGGTTCCTCAGAAAATTAAAAATAGACCTACCCTATGACCCAGCAATAGCACTGCTAGGAATTTATCCAAGGGACACAGGAGTACTGATGCATAGGGGCACTTGTACCCCAATGTTCATAGCAGCACTCTCAACAATAGCCAAATTATGGAAAGAGCCTAAATGTCCATCAACTGATGAATGGATAAAGAAATTGTGGTTTATATACACTATGGAATACTACGTGGCAATGAGAAAAAATGAAATATGGCCTTTTGTAGCAACGTGGATGGAACTGGAGAGTGTGATGCTAAGTGAAATAAGCCATACAGAGAAAGACAGATACCATATGGTTTCACTCTTATGTGGATCCTGAGAAACTTAACAGGAACCCATGGGGGAGGGGAAGGAAAAAAAAAAA
>NW_024412415.1:12475492-12479486 GCF_014898765.1 Herpailurus yagouaroundi | reverse complement strand
TTTGGGATGAGCACTGGGTGTTGTATGGAAACCAATCTGACAATAAACTTCATATATTGAAAAAAAAATAAATCTAAGGTCTAAGAATCTTTAAAAATCTGTTTAGTTTGTCTCTTTTTTTCTTTGTTTTGTTTTAAATTCTACATACAAGTGAAATCAAAAGGTATTTGTCTTTCTCTGTCTAACTTACTTAACTTAGCATTATACTGTTTAGGTCCATCTATGTTGTTGCAAATGGCCAGATCTCTTTTTTTTATGGTTAAGTAATATTCTATTGTGTGTATATATATATATGAATGTGTACGCATACATATATGTATGTATATATAAGCTATATATTCTTCCTTACATCTTCTTTACCCATTCATCTGTTGCTACTATTTGAATTTTCAGCTTCCACATCTTGGTTATTGTAAATAGTGCTGCATTATACATAGGGATGCATATATGTTTTAAAATTAGTGTTTTCATTTTCTTTGGGTAAATATTGAGTAGTAGAATTATTGAATCATATGATATTTCTATTTTTAATTTTTTGAGGAACCTCCATATTGTTTTCCATAGTAGCTGCACCAATTAGCATTCCTACCAACAGGGCAGGACTTTTCCTTTTTCTCCATATCCTTACCTACACATGTTATTTCTTGTCTTTTTGATCCTAATCATTCTGGTGCTTGCTAGAGGGGAGGTGGGTGGGGAAATAGATGAAATAGATAAAGGGGGTTGTTGTTTGGTGACAGATGGTGACTACACTTACCAAGGTGAGCACTATGAATCATGCTGTACACATGAAGCTAATATGACAGTGTATGTTAATTATACTTTACTAAAAACGAGAAAAGAAAAAAAGTCTTATAGACAGTATATGGCTACATCTAATTTTTCTTATCCATTCAGCCTATGTCTTTTGATTGGCAATTTTATCTGTTTCCACTTAAAGTAGTTATTTATAGGTAAGTTCTATTATTGCCATTTTCTTTATTATTTTCAGACTGTTTTTGTAGTTCCTTGTTCCTTTCTTCCTCTCTTGATATCTTCCTTTGTGATTTGATGATTTTTTCCCCTAGGGGTATAGTTTGATTCGTTTCTTTTTACCTTTTTTGTGTATCACTATAGATTTTTCCTTTATGAATAGATGAGGCTTACACAAAATATCTCATAGTCATAAGTTAGTTTTACTAAAAACTACATTAATTGCATATAAAACTATGCTTTTGCACTCCACAAACACAATTTGTTATTGATGTCACATTTTATATCTTTTTATATTGCGCATATTTTAACAAATTATTATAGCTATAGTTGTTTTTAATACTGTTGTCACTTTATTTAGAGTTAAAACTGATTTATGTACCACCATTATAATATTCAGAGTATTATGGATTTGATTATATCCTTACCTTTAAAGTGAGATTTATACTTTCATATGTATTTATGTTCCTAATTAGCATTTGTTCATTTCAACTTGAATGTCATTTAGCACGTCTTGTAGGGCATGTTAGTAGTGATGAACTCCCTCAAATTTTGTTTGGGAATTTTTAAATTTTGCTTCACTTCTGAGGACAGATTTGCTGAGCATAGTATCTTGGTTGACAGGTTTTTCCCCCAAGTCTTAATATGTCATTCCTCTTGGCTTGGAAAGTTTCTGCTGAGAAGTCCACTGATAATCTCATGGGGGTTCCCTTGTATGTGACAAGTCACATTTCTCTTGCTATTGTCAAAATTCTCTCTATATTTTTTAAAATTTATTTATTTAAATTCAAGTTAGTTAACATATAGTATAATATTGGTTTCAGGAATAGAATTTAGTGATTCATCACTTGCATATAACACCCAGTGCTCATCCCAACAAGTGCCCTCCTTAATGCCCATCACTCATTTAGCCCATTTGCTACCCACCTCCCCTGTAGCAACCCTCAGTTTGTCCTCTGTATTTATGAGTCTCTTATGGTTTGCCTCCATCTCTGTTTTTTATCTTATTTTTCCTTCCCTTCCCCTACATTCATTAGTTGTGTTTATTAAATTCCACATATTAGTGAAACCATGTAGTATTTGTCTTTCTCTGACTGACTTATTTTGCTTAGCACAATACGTGGTACTTCCATCCATGTTGTTGCAAATGGCAAGATTTCATTCTTTTTTGATTGCTGAGTAGTATTCCATTGTATACGTGTACCACTTCTTATTTAGTTATTCATCAGTTGATGGACATTTGGGATCTATCCATAGTTTGGCTATTGTTGATAGTTCTGCTATAAACATTAGGGTGATGGCAGAGAAGTAGGAGGATCCATATGTCCCACGTCACTCAAACAAAGAAGTGTAGAAGCCAAAGGACTTTGAACACCAGAGCCTGGGAGGAAAAGAGACTGAACCTACCAAGAAGAAAATAGGAAGTCTGGAAAAAAGACAGGTGGGTAACTGCGAACTGGGGGAGATAAAAAAAAAAAGGCCATGTGGGCATGGAGGGGAGGGACCCCCTTCTTCGGAGAGACAAAGGGAAGAGAAAGAACAGCTAGGGAAGAGCAGGACCCTATCTGGACAGGAGAAAGACCTCAGACTGAGACTGAGAGGGATCCGATCTCTAACTGCAGGGCTTTCTTCAGACTGGGGCTGGCTCCCTGTTTGAGCACCTGGGGAGGAGGGGAGCCAGCTCTGGGTGTGGTGGTAGGTCAGAAAAAGAAAATTTGAACAGACCCATAACCAGCAAAGAAATTGAATCAGTTATCAAAAATCTCCCAACAAACAAGAGTCCAGGACCAGATGGCTTCCCTGGGGAATTCTACCAGACATTTAAAGCAGAGATAATACCTATCCTTCTCAAGCTGTTCCAAAAAATAGGAAGGGAAGGAAAACTTCCAGACTCATTCTATGAAGCCAGCATTATTTTGATTCCCAAACCAGACAGAGACCAGGAAAAAAAGAGAACTACAGGCCAGTATCCCTGATGAATATGGATGCAAAAATTCTCAATTAGATACTAGCAAATCGAATTCAACAGCATATAAAAAGAATTATTCACCATGATCAAGTGGGATTCATTCCTGGTCTGCAGGGCTGGTTCATTATTCGCAAATCAATCCATGTGATACATCACGTTAATAAAAGAAAAGATAAGAACCATATGATCCTGTCAATCAATGCAGAAAAAGCATTTGACAAAATCCAGCATCCTTTCTTAATAAAAACCCTCAAGAAAGGATAGAAGGAACATACCTAAACATCATAAAAGCCCACAGCTAATATCATCCTCAATGGGGAAAAACTGAGAGCTTTCCCCCTGAGATCAGGAACATGACAGGGATGTCCACTCTCACTGCCATTGTTTAACATAGTGTTGGAATTTCTAGCATCAGCAATCAGACACCAAAAGGAAATCAAAGGCATCAAAATTGGCAAAGATGAAGTCAAGCTTTCACTTTTTGCAGTTGACATACTATACATGGAAAATCCGATAGACTCCACCAAAAGTCTGCTAGAACTGATACATGAGTTCAGCAAAGTCTCAGGATGCAAAATTAATGTACAGAAATCAGTTGCATTCTTATACACTAATAATGAAGCAACAGAAAGGCAAAGAAACTGATCCCGTTCACAATTGCACCAAGAAGCATAAAATACCTAGGAATAAACCTAACCAAGATGTAAAAGATCTGTGTGCTGAAAACTATAGAAAGCTTATGAAGGAAATTGAAGAAGATACAGAGAAATGGGGAAACATTCCGTGCTCATGGATTGGAAGAATAAATATTGTTAAAATGTCAATACTAGCCAAAGCCATCTACACATTCAATGCAATTCCAATAAAAATTGCACCAGCATTCTTCTCGGAGCTAGAACAAGCAATCCTAAAATGTGTATGGAACCACAAAAGACCCAGAATAGCTAAAGTAATATCGGAGAAGAAGACCAAAGCAGGAGGCATCATAATCCTGGATTTTAGCCTCTACTACAAAGCTGTCATCATCAAGACAGCATGGTATTGGCACAAAAA
>NW_024412415.1:12394776-12475482 GCF_014898765.1 Herpailurus yagouaroundi | reverse complement strand
TAGACCACTTTCTTACACCATTCACAAAAATAAACTCAAAATGGATGAAGGACCTGAATGTGAGACAGGAAACCATCAAAACCCTAGAGGAGAAAGCAGGAAAAGACCTCTCTGACCCCAGCCACAGCAATTTCTTACTTGACACATCTCCAAAGGCAAGGGAATTAAAAGCAAAAATGAATTAGTGGGACCTCATGAAGATAAAACGCTTCTGCACAGCAAAGGAAACAATCAACAAAACTAAAAGGCAACCAACGGAATGGGAAAAGATATTTGCAAATGACATATTGGACAAAGGGCTAGTAGTATACAATATCTATGAAGAACTCACCAAACTCCACACCTGAAAAACAAAGAATCCAGTGAAGAAATGGGCATAAGAGAATAGACACTTCTCTAAAGAAGACATCCAGATGGCCAAGAGGCACATGAAAAGATGCTCAATGTCACCTCTCATCAGGGAAATACAAATCATAACCACACTCAGATATCACCTCACGCCAGTCAGAGTAGCTAAAATGAACAAATCAGGAGACTATAAATGCTGAAGAGGATGTGGAAAAACAGGAACCCTCTTGCACTGTTGGTGGGAATGCAAACTGGTGCAGCCACTCTGGAAAACAGTGTGGAGGTTCCTCAGAAAATTAAAAATAGACCTACCCTATGACCCAGCAATAGCACTGCTAGGAATTTACCCAAGGGATACAGGAGTACTGATGCATAGCGGCACTTGTACCCCAATGGTTACAGCAGCACTCTCAACAATAGCCAAATTATGGAGAGAGCCTAAATGTCCATCAACTGATGAATGGATAAAGAAGTTGTGGTATATATATACAATGGGATGCTACTTGGCAATGAGAAAGAATGAAATCTGGCCATTTGTAGCAATGTGGATGGAACTGGAGAGTGTTATGCTAAGTGAAATAAGTCCTACAGAGAAAGACAGGTGCCATATGTTTTCACTCTTATGTGGATCCTGAGAAACTTAAGACCATGGGGGAAGGGAAGGGGGGAAAAAGTTAGGTAAGGGGACAAACCATAAGAAACGTAAAAACTGAGAATAAACTGAGGGCTTTTGGGGGTTGGGGAGAGGGGAAAGTACGTGATGGGCATTGAGGAGGGCACCTGTTGGGATGAGCACTGGGTGTTGTATAGAAACCAATTTGACAATAAATTTCATATTAAAAAAAACATTAGGGTGCCTATTCCCCTTCATTCAGCATTTTTGTATCCTTTGGATAAACCTAGTAATGCAATTGTCGAGTCATAGAGTAGTTTTATTTTTAATGTTCTGAGGAAATTCCACACTGTTTTCCAGAATGGCTGTACCAGTTTGCATTCCCACAAACAGTGCAAGAGGGTTCCCTTTTCTCCACATCCTTGCCAACATCTGGTGTTTCCTGAGTTGTTAATTTTAACCATTCTGACAGGTGTGAAGTAGTATCTCATTGTGGTTTTGATCTGTATTTCCCTGATGGTGAGTGATGTTGAACATCTTTACATGTGTTTGTTAGCCATCTAGATATATTCTTTGTAAAAGTGTCTATTCATGTCTTCTGCCCATCTCTTCACTGGATTATTTGTGTTTTGGGTGTTGAGTTTGATAAGTTCTTTATACGTTGAGTTTGTTGCCTTAGACCACTCAGCCATCCTGACACTGCTGTAGTTGACTTTTGACAGTTTGAATAAAGCATGTCTTAGTGAAGACCTCTTTATGTTCAGTATTTTTTAAATGTTTGGTTGGTTGGTTGGTTGGTTGGTTGGTTGTTTAGAGGGCTAGGGAGGGAGAGAAAGAGGGAGTGAGGGAGAGAGTGAATGCCAAGAAGGCTCCATGCTGTCTGTGCAGAACCCAACATGGGACTCAATCTCAAAAACTATGAAGTGATGACCTGAGCCAAAATCAAGATTCCGACGTCCAACAGACTGAGCCACCCATGTGCCCCTGTTTTGTTTAGTTTGACCTCATGGATCTAGATGTTAATTCCCCCCCCCCCATTTAGGGCATTTTCTGTCATTATATCTTCAGATAAGCTTTCTGCCCCTTTCTCTTTCTCTGCAACTTCTAGAACTTCATTAATATGTATTGATTCATTTGCATTGCCCCAAAAGTCCTCTAGGATTTCTTCACCTTTTCCTGTTTTTTTTTTTTGTTTTGTTTTCTGACTGAATAATCTCAAATGATCTGACTTTGGGAAAGAAACACCTTTACCTGTCAACCTGGCTGCAGAATCTGGGAGTGTCTCAGATCTCTTCTATGGATGTTCCCACTCCACTCTCTTATTCCCTTATAGAGAAGAAGTTTTAGGATTATGTGCCTTCTTTTAATCCCACAAATCCAAGCCAGGTTCCTAGAGCGCCCTGTTTATTTCTCCTAAGGTACTACCTTGAAGTGTTTAAGACTGTGTGCCTTCTCCCAATCTAGTATTGATATAAGCTAGCTGCTGGACATCCATCTGCTGTCTGCAAGGCTTGCACGTGCCATCTGTGAAGGATCATGAGCACAATTTGAAGAGACTTCCAGACACCATATGTGGGAGAGTGCAAGGTGCCAGCAACAGGATAGACAGTGTATGGAGTGGTGGGTATGTGTTTACTAGTCAGTGAGGGGGGTGTCGACAGGTGAGGTATCATATGGAGTCATGAGTGGGTTTCTCAGTGGAGTCCACAAGCTTGTTAATGAGATCTTTGGCCAGTTGTTGAGGTCCATATGCTTGGGTTATTCTAGTTTCTATGTGTCCCCAGCCCCTTTCCTTCTTCCTAGCTGGTCTCAGATTACTCAGCTGTGCCAACCCCCTCAGTGTTATAGGGGCAAGACAGAAGTGGGCTCCTTGGGTAGCATCCCACAAGGCTTGAAAATCCCAATGCTCACTGGGCAAAATGAGTCTCTCGTGGCACTGAGTTGTGTCACCATGAAAGAGGGATGACATGGGTAAAGTGAAACTTTCTTCTTACCCTCTTCAATGCATTTATTAGAATTTTTTCTCTACCAGGGTGCTGGAACCTCTCAGATGAATGTTTTCATTCTCATAAAGATATCATCCATAGGAGGTTTTAAAATCGGTGTTTCTGTGCGGGTATGAGAGTTGGAAGCCTTTATTCTGCCATCTTGCTGATGTCCAGAACTTAGCTTCTTCTCATATGCAGAAGATAACTGTTTTTGCAAGGATGAGTAGTTAAGCTAATAATGTGTGTAAATAATTCCTTAATATGACTGACAGAGCAATGCTTAATAATTAAAATTGAATTACTTCTAAATAGAGAAATTGTAAGTATTTTGTTGACAAGTATTAAAAATATCGTTTGCCATTATGCATAAACATCTTTGATTTTTTTTCCTCCATTGGTCTTTTTTTCCAGACTTCGGAACAAAGTAGCCACAACTATCCTTCTACTTGCCTAAATCAAGTGAGGATGTACTGGGGTTCAAAAACCTCCCTTTCTCTTCCAAATGGCTGGAATAGATTTAACCAGAATCACATTTGTTCATTGAGACATTCCAATACCTGTTTCATCTTTCCATGACATCTCTCTCCCAAACAGAGTGATAATTTTCATGATAGAATGCTCAGAAGAATGACAATATTGAGCTAATGAAGCTCCCTTCCTTCACTGCATGTTTTATACTCCCTCAACCAATCTTCACTTTATCTACAGACTTCATTCTCTCCATTCACATCCTCCTCTGTTGCATTAGGACCACTGACCAGAAAGGGGTGCTGGGTAGCTCAGTCGGTTAAGCGTCTGACTTCAGCTCAGGTCATGATGTCACTGCTCATGAGTTCGAGTCCCATGTCAGGCTCTGTGCTGACAGCTCAGAGCCTGGAGCCTGCTTTGGATTCTATGTCTCTCTCCCTCTCTCTCTACCCCTCCCCTGCTTGCACTCTGTCTGTGTCTCTCTCAAAAATAAATAAAACATTAAAAAAATTAAAAAGTAAAAAAGAACCACTGACAAGAAAAAAAAAAGTTTTGAAAGGAAACAAGTGACCTCTAGCAGCACAAAGAGAAATAGGGTCACAGCCCTATGAATACTAGATTGGCCTTCATTACATATAGCTTATGCATTATAATTCTGGGTTATAGCTGATCACAAAATAATCTTACATGAGCTGTAGGAGGAAGAATTAAACCAACAACCATTTTAATGTAGTAAAGACCCTGTGGGAGTTTGTACTCATCATTATTGATCTGCTTGCTTATTTTGTGGGGCTGCATGATAGCCTGAGGCTTTTCCAGGCTCATGAGATACCAACTCATGGGCTAGGCTCATGTGTAGGTCTGCACACAGACAACAACAACAACAAACACAACACAACAAAAACCCACAAAACTACAGGTCACTCATTTCGTTGTGGTTGAAAGTGGTGAGAAAATGATGTGGTTAGTTTTTCCTCACCATCTCCCACTTTACATTTACTTTTTGGTTACAACATCCAGATCAACTGACATAGAGTATCTTCTGGGTCAACACCAGCTGAAGAGACAACATATTAGTATAGAATTCTTCAAGAGCTCCTACAGTTGTACAAGATCTAATCCTTAGAATAAATAGCTTCTTCTATATCACTTATAGCAACTCTGCTTCTCTGATCAAATCCTGACTGAGACAGGAGACTATTTAAAAACTAAGGCACCAGGGGCTCCACTGGGGTGGGAAGAGTCAAGCTCTTTTTCAGACTCCAAGACAGGCTAGTGCAATACTTTGGCTGGTCTTATTTCATTCTCCCAGCCTGAGTTGGTTCACATAAAATAGGTGTGGAATGAACTTCCTACCTCTCCTGAAATCTCATGAGAAGAGAATCCTTATCTCATCAAGAAACTCACAGAGGACTTCTAGATGTATCCTTCTTAGATGACAGAACTCAGGGTCAGTCTGTCTACTCTGCCAGGGAACAAAAGCCAAGAGCTTCCTACAGCCTATGTGAATCAGATGGCAGGATATAGTTCTTTAGCTTGAACAAAGCCACTCCCCACTCCAGCTCAGGTAAAGCTTTCTTTTTTTTCTTTTAAAAATTTTTAATGTTTATTTATTTTTGAGAGAGAGACAGAGACAGAGACGGAGACACAGATCCAAAACAGGCTCCAGGCTCTGAGCTGTCAGTACTGAGTCCGATGCGGGGCTCAAACTCATGAGCTGTGGGATCATGACCTGAGCCAAACTTGGATGCTTAACCAACAGAGTCACCCAGGAACCCCTCAGGTAAAGCTTTCTGGAGTCATATCAAATTACTTCAAACTATATTATTTTTACTAACTCCCAGGTGATATACACTGTGCCTTTATTTGAACCTCTCAAAAATCAGCACCTTCTAGATTAGTTGAATGAAAGCAAATGGGATGTAGTGAAGCAGCTTAAGCAAGTGGCCCAAGATCTGGGTTAGTTGCAGAACCAAAAACTTGGTTTGAAGATTTTCCAATAAGAGTATTTACATTAAGTACCTTGAAACTTTAAGTCTTTTGAGGTTAAGAAAAAATAGATGACAAGACAAAGATTATCTCTCCAAATGTTTGTGATATCAAATATAGGAAAGAATGGTAGTCACTTCTTACATATCACCTCTTGCATACAGTACTCCAGTCAAGCAAGTACCATAAGCAAGGTTTAGGAGATGATTTGTTATTACTGGAGTTCAACTACAGAAATAATCGAAAAGCTTCCTATTGACTAGTCAAAGGTAAACTTACTTATGAAACAACCTGTTCCAATCCCTAGCCCAGACCCCTCATCCTGGAGGATTTTGATCTTTACCATAATTCATGAAGGGGCTTTAATACATATTTGAGCTTTTGTTGCTAGGTGAGATAATATAGTCAGAGATAACTGACCGCTTTAAAGACAAAGGTCATTAGAAAACAAGCTTGGCTATCATTTCTAGTTCTCGCTGCCAGTGTACAGCTGTGAATTGATTTTTCTCAACCCTGCAACCACCCTATGAGCAAAATAAATAGCACTTTAATTAAATGTTTACATTTAGTAAATTAAGACCTGTTTAAACATATTTCACTTATTCATCTTAATAGATTGGAGCCTCTGTGTCATGCATGACATCCCTTATCCCCCAGCTTAAACTACATCAGCATAAAAAGATTCATCCATAGATTCAAAGACAACATTGCTTTTAAGAGGCCTTGGAGGAAATATCCCCCTTACAGATATGTGCATGATATTTCTAGGCTTTTAACAGATGTGAGAAATTCCTTCATCACTTCATCATTCATATTGGCTTTGTCTGCTCAGGTATCTATCTTTGCAGATAAGCCTGATTCCTCTTGGCTGTCTCATTTGATTTCAGGGGTGGTGGACAGTCCATGGAAATTCACACTCCTATCTTGCTGAGAGCACATAACATCAGCATCCACCGTGCATTTACCTGGGCCTTGTAATGTCAGGCAACCTTGTTGGATACCCACATAATTATAACAGAAGTGCACAGTTAACGTCCTTGGGGAAAACTATTAACAACTTAGTGATGGGAACCAGTGGATTGATGTCCTGGCCTTCGACATTGAAACTATGCATGAGAGTATCCTGTATGATTCTCAGAAGATCCTGGTTGAGTCAAACCCTTCATTGCTCCTAGTGATCATCTTAAAAAAATATTTTTACATTGGCTGTTCCTCAACACTTTCTGGTCGCTCAATATTCCATTCTTATGTCACCTCTCAAAATAATTGTATATAAGTCCTTGTTTTAGTCCATACTTTTGAAAGTTACCCATACTAAAGCAATTGATACCAGAAGTTGTACTAGAAAGCAGACCATCAGGAATAGATTCATACTTTGGATCACTTTATAGTCACTGATAAAGACCTCATTGCCTAGAGAAATGGGTCCATAAAAATTCTTGTTAAGTTATGGCATTTTAATACTTAGATTCTCATTGATAGTGGATAAGGGAGATACACGAAAACATAGAAAACAACAACAAACCTATCACTTGAAAAACAAAGGTGATTGTAATAAGGATTGTGGAGTTTGCTGTTTATTGCTAACTTAAAAGTTTTTTAAAAGAAAAATATGCTCTTATGATCCAACTATAAACTCAGGGTGTGTTGAGCTACATGGACTACATATTTTTTTTGTCTCCTGCTCCATAGTCAACTTGGCCAAAAGCAGTTTCAGAATTTCCTAGTAAGCACGATGGAGCTACAAAAGGGACTGGATACACAAGAGACAGTTTTTTTATGTTCAAGGCAGCCCACAAAGATGGAAACAATAGAAACATGAGAGGTGGCATGTGGTATTTAAGTAAACAAACCAAAGAGCCCCCATTTCTCCTGAATCTTTTCCATATCAGATGAAGCTGCAAATGTCCTGCCGATGTACATACTTTCATGGATAGGTCCTTTGCACAGTGATACTTGTCCTCAAAAACTGATTTACCTTCAATCCATCATCTCAAGCCCATTAAATAGTATTAGGTTTCAACAGTCTCAGTGGGTTAACAAGTCTCTCCTTTATGCCTCCAGCTCTCAGCAAGATTGGATGACATTACTCTGGTATATACAGTTCTAGGGATAATTTTTTCCTGAACTTGCTCACCTGTGGGTATCTCAACATTCTTTTTTGATTCAATTAGATAACGTTGTCTTGTAGCCCTCTCTATAAGTTTTCTTCAGAATCTCTTCAGAGACTGCCTTCTATTTCCAACTTAAAATTTTTACTGGTCTAGAGTTCAATACCAGAAATGGCTTTAGCAAATACACCTTCAACTGGGATATTGGGATTGCGTTGCTCAGTTTAATGAGGCATAGATAACCTTCCAGGAAGACAATGGAACCCTGGTGATGTGCAGCATTCAGTGGCATCACAATTCCTGAAAGGATTATTCATAAGTGTATGTGATGGAATGTCGAGAAAATGAGTTAGGAATTACTATAACCAGTTGATTACAATGGGATAATTGTAAGTATGAAGATTCTAAATGTGTTGGAAAATTTATTAAAAAACAATAGGCATGAGGCTTGATTTTAACTGAAAGTGCAGGTGAAAACTCTTAGAAAGTTTCTCTAGAGCCTATAATGGAATCCATTGTCTTATGTAGCCTCAGGGAAAACATGGTTGAGCATCACACACAATACCCAATTATACTGAATAGAGAGTCACATAACTTTGTCAAATCAATAACAAGGAAATGGTTGGAATAGGAATCTTGAGGTTTGATATGTGATCATTTGGTTAGACAGAGTAGGCTGAGTGCTTTGGCTTCCCTAAATCCCCCTAAAACTTCTTTGCTAGGGAAATTATCCCTCCCCTGTTTAAGAAACCAGCCTTCTTCTAATTAAAGAACTTCAAAGGGCCATATACGTTAGGCCACAAAATTAGTTCCAATAGATTTAAGCCATATTATTCAGGTATGATTGACATATCAAAAGCTGTGCATGATTAATGTATATAACTTGGCGAGTTTGGAGATAAGTATACACCTGTGAAACCATCACTATATTTGCTGCTATAACATATCCATCACATCAAAAAGTTTTTTCCAGCCTTCTTTTTTTCTTATTATTTTGCAATAAAACATAAAATCTAACTTCTGAAAAAAATTTAAGTACACTATACAGTATTGTTAACTACATTCTCTATGCTATGCAGTAGATCTCTAGGACTTACGATTCTTGTATAACTGAAACTTTGTACCTTATGACTAATATTTATTTCCCCATCCCTCAATCCCCTGGAAACCACATTTCGACTCTCTGCTCCTAAGAGTTTAATTATTTTAGATTTCTTATATAGGTGGTGTCATGTCTTTCCATGTCTGGCCTACTATACACTTAGCATAATGTCCTCCAGGTTTATTCATGCTTTGAAAAAGGTACAATTCTATATTCTTAAAGGCTGAATAACATTGCATTGCATGAACATAACATATATTTTTTATCCATTCATTTGTCAATGAACATTTAGTTTTTTTCTGTGTCTTGCCTATTGTAAATGATGCTACAATAATCATGGGGGTGCACATATGTCTTCAAAATCCTGATTTCAGTTCCTTTGCCTATATACCCAGGAGAGAGGTTACTGGATAATATGATAGTTTTAGTTTTAATTTTTTGAAGAAGCTCCATAATGTTTTGCATAGTGGCTGCACCAACTTACAATCCCACAATGAATGTACTAAGGTTCCCTCTTCTCATCCTCACCAGCCTTTAACTTCTGTTGTTTTAATAGCCATCTTAACAGGTAGGAAGTGATATCTCATCATTTTGATTTATATTCCCCTGATGATTAACAATGGAGAGTGCCATTTCATATACCTGTTGGACATTTGTTTGTCTCCCTTGGAGAAACATCTTTTGAGATCTTTTGCCCATTTCAAAATGAGATATTCTTGGCTAATGAGTTGTAGGATTTCCTTATATATTTTGGGTGCTAACCTTTATCAAATATATGGTCTGTGAATATTTTTCTCTCATTCTATAGGTTACCTTTTCATCTGTTGTTTTTCTTTGCCGTTTATCAGTTTTAAAGTAATGTCACTTGTTTATTTTTGCTTTTGTTGCCTGGGCTTTTGGTGTCATATAAAAAAAAAATCATTGCAAAGACCAGTGCCAAGCTGTTTCCCAGTTTTCAGAATTCTCTGGCTTTAGGTCTTACATTGAAGTTTTTAATCCATTTTGGGTTGATTTTTGTGTATGGAGGAAGGTAAAGGTCTACCTTCATTCTTTTGCATTGGACATCCAATTTTCTCATCACCATGTATTGAAGAGATTGTCCGTTCCCCCGTTTGTATTCTTGGCACCTCTTTTGGGTTTCTGGACCCACTTCCAATGCATGTGTATTGGTCATAGTGTGGCTTCCCACAATACCAAGCAACTCTTAGGCAGTAGGGTGTCCAATAATTCAACTCAATTTTTACAGTATCTACCCAGAGATAGCATGAGATAATAGCGTTCGGTCCTACAGGGCCATCCCCCTCCCCACTTCAGACACAAGTTGCATGTACAGGTATTTCTGTATTTCTGACCAACTGGCTATAAAACAAAAGTTTTCACTGACCTCCTCCTCAGGTTTGATGTATTTGCTAGAGTGACTCACAGAATGACTTACTTACTAGATCCCCAGTTTATTATAAAAGGATGTAAGTCAGGAAAAGCCAGATGGAAGAGATGCATAGGGCAAGGTATGAGGAAAGGAGTTTCTATGCCCTTTCCAAGCACACCTCACTTCCAGCACTTCTGTGTTTTCACTAACCTGGACACTCTCTGAACCCCATCCTTCTGGATTTTTACAAAGGCTTCATTACATAGCCATAGCTCATTATATCATTGACCATTGGTGATTGAACTCCATCTCCAGCCTGTCTATATTCCCTGGAGGTCAAGGCTAGTGGGGGGGAGGCTGAAAGTTCCAACCCTCTAATCACATGTTTTGCTCCACCATCCATCAGCCTCCTTCCTTAGGTGCTTTTCAAAAATCATCTCATTAACATAAGAAAGACACTTTTATCACAGTCAACACTAGAAATTCCAAGGGTTTGGGGAACTCTGTGCCAGAAATTGGGATGAAGACCAAATACATATTTCTTAGAAGTCAGAGTATCATAGCACTCTTGTCAAAATCAATTTACAGTATGTGTGTGGGTTTATTTCTGGGCTCCCTTTTCTGTTCCATTGTATATATGTCTGTTTTTATGCTAGTACCATATTGTTTTTATTATAGGAACTCTATAATAAAATTTAAAAGTGCGAAATGTAATGCATACAGCTTTATTGTTCTTGATCAAAATTATTTAGGCTATTCAGGGTCTTTTGTAGTTCTATATGAACTTTAGGATTGTTTTTGCCATGTCTATAAAAAAAATGCAATCGGAATTTTGGTGGAGATTGCATTGAGTCTGTAGATTGCTTTGCATAGTGTGGACATTTTAACAATATTGTTCTAATACATGAACATGGAATTTATTTCCACTTATGTCTGCTTTCATTTCCTTTATCAGTATTTTATAGTTTTCAGCACAGAAGTTTTTCACATCATAGGTTAAGTTTATTCCTAAGTGTTAGTTTGGAGGGATGGATGGATTGATTGATGCTGTTGTGAATGGAATTTCCTTTTCAAATAATTTGTTAATATATAGAAACACAACTATTTTCTTATGTTGATTTTGTATTCTGCAACTTTACTGAATTCATTTATTCTAGCAACATTACTTGTGGAGTCTTTAGGTTTTCTACATATAAGATTTTGTCATCTGCCAATAGATAATTTTTTCCTCTACAATTTAGATGCTTTTAAATTCCTTTTCCTTGCCTAATTTCTCTAAGACTTCCAGTGCTATGTTAAATACAAGTGGTGAAAGTGTGCATCCTTGCCATTTTTATATCTTAAGTAAAATGTTTGGGGGGGATGTGTTAAATAGGCGATGTGATGGAGATTAAGGAGTACACTTGGGATGAGCACCAGGTGTTGTATGTAAGTGTTGAATCACTAAATTGTACACCTGAAACTAATATTATAATGTATGTTAATGAACTGAAATTTAAATGTAAACAAAAGTTTTAAGTTCTTCATCATAGGCTATACTGTTAGCTGTGGGCTCGTCATACATGTACTTTATTGTGTTGAAGTTAGTTGTTTCCATACCTAACTTGTTGAGAATTTTTATCATGAAAGGATGTTTACTTTTCTGAAATGCCTTTCTACATCTATTAAGATGATCATGTAATTTCTACCCTTCATTTTGTTAATGTAGTTTAGAACATTAATTTGTGTATATTGAATTATTCATGCATCCCAGGGATAAGTCCCACTTGATTCTGGTGCATAATCCTTTTAATTTGCTGTTGAATTTGGTTTGCTAATATTTGGTTTAGGATTTTTGCATCCAAGTTTATCAAGGAAATTGGCCTGTAGTTTTCTTTTCTTGTGGTGTCTTTTGGTGGGTATCATGGTCATACTGGCTACATAAAATGAACTTGGAAGTGTTTCCTCTTCTGTTTGGAAAAATTTAAAGAATATTTATTTTAATTCTTTTTACGTATTTGGTAGAATTCATGAGTAAAGCCATTTGGTCCTGGGCTTTCTTTTTTGGGAGTTTTTGATTGCTGACTCAATATACTTGTTATTGGTCTCTTCAGGTTTTCTATTATTTTTGTTCATTCTTAGGTTATAATTTTCTAGAATTGACAACTTGTCAGTACATAATTATTCACAATATTCTCTCATGAATTTTTAAAATTTATATACATGGCATTGGTTGTAATGTCTCCTTTTCCATTCCTGATTTTATTGGACTCTTCTCATTTTTTCTTAATCTAGCTAAGGATATATCAACTTTGTTTAAAAAAAAAAACCTTAATTTCATCAGTTTTTCTACTTTTCTAGAATTCAATTTATTTCTGCTGTAATCTTTATCCAACTTATTTCTGCTGTAATCTTTATTAGTTTCTTCTAATATTAGATTTAGTTTGTTCTTATACTGATTTATTGAGGTGTAAATTTAGATTGTTTGAGATATTTCATTTTAATGTTGACATTTATTTCTATAAACTTCCCTTTTACTCATGCTTTAACTGCATACATAAGTTTTGTTATGTTTTCATTTTCCTTGGTCTCAAGATACATATTTGTAAATTTTTCCTTATGATTTCTTCTTGGACCTAGAAAGAATGTGTTTAGTTTCCATGTATTTGTTAAGTTTTCTGTTTTCCTTCTGTTACTGGGTTATAGTTTTATTCTGGGTGGTTGGATGAGATACTCGGGATGATTCCAGTCTTTTTAAATTTATTAAGATTTGTTCTGTGACCTAGCATGTGATCTATCCTAAAGAATGTTCCATGTACACTTGAGAAAAATATGTATTCTGCTGCTGTTAGGTGGAATGTGCTGTATATGCCTATTAGGTCCGTTTGGTCTGTAGTATTGTTCAAGTCTGTGGTTTTCTTTTTGATTTTCTATTTGGGTTATTCAAAATAGGGTATTGAAGTCTTATGCTATCATTTTATTTTTCCCTTCAGCCCTGTCAATGTTTACTTTATGGGTAGGTACTCCAAGGCTAGGTGTATATATAATTGTTGTATCTTCCTGGTGAATTGGCACTTTTATCATTATGTAATGACCCTCTTTTTCTCTTATAATAGTTATCTATTTAAAGTCTGTTTTTGTCTGATATAAATATAGCTATTCTTGTTCTCTCTCAGTCACCATTTGCATAAAATATCTTTTTCTACCTCTTTCAAATTGTCCTAAAATCTAAAGTGTGTCATTTGTAGATAATATATATTTGGTTCTTTTAAATTCATTTATCCACTCTATGCCATTTGATTGGTGAGTTTAATGTACTTACATGTAAAGTAATTGTCGACAAGTAAGGATTTGCAATTGCCATTTTTGTTTTGTCTGTTTTGCAGTTCATTTTTTCCTCTCTTCTTCTCTTGCTATATTTTTGTATGATTTGACAATTATTTTTGAAGTGATATACTTTGATCTTCTGCATTTATCTTTATGTACCAACTCTGTTTTTTCTTTTGTGGTTATCATGAGACATAAAACTTCTTACAGATCCAATAGTCTCTTTTAAACTAAGAACAACTTAACATCAGTTACAAACAAGAACTTTACACTTTTATTTCCCTCCCCACACACTCTTTTTTCTTATTAATGTCATAATTTACTTCTTTTTAGATTATGTACCTATAACAAATTTTGTGGTTTTAGTTATTCTTATAGTTAAAAAAATCTTTTAAAACTAGGGTTAAAAGTGATTTATGCACCATCATTACTGCATTATATTATTCTGTATTTGTCTACATTTTTATCCTTACTGGTGACAGTTATATTTTCATATGCTTTTGTGTTGTTGTTTAGCATCCTTTTGTTTCAACTTGAAAAACTCCATTTAGCACTTTTGTAAGGCAGGTCTAGTGATTAGGAACTCCCTCAGTCTTTGTCTTGGGAGTATCTCTTTCATTTCTAAAGGACAGCTTTTACAAGTATAGTATTCTTGGTTGTCAGTGTTCTTGTTGTTGTTGAGCACTTTGAATATATAATTCTAGTCTTTCTTGGCCTACAAGGTTTCTCCTGAGAAATCTACTTATGTGTAATGGGAGGGCTTGTATGTGATGAGTTATGTTTTTCTTTATGCTTTAAAATTCTGTCTTTGCCTTTTGACAATTCTAATGCATCTCAATGAAGACCTCTTTAGGTTCTATCTGTTCTGATTTTTTAGGCTTTACAAATCTATATGTCCATTTTGCTCCCCAGAATTGGGAATCTTTGGTTATTATTTTTTAGAATAAGATTTCTACCCCTTTCTGTCTCTCACTTCATTGGTCTCCCAATACTTAATGGTATTCCAGAAGTTATGCAGGCTTTCTCCACTCTTTTCATTCTTTTATCCTTTTGTTTTCCTGGCTGGATAATTTCAAAGACCGTGTATTCAAGTTTGCTGATTCATTTTTCTGCTTGGTTGAGTTTGTTGTTGAAGCTCTTTCTTGTTTGTTTCCTTGTTTTGCATATTTTTAGATCAGTCATTGTGTTCTTCAGGTATAGAATTTCTGTTTGATTCTTTTTATGGTTTCTATATCTTTTTTAAACTTACGTTTTGTTCCATTGACTCCTTGATTTGACTTAGTTGCTTACCTATATTCTCTCATAACTCAATGAATTTTTAAAAAAATAATTATTTTTTAATCTTTGTCAGGCATTTCATAGATGCACATTTCTTTAGGGTAACTTTTTAGAGGTTTTTTTGTTCCTTTGGTGGAATCATATTTTCCTAATTCTTCCTGATCCTGTAGCCGTACACTGTTATCTGCACATTTGAATAAGCAGTCACATCTTCCAGTCTCTACAGACTGGCTTTCTCAAGGAGAGCTCTTCATTGGTTAGCTAAGCCAGAAATTCTGTCCTGGCTGGTTGGTAGAGTCCACAGGTGGACTGGCTGGCAGGGTCCACAGGGGACCCTGTCTGAGCAGGCCAAGTAATAGTGTCCATAAGTGGACATTCCTGGTGCCAGGGTCTGTGGGCACGTGAAACCAGTGCCAGGGTCCATAGGCATGTGGATTTGCTGCCAGGGGACCAAAGGTCAGCTGTTGAGATCCATATGCTAATTGTTCAGAGCCCCCATCACCTTTCCCCTTTTATGGCTGCCCTCAGGTTATCTAGTCAGTTTCTTAAGTGCTCTGAATGAGGCATGACAGAAGCAGTCCTCTCAATTAGACCCTGAAAGGCTTAGGAAGTCAGATGTTCACTTTACTTTTGCCACCATGGGAGAACTTGTGGACTGGGGGGAGGTCTCTCGTGCTATGCTGTTCTGGCTTAGGGGATAGGTGATGTTGGAAATGTGAGTGTTCTTCTTAAACTTTTCAATACATATATCTCATTTCTGTGCTCCACTAGGGTGCCATAACCTCTCATCTGGATTCCAGAGCTCTCATGAAGGTATTTTCATCTATAAATGATTGTTCAATTGATGTTTTTGTTTTAGACAATGGCTACAGCTGCCTATTCCACTATCTTGCTGACATCACTCTAATATTTAAATACTTAAATAATAAAAAGTATCTTCTTTGACTTCAGTGGAATAAAAAACTAGAAATCTCTAGCAGAAAATGGGAAATTTTACATATATGTGGAAATTAAACAACAGTCTCCTGAATAATCAATGATTAATGAAGATATCACAAGTGAAATTAGAAAATATTTTGAAACAAATGAAAAAGAATTACCACAATGTAGCAAACTTTAAGAGATGTTACTGAAGAAGTATTCAGAGTGAAATTTATATTTGTCACTGGTGAATTCTGCCAAACATTTAAAAATTATCACCAATCTTTTTTAAACTTTTCCACTAATTATAACAGAAGAGACTACTTATTCTATGAGGCCAGCATAATCTGATACTAAAGGCAGATAAAGACATCCTAAAGAAAAAAAGTGCTATAGCCCAATATCTCTTATAAATATAAATGTAAATATTATTAATAAAATACTAGCAAGCCAAATATAGTTGCATATTAAAAGGATTATACATCAGGACCAAGTCGCATTATTCCTGGGATTATAAGAATGTCTCAATGTATGAAAATCAAAGCAGTGGGGGAAACCATATGTTATCATCTTAATTGATGTAGACAAAGCACTTAACAAAATCTAACACCCCTTCATGATAAAATGCTCAACAAACTGAGAATATATGGAAACTTTTTCAACATTTTTGAAGGGCATTTATATAACTTAATAACTTATTAACTTAATAATAACGTTATAACTTAATAACATTATTATACTCAGTTGTGAAAGACTGAAAGCTTTTCCCATGAGATCAGGAATAAGACAAGGATGCCCAATTTTGTTACTTCTTTTCATAAGTGTACTGGGAGTTGTCTCTATTCAGAACATTTAGGCAAGAAACACATATAAAAGGCATCCAAATTAGAAAGGAAGAAGCAAAGCTATCTTTATTCACAGATAACATGATCCTATATATAGACAATCCTAAAGCATCCCTCCAAAACTAGTAGACTTAATAAACAAATTTAGTGAAGTTACAGATACGAGATCAACACACAAAAACCAGTTGTATTTTTATGCACTAGCAAGGAACTATCCAAATTTGCAATAAAGGAAACAGTCTTATTTATAATAGTATCAAAGGTAATATAGCATCAAAAAGAATACAATAGATAAAAATAGATTTAACCAAAGAGGAACCAGACCTGTACACTAAAAACAAAGCATTGTAAAATGAATTTTAAAAGACCAAAAGAGACATATACCCCATGTTTATAGATTGCAAAACTTAATGTTGCTACAACAACAGTACTACCCTAACTAATCTGTATATTTAATACAATCCATTTCAAAATCTCAGTGAGCAAATATTGCACAAATGGAAAAGCATATCCTTCTTATGGAATTGCAAAGGATCTTAAATTTAAAAAAAAACACCTTGAAAAATTAAAAACATTTTGGAGGATTCACACTTTGTGATGTCAAACCTTACTACTAAGCTATAGTAATCAAGGCTCATATTGGCATAAGAATAGACATAGAGATAAATGGAATAAAATTTAGAGTCCAGAAATAAATTCATACATCCAAGGTCAATTGATTTTTGACAATTGTGCCAGACTCTTCAATGGGGAAAAAATGTCCTTAACAAAGGGTGCTGAGACAACTCATGCAAAAGAATGAAGTTGGATCCCTACCTCACATCATATGTAAAAACCAATGTGGAGGTCGAACTCGCAAACCATGAGATCATGACCTAAGCTGAAATCAAGAGTAGGATGCTTAGCCAACTGAGCCACTCAGGTGCCCCCTGAAGCTTATTTTTTAGCTCTCTCCATATGTTGTCATATCTTGGCCACTGGTCAGTAGCCATAGTGGAGGTAGCATGGTGGAAGGAAATGGTATATTTTAAAAGTTAAGTCTATTTGCAGTGAAGAAACTAATTTGGATGGAGAGGAAGGTGTTGTATGCTAATTTGGCTGTCATCCTGGTAGTAGATATATAGAGTACCTCTGATTATTTTGCAATAAAAGGCTTTTCCTTTATATCTGATCAGCAGGTATCATAAAATAGTGAACAGAAAGACTGGTTAAAGATGATTTTTCCTGTTACATGCCACTATATTATGGATTACATAGATCTCTAGCTTTGAGAGAAATTTATAATATGATAAACTCATCCAGAGTAGGCATATGGAACTTGAATGCTGGTCAGCATTTGAGCCAATGTCTATGCCATCTGTAGAGAACTGATTAGCCAAGAGATGAATGAGCATTCATACAAACACACATGTAGCAGATTCTCTCTTGCTCCCCATCCCTGAATGTTAGTATCATTTTTTTTTGAGGGGAGGAGGTAACATTCTGGGTGAAGTAATTTCTGGAAATTCAGTTCTAACATGAGTACACCTCAAATGCCAGCCCCAATGTGGATATGCCTAAGGCACCTCAAATTACTGATTCTACGAGATTAAATCTAATACTAAAGACATCTGTTTGCCACATACAACACTGTATATTCTTATAACTTTCTTCTTGTAATCATTTTAACAATCCAAAGATAATTTCATTTTTGCTTTTGTTTCTTTTAACTCAGGAGACATATCTAGAAAAAAGTTGCTACTGCTGATGTCAAAGAAGATACTGCCTGTATTCTCCTCTAGGATTTTAATGGTTTCAAGTATCAGTTTAGGCCTTTAATCAATTTTGAATTTAGTTTTGCATGTGGTGTAAGAAAGTCCAGTTTCATTCTTTTGCATGTTGCTGTCCAGTTTTCCCAACACCATTTGTTGAAGAAACCTTTTTCCACTGGATATTCTTTCCTGATTTGTTGAAGATTAAATGGCCATATAGTTGTGGGTTCATTTTTGGGCTTTCTATTCTGTTCTATTCACATGTGTGTCTATTTTTGTGCCAGTACCATACTGTTTTGCTCACCACAGCTAATATAACTTGTCTGGAATTATGCCTCCAGTTTGCTTTTCTGTTTCAAGGTTGTTTTGGATATTCAGGTTTTTTTGCGGTTCCATACAAATTTTAGGATTGTTTATTCTAGCTCTGTGAAAAAAATGTTGTTGGTGTTTTGAGAGGTATTGTATTAAATGTGTAGATTGCTTTGGGTAGTATAGGCATTTTAAAAATATTTATTCTTCTAATCCATAATCATGGAATATCTTTCCATTTGTTTGTGTCTCCTTCAGTTTCTTTCATCAGTGTTTCATAGTTTTCAGAATACAAGTCTTTCACCTCTTTGGTTAGGTTTATTCCTAGGTATCTTAAGGTTTTTGGTGAAATTGTAACTGGAATAGATTCCTTAATTTCTCTTTCTGCTGCTTCATTGTTGGTGTATAGAAATGCAACAGATTTCTGTACACTGATTTCATATCTTGTGGTTTTACTGAATTATCAGTTCTAGAATTTTTTTGGTGGAGTTTTTCAGGTTTTCTATACATAGTATCCTGTCATTTGCCAACAGTAAAATTTGACTTCTTCCTTAGTGATGTGGATGCCTTTTATTTCTTTTTGTTGTGTGATTGCTATGGCTAGGACTTTAAGTATTCTGTTGAATAGGAATGGTGAGAGTGGACATCCCTGTCTTGTTCTTGGCTATGGAGGAAATGCTCTCAGGTTTTCCCCATTGAGGATGACATCAGCTATGGATTTTTCATATATGGCTTTTATTATGCTGAGGCATGTTCCCTCTAAACCTACTTTCTTGAGGGTTTTTATCATGAATGGATGTTGTACTTTGTCAAATACTTTTTCTGCATCTATGGAAATGATAATATTGTTTTTATCCTTTGTCTTATTGATGTGTTTTATCATCTTGATTCATATGCAAATATTGAACCACCCTTGTATCCTGAGAATAAATCCCACTTAATCATGGTGAATAATTTTTTTTTAATGTATTGTTGGATTTGGTTTGCTAGTATTTTTTTTTTTTTTTGAGAATTTTTGCATCTATGTTCATCAGAGATATTGGCCTGGAGTGCTCTGCTTTTTGTGGTGTTTTCATCTGGTTTTACTATCAGTGTAATGCTGGACTCATAGAATGAATTTGAAAAATTGTCTTCCTCTCCTTTTTTTGGAATATTTTAAAAAGAATATGTACTAATTTTTTTTACATGTTTGGTAGAACTCCCCTGTGAAGCTACCTAGTCCTGGACTTTTTTAGGGGGAGTTTTTTGATTACTGATTTAATTCCATTGCTGGTAATCAGCAATTTTCTATTTCTGCTTCAGATTGGGTAGGTTATATATTTCTAGGAATTTATCCATTTCTTCTAAATTGTCCAATTTGTTGGCATATAATTTTCCAATATACTCTCTTACAATCATTTCTATTTCTGCGGTGTTATTTTTCCTCTTTCATTTCTTTCTTTTTTTTCATTTAAATACCTTCCAAGATTTTGTTTAACTTCAAGTTAGTCAACACATAGTGTAGTATTGGTTTCAGGGTACAATTTAATGCCCATCACCCATTTAGCCCATCCCCCACCCAACTCCCCTCCAGCAACCCTTAGTTTGCCCTTTGTATTTAAGAGTCTCTTATGATTTGCCTCCCTCTCCGTTTTTATCTTATTTTTCCTTCCCTTCCCCTATGTTCATCTGTTTTGTTTTTTAAATTCCACATATGAGTGAAATCATATGGTATTTGTCTTTCTGTAACTGATTTATTTTGTTTAGCATGATACACTCTAGTTCCATCTATGTCATTGAAAATAGCAATATTTCATTATTTTTGATGGTTGAACAATATTCCATGTATGTGTGTATGTATGTGTGTGTATGTATGTGTGTGTATGTATCTACATACACACACACATACATACACACATATCTTCTTTATCCACTCATCATTTGATGGACATTTGGGCCCTTTTATATGTCTGTTGTTGTTCATCTGGATATCTGCTTTAGAAAAACATGTATTCCTGTCTTCAGCCCATTTTTTAACTGGATTATTTGTTTTTTGTGTATTGAGTTTTATAAGTTCTTTATATATTTTGAATAGTGACCCTTCATTGGATATGTCATTTGCAAACATCTCCGATTTTGTAGGCTGCATTTTAGTTTAGTTGATTGCTTCCTTCACTGTGCAAAAGATTTTTGTTTTGATCAAGTCCCAAAAGTTTATTTTTGCTTTTTTCCTCCTTGCCTCAGGATACATATCTAGTAAGAAGTTGTGATGGCTGATGTCAAAGAGGTTACTGTCTGTGTTCTCCTCTAGGATTTTAATTGTTTCAGGTCTCACATTTAGGTCTTTCATCCATTTTGAATTTAGTTTTGTGTATGGTGTAAGAAAGTAGTCTAGTTTCATTCTTTTGCATGTTGCTGTTTGGTTTTCCTAACACTGTTTGCTAAAGAGACTTTTTTCCATGGGATATTGGGATTTCCTGCTTTGTCAAAGATTAATTGCACATATAGTTGTGGGTTCATTTCTTGGTTTTCTGTTCTGTTCCATTGATCTATGTGTCTGTTTTTGTGCTAGTACCAAACTGTCCTGATCACTACAGCTTTGTACTGTAATTTGAAATCTGGGATTGTGATGCTTCAAGCTTTGCTTTTCTTTTTCAAGATTGTTTGGCTATCTGGGTCTTTTGTTGTTCCATACAAATTTTAGGATTATTTATTCTAGCTATGTGGAAAATACTGTGGGTATTTTGAGAGGTATTGCATTGAATGTGTAGATTGCTTTGGGTAATATAGACATTTTAACAATATTTATTCTATTAATCCATGAGCATGGAATGTCTTTACCTTTTTTGTGCCCTCTTCAATTTCTTTCATCAGTGTTTTTATAGTTTTCAGAGTATAGCTTAAATGTCCATTGACTGATGAATGGATAATAAAGACCTCTCTCTCTCTCTCTCTCTCTCTCTCTCTCCTCCTCCTCCTCCTCGTCCTCCTCCTCCTCTCTCTCTCTCTCTCTCTCTCTCACACACACACACACACACACACACACACAGGAAAATTACTCAGCCATTTACAAAAAATGAAATCTTGCCATTTGCAACAATGCGGATGGAGCTAGAAAGTATTATGGTAAGCAAGATAAATCAGTCAGAGAAAGAGAAATTACCATATGATTTCACTCATATGTAGATTAAAAAAACAAAACAAATGAATATAGGGAAAAAGAGAGAGGCAAGCCAAGAAACAGACTCTTAACTATGGAGAACAAACGGAGGATTACTAGAGGGGATTACTAGAGGATTACTAGAGGTGGAAAGGTGGGTTGAATAGGTGATGGGGATTAAGGACGACACATTTTGTGATGTGCACTGGGTGTTGTATGTAAGTGGTGAATCACTAAATTATAAACCTGACACAAATATTACACTGTGTGATAACTAACTGGAATTTAAATAAAAACTTGAAAAAAAAAAAAAGAAACAAATGAACACAGAGGGGGAAAAGGGAGAGGCAAACCAGCAAACAGACTATAGAGAACAAACTGATGTGTACTAGAGGGGAGATGGGCAGGGAATGGGTTAAATAGGTGAAGGGTATTAAGGGGGGCATGTGTTGTGATGAGTACTGACTGTTATATGTAAGTGATGAATCACTTAATTCTACAACTGAAACTAATATTGTACTGCATGTTAACTAGCTAGAATTTAAATAAAAACTTGGAAAAAAGTAATGATCTTAAAGATAATCACTGGACTTGAGAAAAGAGTGGAGGACATCAATGAGACCCTTAACAAAGAGAAAAAAAAAAAGAACCAATCAGAGACAAAGAATACAATAAATGAAATTAAAATATACTAGTTGTAATAATTGTAGCCTAGAGCGAACAAAAGAATGAATCAGCACCCGGAGGAGAGTAATAGATAGGAATCAAACTGAGCAGATGAGAGAAAAAAAATTATACATAATAAGAATAGACTTAGGCAACTCAGTGATACCATCAAGCATACTAACATTCATACTGTAGGGATCTCAGTAGGAGAAGAGAGAGAAAATGGGGCAGAAAATTTATTTGAAGAAATAATAACTGGAGGAATAAAACAGAAATCCCAATCAGGGAGGCACAGAGATGCCCCAACAAAATCAAACCAAGAAAGTCCATAACAAGACGCATAGTAATTAAAATGGCAAAGAATAATGTGAGAAGGAGAATTTTAAAAACAGCAAAATAAAACACTTAGATACAACGGAAACCCCATAAGGCTGTCAGCTGATTTTTCAGCAGAAATTTTGCAGGCCAGAAGAGAGTGCCATGATATATTCAAAGTGTAAAAGGAAAAAAATCTGCCACCAATAACACTCTATCCAGCATAGCTCTTATTCAGAATAGAAGGAGAGAGAAAGAGTTGCCCAGACAAACAAAAGTTAAATGAATTTATGACCACTAAGCCAGTCCTACAATCAATGTTAAGGGAGACTCTAAGTGGAAAGGAAAGACCATAAAAGTAAGAAACGTAGGAAACACAAAAGCAGAAACAATAAGTACATCTGTAGAAATCAGTCAAGGGACTCGCAAAATGAAAGGATGTAAGGCATGACAACATGTACTTAAAATGTTAGGGAAAGAGGAATGAAGAATGAGTGCAAACCTAAGTGACTATCGACTGAATATAGACTGCTATAAGCAGAAGATGCTGTATACAAACCTAATGGTAACCGCAAATCACATACCAGTAATAGATGTGCAAAAAAAATAATAACAGGAATCCAAGTATATCACTAAAGAAAGCCAACTAAATGTGAGAGGACAGAGCAAGGGACGAAGAAACGGAGAAGAACGACAAAAACAAACATAAAACAAGTAACAAGATGGCAATAAATACATACCTATCAATAATTACTTTGTATGTGGACTACATGCTCCAATCAAAAGACACCGGGTGATGGGATGTATAAAAACAAAACAAGACCCATCTATATGCTGCCAAGAGACTCATTTCACACCTAAAGGCACACACAGGTTGAAAGTGAAGAGATGGAGAAGCACTTATTGTGCAAATGGGTGTGAAAAGAAAGCTGAGGTAGCAATACTGATATTGGACAAAATAGTATTTACAACAAACTAAATACTACATTAAATGTTAGCTAACTTGGATTTAAATAAAATCTTGGAAAGAAGAAAAAAAAAACACTACAGTGAACTGTCACCTCACACCAGTCAGAATGGTGGCAGGAAGCAACAGGTGTTGGTGAGCATGTGGAGAAAGGGGAACCCTGTTACAGTGTTGGCAGGAATGCAAACTGGAGCAGTCCCTCTGGAAAAGAGCATGGAGCTTCCTCAAAAAGTTACAAATAGACTACTGTTGATAGTGCTGCTATAAAAATGGGGGGTGCATGTGTCCCTTTGAAACAGCACACCTGTATCCCGTGGATAAATGCCTAATAGTGCAATAGCTAGCCAAACTATGGAAAGAGCCCAAATGTCCATCGATGGATGAATGGATAAAGAAGATGTGGTATATATATACAATGGAGTATTACTTGGCAATCAAAAAGAATGAAATCTTGCCATTTGCAACTACGTGGATGGAACTGGAGGGTATTATGCTAAGTGAAATTAGCCAGAGAAAGACAAAAATCATATGACTTCACTCATATGAGGATTTTAAGAGACAAAACAGATGAACATAGGGAAGGGAAACAAAAATAATATAAAAACAGGGAGGGGGACAAGACAGAAGAGACTCATAAATATGGAGAACAAACAGAGGGTTACTGGAGGGGGGGGGATGGGCTAAATGGGTAAGAGGCATTAAGGAATCTACTCCTGAAATCATTGTTGCACTATATGCTCGTTTGGATGTAAATTTTAAAAAATAAAAAAATTAAAAAAAAAAGTTACAAATAGAACTACCTATGATCCAGCAATTGCACTACACGTAGTTACACAAAGTATACAAACCTACTGATTTGAAAGAATACATATACTCCAAGGTTTATAGAAGCATTATCAACAATAGCCAAATTATGGAAAGTATGATCATCATTTTAAATTCTCCATCAGGCATATTGTCTCCATTTCACTTAGGTCTCTTTCTGTGATTTTGTCCTGTTCTTTTATTTGGGACCTATTCCTCTGTTTCCTCATTTTGTCTAACTATCTGTGCCTGTTTCTCTGTGTTAGGAAAATCAGCTACAACTACTGGTCTTGAAAGGAGTGAGTGGCCTTAAGAGGATGTCCTGTAGTACCCTACAGTACGGTGTCCCCTATTCACCAGAACCTGGCGCTTCAGCAGTGTGTCCTACATGTGTGGCATTGTACCCTGCTGTTGGGGCTGAGCCACTTTTTCCTTTAGTGCAGTCATCTGCAGTGGTTCTCTTTGCCTGTGGAGGGCAGCGTTTGGCAGCTTTGGTGTTAGACCTATCTGGAGCCGCCTTGGGCTTGCGTTAAGTCAGAAGTGGTGTTCCTGAGATGGAGTAGCACAAAACCTCAGGGCACTTTCCCTGTGTTGTCCTCTGAGAAGCTCTCTTTGGTGGGTTGGGCCTGCAGTCAGACCAGTTGTGTGCCCCGATCCCCCTGCTGGGGCTGCAGTCTAACTGGTGTATGTGTGTTTATCTTTCCTCTCCTTGGGGCAGGAGTGTCTTTGGAGAGATGCTGGCCCGTCGCGGCTGCTTACACACTACCAGGCCTGTGGTACTGCTTTGGGTGGGCTCTGGCCAAGAACATATTGGGGATGTGTGGAGCTGCAATGTGCTCGCAGGCTGGATATGTAGCATTTGCAATATTTACACACTGATCCTCTGGGGGAGGTAACGTGCTGCCACTGGGATCAAGGCTGGTGTGGCTGGAGAGAGTGGATCTGAAAAGTGTCAGGTGGGGGGGGGGGTAGTGGTGTTAGCAAGGTTTGCCTGATGCTGGTCCTTTGTGGGAGGGAACATTCAGGGCTAGGACCGAGGCAAGCCTGGCTGGAGAGGCTAGATCTGCTGAAGCACAGGGAGGTGATGTGGTGGCGTAAGCAAGTTAGGTGGTAGATGTCACCAGCTGTGCTGGTTCCCACAGATGGCCTTGTGTTTATGCTAGGTGGCTAGGGAGGGAAAGGACGCCTGTCAGCTCCTTTGTTCCTAGAGGACTCCCCCAACAGTCTGCATCCCTCCAGGACACACCCTGAGATGAGCAAACAATTCTACCTCCTGTACGACCTTGGTATTTTTCAAACGGCTTTCTCTATGCTGTATCTCCATGGGCTGTTTGTTATGCTGTCTCTCTAAGGATGGGACGCCCATTTTCTTCTCACTCTCCCCACTCTCCTAGACCTGAACCACCTGATTTTTAAAATTCCAGATTTTAAGTACCACTGGTTATAAGAACTAATGAAATTCTGCCCCATTGGCATTGCCCAATTTGCCATTGGTTTTCACTGTCAAATGTTAGGGGGTTTCATCTTCCCCATGTAGGCTCCCCAGTGTGATAATCTATTTTTCTCCCCTCACCACACCTACGGATGTCTCCCTCCTGCAGATAGCCCCACAGGTCTGTTTAGCTCCCCGCTGCATCTCTGCCCTTTCTACCCTCCTTGGTGTGGCCTCTTCTCTACATACAGTTGTGGAGTTTGTTCTGCCAGTCTTTGGGTCGCTTTCTGGGTTATTTACACTGATATGAGTGTTGTTTAGTTGTATCAAAGGGATAAGGTGAGCTTAAGGTCCACTTGCTCTGCCATCTTCCCACACTTGTTTTGCGGCCTAATATGTGATCTGTCCTCGAGAACGTTCCATGTGCACTTGAAAAGAATGTACATTCTGATGTGTTTTTGGAATGAATTGCTCTGTATATATCTGTTTATCCCATCTGGTCTAATGTATCATTTAAGGCTATGGTTTCCTTGTTAAATTTCTGTCAAGATGATTTATCTATTAATGTAAATAGATATTAAATACCCTACTATTACTGTATTACTCTCAATTTTTTTCCTTTATGTCTGTAAATATTTGCTTAATATTTTTAGGTGCTTCAATCTTGGGTTAATAGATACAATTGTTGTATCCTGTTGGATTGATCCCTCTATCATTCTATAATGCCCTTCTTTGCCTCTTGTTATACTCTGTTTTAAAATCTCTTGTGGGGGCGCCTGGGTGGCGCAGTCGGTTAAGCGTCCGACTTCAGCCAGGTCATGATCTCGCGGTCTGTGAGTTCGAGCCCCGCGTCAGGCTCTGGGCTGATGGCTCGGAGCCTGGAGCCTGTTTCCGATTCTGTGTCTCCCTCTCTCTCTGCCCCTCCCCCGTTCGTGCTCTGTCTCTCTCTGTCCCAAAAATAAAATAAAAAAACGTTGAAAAAAAATAAAAAAAAATCTCTTGTGTATGATCTAAGCATTACTACCTTAGCTTCTTTTTATTTCCATTTGTGTGGAATATCTTTTTCCATCTCTTCACTTTCAGTCTGTATGTGTCTTTCTTTAGGTCTGAAGTGAGCCTATTATAGACAAGATATAGTTGGGGCTTGTTTTTTTTTTTAGCCATTAACATGTCCTTAATTGGAGCATTTAATCCATTTATAATTAAAGTAATTATTGATAGATATATACTTATTATTTTTTTTCTGGTTGTTTCTGTAGTTCTCTGTTCCCTTTCTTCTCTTGCTCTCTTCCCTTGCAATTTGATGACTTTCTTTAGTGTTGTGTTTGGGTTCCTTTCTCTTTATTTTATTGTTCCTGTGATTGCATATCTACATAGGTTTTGTTTGGTGGTTACCATGAGGTTCGTGTATAAAACCCTATGCATATAGTAGTCTATTTCAAGTTGATGATCACTAAAGCTGAACCACATTCTAAAAGCACTGCAGTTTTACCACCTCCCCACCTCTCCTTTATTTTGGGGGAAGAGTTTCAGAAGGATAGGCATTTGGTAAAATATTTGGCAAATATTTGATAAAATTCACCTCTGAAGCCATCTGGTCCTGAGCTTCTCTTTGGGGGACTTTTTGTTTACTGATTCTATCTCCTTACTAGTAATAGTCTGTTCTTTCTATTTCTTCCTGATTCAGTCTTAATAGGTTGTATATTTTAAGAATGTTTCCATTTCTCCTCACTTGTCCTGATGTTCTGTATATAGGTTTTTTTTCATAGTAGCCTTTTATTATTTTTCATTTCTTTTATAGCATTTGTAATCTCTCCTTTTTAATGTATAATTTTATTGATTTGGATCTTCTCCTTTTTCCTTGGTTAGTCTAGCTAAAGGCTTGTCAATTTTATCTTTTCAAAGAACTAACTGGAACGTTTGTTACTTTTTCTATTGTTTTGTATTTATTTCTGCTCTAATCTACATGAATTCCTTTTCATATAACTTTGGGTTGTTTGTTTTTTCGGGTTCCTTTATACATAGAGTTACCTTGTTTATTTGAGATATTTCTTGTTTATTGATAGTCCATTATTGCTATAAACTTTACTCTCAGAACTGCTTTTGCTACATCACGTAAGTTTTTTTTATACGTTGTGTGTCCATGTTTGTTTTAAGATCCTTTCTAAATTTTGAGATGAAGCGGGACTATAATTTGGGGTAAATCTGTTTAATCTCGGATGAACTCATCTGAATTTTTTCTGGTTTGAAGGTCATTGAATCAAGGTATTTATGGCCCTTTGTGGTACAGATCAGTGCCTGGAGCTCCTAGTGTAAGGAGTAGACACTGCCCCATCTGCTGAGTTCAGTGACTTGCTCCGTGGCTGACAGCATCTCCACGAAGCCTTATTATATTCCTGAGAGGACACACATTTGTTTTGAATGAAGCTAAAACTGTCACTAAGTGATTTAATGTAAGTCATTAAGTGGTCATTTTTAAGACCAGTGCAAATACTTCTCAGCTCTACCACTGTTATGTTCAAGTATACAGTGAGCCCTCTGTTCATACCATTGGAGGCTGTTCAGTACTTACAAAGCAGAGTGGCAACACTGGAGGCCAGAGGCTTGACAGGTGCTCAAATTATTAAATGCTGGTCAGCAACATGCACAAAGGAAACAATCGAAAGACAGAGAAAGGCTCCCAAAAAATCTCGGTAAAAGAAGAATTGGACTGCTTATTGTTGGGCTAAAAGAAGATGTTGTATGTGCTCATTGTTGACAAGTCAAAGCTAATGGTAGTTCTGGGAGATAAGATGGTTGACCTGTTTGGATGGTAGTGAGAACAAGCCTGAGACTCTTCATCTTTAAAATACTGGATATTACTCTCATACATAAGTACAAAATTAGCAATCCCCAAACCAGGGTATTTCCAATAAATTATATATTTATTGTAATATGTAACTCTTACATATACATATACATATACATATACATATACATATACATATACAAGTATTCTTGCCAATTCCTATATTCCTGCCTTTTCCCTTCATAAATAATATTATGGTCTTCATCTGTCCTTTCTCTTAGTTGTATAACATGTACCTAAGGAATATTTAGTTTTGATAGTTTTAATGTTAAAAACAAGTGATATGCTATATAATTGTTAGGGATTTGTTTTCACTTCCAAGCTGTACATAGCTTTAGTTCAATTATTTTTAATTTTTCTGTAATATCCCTTAGAGTTCTATTCATTTAGTGTGTTCTCCAGTCAAATGTTTTCTGTTCCTACAAGGAATCTGAAAAGGAAAACTCTACGTCTAGTCCTACAGACAAAAACCTCTGCCAAATAATGTTCCCACTTAACTTGATATCTACACAGACACACACTAGACCAGGAGGCTGTAATTTTCTCATATTTTCTGGTCCAGAAATAGGCAACCTGTATGAGCTGTGGATTATTCGGAGCTCATAAAGCAGTTGCAGGCTCAGCAGCTGCTTTATGCCACAGAGAAAGGTCAGCAGATCAGTAACAATATGTGTCAATTGCACAATGGCTGCTGCTTCCCTTCAGCCCTCCAAATATTCCAAGATTCTCCTTTGTGGCTCACCCTAACTAGAAACACACAAGGTGAATTGTGGGAAATGTACTTCAACCTAGCCAAGTTGGTACATTACAAAGACATCAAAGAATGTGACACCTTTATTTTTTTTCTAGATCAAGTGGCATTAATGTCTTTTAGTGATAGATTTATCTGAGCTGATGTGTTTTTTTTTTTTCTTCTTCAAGCAGGGGTCAAACTGTTATGCTTCTGATTCATATAATCTGCCTGAAGGAGAAAGCTTCTTCTTGAATTCATATTTGACACCTGTCCCCTCTGTTAGAAATCTTCTACAGATAATAGATCATCCTTCTCCCAGAGCCACATTAATGCATTGAGGATGTACCTTATCACTTAGAATTTCTTATTACAAGGAAGCCTATTCCAAAGCCCTTCTAAATGAGCTCTTTAATACTCTAATAGACTGTAATATACTCCTCCCAACAGGACTAAAGTGGCCCTATACCAGGGTCAAGAGAAGAATCCAAAACTCTCCTGTCCATTGGAGTTTGATACTTATGATTTGTTTGTTTGCTTTTTTTTAGTGATCCTATTGATAGAATAGATGCTCCCTGCCCCATGAATACATGCATAAAACTGCACACTGGCCTAGGCCTCACTGGAAAGTGTTGTGATTAGAACAGTTTATCTGTGAACCCAGCATCCATGGTTTACTTCTGCTCTGACATGTGGTTTTTGAAGTGCCACAGATATTGCAATGGTAAGTTACTGGGACTCTAAAAGCACGAATATTATCTATTAGGAATGTGTCCCAACATTTCCTTATTCTACTGAATGTCATCAATGTCTCTTCTTAACTTTCTTCTCTTTCTTCTTTCTTCTTTTTTTTTTTTTAAATTTTTTGATGTTTATTTCTGAGACAGAGCATGAGTGGGGGAGGGGCAGAGAGAGAGGGAGACACAGAATCCGAAGCAGGCTCCAGGCTCTGAGCTGTCAGCACAGAGCCCGACGCGGGGCTCGAACTCACAGACTGTGAGATCATGACCTGAGTCGAAGCCGGACGCTCAACCGACTGAGCCACCCAGGCGCCCCTCTTCCTTCTTCTTCTTAATCTGTGATTCCAGTGCATCAGAATAGGGGATAAAAAAGTTTGTATGCTTTAGGCTTGTGGTATGCAGTTTCAGAGCCAAGGAAATGTGGAGTCCATTCAATATGGAGAAGGTGTGCAATAGAAGGATAAGCCAGATCCTGCAATGCTTGAGAAGATGAATGTAAATTTAAAAATCTAGCTTTGGCAGAATTGTATCTATCATTTGGAATAATGTTGACTTCGGTGGGAAAGAGGCCTGGAGATTTTGGATATGTAGTATGAATTCTGGGTCTTAGTTGCCATACTGTACAGGGCAGTTATTTTAAAAAATGCATGACCCCAGCATAATCTGAGCTCTTTCAAGGAACCCAGTGGAACAACATCAGAGGGATAGTCCCATCTCTGGCAGATGGGGAGGAATATAAAAAGGCAAGGAAAATGTGTGCTTCGTAGCTGAATACCAGAATATTCTGCTTAAAACAAGATCTCTATTTGGACTTCAACATTAATTTCTATCTGTGGCCTTCACTCTCCACAGAAGTAGAGTTTGAGTTTATTTTTATAAAATAAGAGATAAAATCTATTACTAGGTAGCTTAACTGAAGTTATCTGAATTGTCTTGAGATTTTTTTTCACTGTTTTATATAATATTTATTTCTTTGTTTTTACATTCCCAGTCAAAACATTTTTTTCCAGAGTTACTTAGGTTAGTTCCTTTCCTTTTTATTGAAGTATAATTAACAGTGTTATATTAGTGTGAAGTGTACAATATGATTTAACAGTTCTATACATTACTCAGTACTTATCATGATAAATGTATTGAAGAGTCTTTTTTTGTCTCTGTTTTTCCCTTTGTTCATTTGTTTATTAAATTCTATGTATGGGTGAAATCATATGGTATTTTTCTTTCTCTGCCTGGCATATTTTACTTAGCATTATGCCCTCTAGGTCCAACCATGTTGTTGCAAATGGCAAAATATCCTCCTTTTTTATGGCTGGGTTATATTTAATTGTGTATGTATACAACATCTTCTTTATTAATTCATCTTTTAATATGAATAGCCATATCTTGGCTGTTGCAAATAATGCTACACCGAACATAGGAGTGTATATATCTTTCTGAATTGGTTTCTGTTTCCTTTGGGTAAATACCCAGTGGTAGAATTACTGGATAATATGGTAATCCTAGTTTTAAGTTTTTGAGAAACCTCCATACTATTTTCCATAGTGGCTGTACCAATTTACATTCCCACCAACAGTGTAGGAGGACTCCTTCCCCCCCCCCCCCCCGCCCCCCACATACTCACCTCTTGTTATTTATTTCTTGTATTTTTTTTTTATTTTAGCCATTCTGAAAGGTTTGAGGTGATATCTCATTGTGGTTTTATTTCCTTTATTATTAGTGTGTTGAGCATCTTTTCATGGGTCTGTGGCTATCTGCATGTCTTTGGAAAGATATGTATTCAGGTCCTCTGCCCATTTTTTAATCATTTTTTAATCTTGGCCAGACTCATCAAGAAAAAAGAGAGGATTCAAACACCATTTTTTTTTTTGGTGTTGTATACATTCTTCATATATTTTGGATATTAACACCTTATCAGATATATCATTTGCAAATATCTTCTCCCATTTAGTAGGTTTTTTTGTTTGTTGATGGTTTCCTTCAATGCGCAAAAGCTTTTTATTTTGATGTAGTCCAATTGTTTCACTTTGCCTTTGTTATCCTTGCTGAAGGGACATAGCTAAAAAAATATTTATATAGCTGATAAATCACTACCTGTTTTCTTCTAGGAGCTTAATGGTTTCAGTTCTCACCTCTAAGTATATTTATGTATGTTGTAAGAAAGTGGTACAATTTATTCTTTTGCATGTAGCTGTCCAGTTTTCCCAACACCATTTTTTGAGGAGACTCTTTTTCCCACTGGATATTCTTTCCTGCTTTGTGGAAGATTAAATGATCATAGAATTGTGGGTTTATTTCTGGGCTCTCTCTTCTCTTCTATTGATTTATATGTCTATTTTGTGCCAGTAATATACTGTTTTAATCACTATAGCTTTGTAGTATATCTTGAAATCTGGAATCATGATACTCCAGCTTTGTTCTTTCTCAAGATTGCTTTGGCTACTCAGGGTATATTGTGGTTCCATATAAATTTTATGATTATTTGTTCTAGTTCCATGAAAAATGTTGTTGGTATTTTGATAGGGGTTGCAATAAATCTGTAGATTGCTTTGGGTAGTATGAACATTTCACCAGTATTGGTTCTTCCATTTCAGGTATGTGGACTATCCTGCCATTTGTGTTATCTTCAATTTCTTTCATCAATGTTTTATCGTTTTTATAGTACAGGTCTTTTACCTCCTTGGTTAAGTATGTTTCTAGGTATTTTTTTCTTTTGGTACAATTGTAAATGGGGTTTTCTTAATTTCTATTTCTGCAACTTCATTAGTGTATAGAAATAAAACATATTTCTATTTATTAATTTTGTATCCTGTGACTTTACTGAACTCATTTATCAGTTCTAGTCAGTTTTTGATCGAATATTCAAAGATTTCTGTATATGTCATCTGCATATAGTGAAAGTTTAATTTTATTTTTTTTTACCAATTTGGATGCCTTTTATTTTTCTTTTCTGATTGCTATGGCTAGGACTTCCAGTAGCATGTTGAATAAAAGTGGTGAAAGTGGACATCCTTATCTTGTTCCTGATCCTAGAGGAAAAACTCTTTATCACCATTGAGTATGATCATAGCTGTGGGTTTTTCAGATAAGGTATTTATTATGATGAGTTATGTTTAACAGAGATAATATATTTTGTTGAGAGTTTTTATCATGGATGAATGCTACACTTTGTCAAATGCTTTTTCTACATCTATTGAGGTGATCATGTGGTTTTTATCCCTCATTTATGTGATGCTATGAGCCTGATTTGTGAATATTGACCCACCCTTGGATTCCTGGAACAAATCCCATTTGATTATGGTGCAGGGGTTTTCTAATGTATTGTTCATTTCGTTTACTAATGTTTTGTTGAAGATTTTTGCATCTATGTCCATCAGAAATCTTGGCCAGACTAATCAAGAAAAAAGAGAGGATGCAAATAAATAAAAAGAAAAGAAAAATTGACATCACTGAAAACAAGTAATTATAAGGGTATATTAAATACCAACATATGGATAAATGGAAAAAATCCTAGAAACAATCTTCCAAAACTGAATCAGAAAGAAAAAGAAAATTTGAACAGACTTGTTACTACTAATTAAATTGAATTGGTAATCAAAAAACTCCCAGCAAACAAAAACCCAGGACCAAATGACTTCACAGGTGAATTCTATCAAACATTTAAGAAAGAGTTAATACCTACTCTTCTCAACCTATTCCAAAAAAAAAAAAAAATGGAAGAGGAAGGAGAGCTACTAAATATCTTCTACGAGGCCAGCATTACCCCAACACCAAAACCAGACAAAGACACTATTAAAAAAAAACAGCCGATAGTCCTCAGCATAAAGCACAAAGGTCCAGGACAGCAATGTAGAAATGCTGCTCATGGTATACACACCATGCAATAGGAAAACACAGTAGTTTTTAGTCCTATACCAAAACCCAGTAAACCAGGAAATCAAATGTAAAAAAACCTGGACACTTATTTTATTTAAATACCTAAGTCTGAATTACATAGAGGTGGCAGAATAAGCAATGGTTCAGATGCAGGTGACCAATGGCTGATTTTGGCTTCCTAAGTCAGTCACTGTGCAAGAGAAAGTCTGATGTTGAGCTTTGCCAAGAGTGGTCAACCTCTGGCTCCTGGCTCCTGTAACTGGAAGGGCCCCAAATACTGAATAAGACAGAAATGATGACTACATTGGACACTTCTATTAGCTTTTTATTTACACGAACTTTCATAGAACCAGGATATTCACATATAAAAATGGAAATGGATATTGATCCCAAGCCGGGTAAGTTCTTTCTATAGTATTTCTGTTATCCATACATTAAGGCATGGCAATACCAAAGTGGGGCAAACAGGTTCCAGTTGCCTGCTGTCTTAGCTTACCCTTCCTCAGCAGCAGCAGATAGTGAGACAAGGACACAGATACAGGTAGTTTATTTGGGTAGTGATCTTCAGGAAATACCAGTATAGTGAGATGAGACAGGAAAGGAAAGGAAGCTAATAGTGCATTATCAAGCCAGTCACCACCAGGGAACTCTGAAGTTAAAGGAATCTCAACTCAGGTTATGCAGAGATTGCCCAGCTTAAATATTTCCACTGTGAACACTCATTGGCTGACAGTAGCCCTTGGCATGAATGCCACAATATATCCAAACTTTTGTAATGGGCTATTCAGCCAACTATGTTCCCCTGTTACCAGCAAGTATTGAAGGTATGTCTTAGAAATGAGCAATATAGGACCATTCCATGTGTATAAAAGGAATGAATAAAACAGATTGGGTGATCATGGAAATAGGAAGTTAAAGGCAGTCTCTCTCGTATGGTAGACAGAAATACTGAAAATCAAAGTTATTTCTTTCCTCAGGAGGAAGACATTGTTCCAAGAGGTGACTTACGGACTTTCGCTGGGGTAAAGAGGCTTTCCTAATACTACTCCTCAAAAAAATTTAACTGAAAGCATGTTTTATCTGAGAACACAGTTCCATGAAAAGCCACCTAGGCTCTCTTACTGAAAACCAAGATGCCATCTCAGATCCCCAATACATTTGGGAAAATTTAGAACTGTTATACTTCTCAAAATAATGGCAGAATAGCTATGGCCTAAAGAAGACTTCTAACTCCAGTGTAGGACATCTTTCAATATTCCATAAGAACTGTTACTTGAAGGTTCTTCTAGCTTGTCAACCTTGAGACTATTTCCCTTTTTGAACCTCTTCGTGGTCAGTAACTGTGGTGAGTTCAGAAATGGGAAGGTATCAATGAGGTCAATCTGGTTACGTGGAAAATGTATTTTTAATAATTATTTTGGTCTTAAAATTTTTTCTTAAACTATGATGCTATGCTTCATGTAGAACAACTTGAATATAAATAGATTCCAGTACTTTAAGACTGTTCTCTGATTTCTAGGGAATATATGTAATAGAATTTTTTCCTAGTATATGGAATTTAATGAAGGTCAGTAGAGCTTCATTGTTAAGGCATCCTAAAGTGTTGATATGAATCTGTGTATTAAGTCCTCCAGATATTCATATACAATGAGTTAATTTATCAAGACATTTACCAAATTAGGTAGCAAAACCTAGGGCAGATAATGAGGAATCAAAGAGGGCAAAATGAAATATTCAACTTCCATTTCAGAACCAGAAAATACCAGAGCAGAATGCATATAAAGGAGTTCATGTATGATGGTGTTGGGACACTCACTGGACGTTAAAGTAAGTCTGAGAAAATTATCAGTTTTTTTTTTATTGAGATATCTTGACATATAATATTGTATTGGTAGGTGTACAACATAATGACATATATATAAATTACTACAATAAGTTAACATTCACCACAACATAAAGTTACAAATTGTTTTCTTATGAGAACTTTTGATATCAATGCCTTTAACTAATTTCAAATATATAACAAAGTATTGTTAAATATAATCACCATGCTGTACATTATAACCCAGGACTTATGTATCTTAAAACTGGAAGTATGTATGTTTTGACTCCCTTCACCTACCACTGGCAACCATCAATCTGTTCCTGGGTATCTATGATGCTAGCTTTTATTTTTTTTTAATGTTTATTTATTTTTGAGAGAGAGAGCACAAACTGGGGAGGGCAGACAGAGGGAGACAGAGGATCCCAAGCGGGCTTCATGCTGACAGCAGAGAGCCCAATGTGGGGCTCTAACCAATGAATGTGAGATCATGACCTGAGCCTAAGTCAGTTGCTTAACTGACTGAGCCACCTAGGTGCTCCTGTTTTTATGCTTTTTAGATTCCACATATAAGTGAGATCACATATTGACTATTGGCCATCTATATGGGTTCTTTAAAAATGGGCAGAGGGGGGCACCTGGGTGGCTCAGTCAGTTAAGTGTCCAACTTCAGCTCAGGTCATGATCTCACAGTTCGTGAGATCAAGCCCTTCATGAGGCTTTTCCAACAGCTCAGAGCCTAGAGCCTGCTTCAGATTCCATGTCTCCTTTTCTCTCTGCCCTCCCCCCACTTGTGCTCTGTCTCTCTCTCAAAAATAAGCAAATATCTAAAAAAAAAATTGTTTAAATGGGCAGAAGAAGTAAATAGACATTATTCTAATCTATTTGTGGTGTTCTTGCTGTTGAGATGTATATGAGTTTCTTATATATTTTAGATATAAACCCCTTATTTGCTACCTGGTTACAAATACTTCTCCCATGTGGTAGGCTGCCTTTTTTGTCATTGATGGTTTCTTTATTGTGCAGAGGCTTTTCAGTTTGATGTAGTTCCACTTGTATCTTTGCTCTTGTGGTCATATGCAAAACATCATGGTCTGTTTTGTCTGGTTATGTTTTCTTCTAGGAGTTTATGGTTTCAAGCATTAATGTCAAGTCAAATCTATTGTGAGTTCATTATTGTGTATGGTGTAAGATAGTGGTCCAGGTTCTTTTGTCTGTGTGTACCCAGTTTTTCTAGCACCATTTCTTTTTTGTTGTATTTTGAGTTTTTGTTTTTGTTTTTGAGAGGGAGGAGGGGCAGAGGGAGAGGAAGAGAGAATCTTAAGAGGCTCCACACCCAGCATGGAGCCCAACACAGGACTCAATCTCATGACTGTTTAACCAACTGAGCCACCCAGGCATCCCCCAACACCATTTTTTTAATGTTTGTTTATTTTGAGAGAGAGCGCGCGCATGCGCACATGTGAACACATGAGGAGGGGAGGGGAAGAGAGAGAATCTCAGTGTGCTCTGTACTGTCAGCCCAGAGCCTGACTCAGGGCTTGCCCTCACAAACCATGAGATCATGACCTGAAGTGAAATCAAGAGCCAGATGTTCAATTGACCGAGCCATCCAGGTGCCTCAACACCATTTCTTTCTTTTTTTGATTAAAAAAATTAATATTTATTTTTGGGACAGAGAGCACAAGTGGGGGAGGGGCAGAGCTAGAGGGAGACACAGGATCTGATGCAGGCTCCAGGCTCTGCGGTCTCAGCACAGAGACTGACAAGGAGCTCGAACTTGGGAACAGAGTGATCATCAGATCAGTCAGAAGCTTAACCAACTGAGCCACCCAGGCGTGCCCCCCCACCTTGTTTTTAAATTTTTAATGGTAGAATTACACATACATTTTTTATTTCTTATTTAAATCATTTAGTGTTTTCCAATTTCCCTATAATAGCTTAAAATTTTATAATCTGAACAAAAAACACAATTCGCAGACCACATGATACTCTATGTGGAAGACCCAACAGACTCCACCAACAGTCTGCTAGAACTGATGCATGAATTCAGCAAAGTTGCAGGGTACAAAATCAATGTACAGCAATCGGTTGCATTTTTATACACCAATAAACAACAGAGAAATAAAGAAACTGATCCCATTGACAATTGCACCAAGAACCATAAAATACCTACGAATAAACCTAACCAAAGATGTAAAAGATTTGTATGCTGAAAACTTTAGAAAGCTTATGAAGGAAACTGAAGAAGACACAAAGAAATGGAAAAACATTCTATGCTCTATGTGTCTGTTTCTATGGCCATAACACACTGTTTTGATTACTATAGCTTATAATTTGAAATCAGGAAGTGTGAGGCCTCCAGATTTGTTGTTTTTCAAAATTTCTTTGACTCTTTGGGTGTTTTGTGGTCCTACAAATTTTAGGATTATTTCATTGGAAATTTAATAGGGATTGTACTGAATTTGTATTTTGCTTTGGGTAGAAGAGACATTTTAACAATATCAATTCTTCCAACTCATGAGCATGGAATGTTTTTCTCTTTATTTGTGTGTTCAATTCTTTTCATAAGTGTCTTATAGTTTTCAATGTTCAAGTCTAACCTTGGTAAAATTTATTCCTAATTATTTTATTCTATTTGATGCAAATATGAATGGGATTATTTTCTCATTTTTTATTTCTCATAGGTTATTAGTGTGTAGATTTTTTTTTAAATATTCATTTTGTATACTAAACCTTGATAGGGAGTGTCTGGGTAGCTCAGTTGATTAAGAATCCAACTCTTGGTTTCAGCTCAAGTCCTAATCTCATGGTTCGTGAGACTGAGACTTGCATCAAGCTCTGTGCTGACAACACGGAGCCTGCTTGGGAGTCTCGCTCTGCCCTTCCCCCTGCTCATGTTCTCTTTTTCAAAAATTAAAAAAAACAAAAACAAAAACTAAAACTTAACTGGATTTATCAGTTCTACTAGTTTTTAGTGGATCATGAGGGTTTTATCAACTGTGAATACAGACAATCGTGCTCCCTTCTCAATTCAGATGCCTTCACCTCCTATCCCAAGTTGATCTGGCTAAGACATTTAGTACTATATTGCATAAGAGTGGCAAGAATGAGCATTTTTGTCTTGCTCCTGATCTTTGAGAAAAACTTTCAGCTTTTCACCATTGAATATAACATTAGCTGTGGGAATGCCATATATAGTCTTTATTATGTTGCGAATTTTTATCATGGATGAATGTTGAATTTTGTAAAATGCTTTTTATGCATCTTTTGAGATGGTCATGCAACATTAATCCTTCATTCTGTTAATGGAGTATCACGTTGATTGATTTGTAGAGGTTTAAGCATCCTTGCTTCTTGGAATAAATCCCACTTAATTAGGGTGTATGATACCTTTAATGTGCTGCTGAAATCAGTTTGCTAATATTTTGTTGAGATTTTTTGTATCCATGTTCATCAGGGATATTGGATTGGAGGTTTGTTTTGTTTTGTTGTTCTGGTAGTGTGATTAGTTAGGATATCAAGGTGATGCTGGTCACATAAAAGAGGAAGGAAATCTTCCAAACTCATCTTGTTTTTTGGAGGGGCTTAAGAAGGATTGATAGTAAATTTTTTAATGTTAGCCAGAATTCACCAGTGAAGCCATCTGGTCCTGGACTTTGTTGGAAGATTTTTGACTACTGATTCAGTCTCTTTAATAGTAGTCTGTTCAGACTTTTTATTTCTTTGACTCTGTCTTGGCAGGTTGTATGTTCCTAGGATTTCATAAATTTCTCTAGGGTGTTCAATTTGTTGGTGTATAATTGTTGATAGTATTCTCTCATGATCCTTTGTTTTTGTGTGCCTTTGTTTTGTCTTCTGTTTTCTCTCTGTGAGTATAACTAAATGTTCATTTTGTTTATCTTTTTGTTTTTAAATAACAATTAGGGTATCTGGATGGCTCAATCAGTTAGGCATATGACTCTTGATTCCAGCTCAGGTCATGATCTCACAGTTCATAAGTGAGAACAAGCCCTATGTCTGGCTCTGCACTTACAGAGTGGATCCTGCTTAGGATTCTTTCTCCTTCTCTCTCTGCCCCTCTTCCCTGCTTGTGCTCTTTTATTCTCTCTCAAAATAAATAAACATTTAAAAAATTAAAAATAAAAAATACCAATGAAACCAAGAGTGGGGTTTTTAAATTGTCTTTTTAGTCTCGTTCATTTATTTCCACCCTTATTTTTATTTACCTCCTTTTACTAACTTTGAGTTTAGTTTCTTCTTTTATAGTTAGTAAAAGTTTGGTTGTTTGAGATCATTTATATTTATTGCTATGAATTTCTCTCTTAGAACTGCCTTTGCACATCACATGTGCCCCCCTTAATACCCATCATTTATTTAATCCATCCCCCCACTAACCTCCTGTCCAATAACCCTCAGTTTGTTCTCTCTAGTTAAGAGTCTGTTTTCTGGTTTGCTTCTCTCCCCCACCCCATGTTCCTCTGTTTTGCTTCTTAAATTCTACATGAGTGAAATCATACATTCATCTTTCTCTGACAGACTTATTTCACTTAGCAGAATACACTCTAGTTACATCCACGTGTTGCAAATGGCAAGATTTCATTTTTTTGATCACCAATATTCCATTTGTGTGTGTGTGTGTGTGTATATGTATGTCAGTCAGTCAATGGACATTTGGGCTCTTTCCATAATTTGGCTATTGATAACGCTGCTATAAACATTGGGGTGCATGTGCCTTTCTAAATCAGTATTTTTGTATCCTTTGGGTGAATCCCTAGTAGTGCAATTGATGGATTGTAGGGTAGTTCTATTTTCAACTTTTTGATGAGCCTCCATATTGGTTTCCACAGTGACTACACTAGTTTGCATTTCCAACCAACAGTGCACCTATTGTTTCTTGTGTTATTGATTTTTGATTTGCATTTATTTCCCTAATGAACACTTTTTCATGTGTCTGTTGGTCATCTAGATGTCTTCCTTTAAGAAATGTCCATGTCTTCTGCTCATTTTTTAATTGGATCGTGTTTTGGGTGTTGAGTTGAATAAGCTCTTTATATAGTTTGGATACTAGTCTTCTATCAGATATGTCATTTGCAAATATATCCTCCCATTCCATAGATTGCCTTTTAGTTTTGTTTACTTCACTGTGCAGAGGCTTTTTATTTTTATGTAATCACAACAGTTGCTTTTATTTCCCTTGCCACAGGAGACATATCTACAAAGAAGTTCCTAAATTGTGACCACTTTCTTATAGTATCCACAAAAATAAATTCAAAATTGATTAAAGACCTAAATGTGAGACTTGAAACCATAAAAGTCCTAGAAGAGAACACAAGCAGTAAGTCATTTGACATTGGTGAACATCTTTGTACTATTATTTTCAATTCTTTATCAGGTTCATTTATCTCCATTAAAGTTTACTTTTTGGAGACTTTATTCTTCTCATTTGAAACATATTCTTTTTTCTTCTTTTTTCTTAATGCCTATCAAGAGATGTGACCTCTGTATGGAAGCCCCAAAAGCTGGGGTGCCAGGTGTGTGCACAAGCTCCTTTCCTGAGGTTCCTGCAGCCATCCAGAGGAAGAGTGTGAATAGACACCTGCTAGCATCCAACATCTCTGGAGAGCACTGCATTCATCCCTTAAGGTTGTGTTAAAGGCTGAAACCTGAGAGACAGTCATCCAATTTGAGATAAGCAATAGGCTGCTTTCATGGAAAGACTGGGAATCTCTGTTTGTTGCTACTACACTGTGCCCATGGGTATGCCTAATTAAGGCCTGTTTTTTTTGTTTCTTACAGTCCTGTGATGTGTGAATGTAAAACCTACTGGCCACCAGATCTAGGCTAACAAGGTATGTCCCACTGGTGGAAGCCACAAAAACTGAGGCAGCCAACATGTACACAAGCTCTTTTTTAATAGATACTGGAGCAAGACAGAGGGAGAGCACAAAGGTGATGCCTGCTGACCTCCCTGGTCTCTGAAAAGTATTGCTGTTGGCCCCTAGATATGTGTTAACCTAGAAGCCTGCTCCTGAGGCTGAAGCTTTTAAGACAAACAAATAGGACTCCTTTGTAGAAAGGCTAGGCACATATCAGTGTGCTGCCTTTGTGCTGGCTGATGGTGATGTTTGTTCTTGAAGGACTCATGAAGGCTTACCATGCTTCTCCTACACATGTGGATGTGTTTTGTTTTCCTTGTTCACCCAATGTGTAGGAGTTGCTCAGCTAGCTTCTGAATTACTTTCAGAGGGAATTGTTCTGTAAGTAGCTGTTGAGGTATATTCAGGAGCTTTTGAACTGGAACCTTAAACATTATCAGATTTAATCATTGCTACTGTAAATCTGTGATCTACTGACCCATGGGCCTTTGGAATCTACCATGGACATTGATTTTATACCATATATTCCATTAGAAAACTTAACATTTTCACCGAGGTGCCTAGGACATTGTGTACATTCAACTTCTCTCTGTAACTACATCAAAGTACAGAAACATCATTTTCTGCAGAAAAACATTCAGAATACATAGGCAAATAGCTGGATATGGTGAAACATTTAATATTGATACGGGGCTACTTGTTTATGATCAGAGGGTGAACGCTTAGCCCTTCAGCATGAAAACCACATGTACCCAGGTAAATGATCTGCCTTGCATAGGAAATCTGATCTAGAGGTAATCATGGAGGAGAGCCAGTAATTTCTTATTGAAGATTGCAAAGTATATTAGACTTTTTGAAATAAGATAGTTCTAGATGAAAATATTTCTTTGGATGTCTCTGTAATATATACATCTGAAGTTCTGTATATTCCTATTCATGGTTTTCCTTGTCTGCTAAAAAAATAGAGCCTGACTCCACTGAAGAACAAAGGACTGAACTGGAAAAGCCGATGCAGCTATACAGCAGTCATTGAATATAGAAAACGAAAGATTAAGTGAACTGCCATAATAGAACAGTTTTCAGGCATTTTTCTCCCTGTGGTATCCTTGTCTCTTCTAGCTTGGGAAGATACTACAAAACTCTAGGGAAGGTGAGAAAATCGCTTTAAGGGAACAAAAGAATCCTCAGGGTGGTTACATACTAGACTAAAAACTATAAGAGCAAGTGAATGAAGACAGGCAGAAATGGTCAAAAACGGATGCAACAAAATGTTCATGTGAAAAAATATTGCCTGAATGCATTGCAGTCACATTAAGGATTGGATCATTTGTAATTCCCAGTTAACTGTCACTTTACATAGTGTAAATATTCTGGAACATTAAAAGTACAGGATTGATATTTAAAAAGATGACTTCCAAGCCACAGATAACTTGTATTGGAATCTCCTACAAGCGTGATGCTGGGCCCAGTAAAGCCACAGTGGTGTAAGAATAGGCAGGGGTCCTCAGGTTAGCTTACAATGGCCGTACTTGTTAAACTCAGGTGAGACATTTTTCTTCCTGTTGCAAATAGGATTACAGTCTGTGGGTCATCAATCACACAGTGGCTACAGCAATCCAAATAGTCCAAACAGGAGTTGCATTTAGAGGTGGGAATGACTGAGAAATGGGAATCTGTTGTTGCCCTTTGAGAAGACAGAAGTGATTTAATTGTGGGCAGTATATAAACATCCACTTATATTTATGTTAAATGAATAGCTCACTGAATTTGTTTCTTATTTATGAAAAAAAATCAATGGAACCATATTTCCAGCCCAGCAATTAAATAATTCTTTTTTTTAATGTTTATTCATTTTTCAGAGAGGGAGACAAGAGATCCAAAGCAGGCTCTGGACTGACAGCAGAGAGCTTTACGTGGAGCTCAAACTCATGAACCATGAAATCACGACGTAAGCCAAAATTGGACACATAACACACTGTGCCACCCAGGCACCCCAGGATACTTCTGAATAATTTACATGTATTCCTTCTTTGTTTAGCTCTTCTATAACTACATCATGATCTTAGTTAATTTTTTTCAAATTTCTTTTGTCTCTAAAACCTGGGGACATATGTTTTATTCACAAATGAACAACTATTAATGGACAAACACCACTAGAAAATCTTAGAACACCACAGTCCTGAAGATGACCACATTGGAAAAGTAAGAGGAGCAGCTATATAGTAGCTGCCTTGCCCCTCCCCCAGACCCAGCACACCAAGAGCTCTCCCCTGAACCTATGGTTCCTCCAGTGGGAAAAGAAAGACCAGAGTGAACATCCAGTGCCTTCACCTTGTACAACCAGATTACTTAACCACAGCATATAAGAAGCTACATAGCCTAACCTACAGTGGCACTGACCTACAGAGAACACAGCTAATGGCTTTTTCCATCTGGACAGGGTATTATTGAATGCATACTTTCCTGAGTCAGGTCCCCAAACAATGAGAAGTATAAACCTTGATGCCATGCCAGCACAGGAAAGTAAATTTATAGCCCCACATGCAGCTGAATATAGTACCTAGTCTCCACCACCCAGGAAGCCTGACCAGAGAACCAAGCAATCAAGGATCCTGGTCTAGAATCTCATTTGGACAGTGAAAAAAGCCAGAAATCCAATTCAAGTGTTCTCAGACCCTGAGAGCAAGGCTAATCTTGCCCAAGGATGTTACCACTGACACATCCAGATCTCTAAGCCAAGAGGATGGATAAAGGACTGCCTCTTCCAAAGTGAATGTGTAAACTATGGAAAAGAAGATTGCTTATTCAAATATTCATATACCTACATTAGGAATAATGGGTCACAAAATAATCAGGTAAACATTACACTACCAAAGAAAACAAACCCCAATAACTATAAACTATCAAAGAATTCAAAATAATCCTCTTACATTTAGTGAACTATACAAAAACACAGACAACTACAGGAAATTAGGAAAGTAATACATAAGCAAAATGAGAAGATCAACAAATAAAAAAACACCAGAAACCTTAGAGCTGAAAAATACAATTGCTGAACTGAAGAATTTGATAGAGTTTCAACATCAGACTCAACCTTACAGAAGCTAGAATTAGTGAGATAGAATATAGGACATTTGAAATTATTCAGTCAGAAGAACAAAAAGAAAAAATGGAAAAGGGGATGAAAGCTAACAAGACTATGAGACACAATCAAAGGAAACAAATCCATCTCATAGGAATTCCAGAAATAGAAGATAAAAAGGACAGAAAGTGAATTTAAAACAATAGCTGGACTCTGGCCAAAAATGGAAAGAGAAATGAATATCCACATCCATAAGGCCCCAAAGACCCCAGGCAGATTTCTCAATAGAAACTTTCCAGACTAGGAGAGAGAAGGTACTGACATATTCAAACTACTGAGAGAAAAAAGCCTGTCAACCAAGAATTCTATAACTGTAAAAACTTTCCTTCAGAAATAAATAAGCAATAATGGGTTTCCTGAGCAAACAAAAGCAGAGGGAATTCCTTAGGATCAGACATGCCCTACAAGAAATGAAGGCAGTTCTCTGAGTTGAAAGAAAAAGATGCTAATTAACATCATGAAAGCATAAGAAGGTAGTGCAAACAATCAGAAGGAAGTTCACTTACTACTCTAGACTAAAAGTTAATTATTTTAGTTATGGTTATTTTGTTAATATATTATGGACAAGAAATATAAAATTATGCAAACTATCAATAATGGAAAGTGTGAGGGGAAGAGAAGTAATTGTTTAAAGTTTTGGAATGCTGTCAAAGTTAGGTTATTATTGGTTAAAATAGGGTATTTAGATTTTATGTAAGCTTCATGGTAACAAGGAAAAACCCTGTAGTAATCACACAGAAGAACATGATAAAGAAGTCAAAGCATACTAACAAAAGACATCAAAACACACACACAAAAGCAGAATAAGAGATAAGAAACAATCTACAAAGAGCCAGAAAAAAATTTACAAAATGGCAATAACTCCTTACCTGTGAATAATTCCTTTGTATAGGAGAGCTTTTTTTATTCAACAATACAATGTGTACAAGATATATATATTTTTGCCTTAAAGACACACACTATGATTGAAGGAATGGATACCATTAAGCTGATGCCAAAGACAAGGGTAGTTCAAGGCAAACAAATATGACAGGTCAATAGCCCTGATAAAGGTAGATTTTAAAAATTATCAAAACTAACAAACTGAAGTCAAAACATTAAAAGCATAATTCACCATGTTCAAGTGACAGTTATCTGACAAGGATGCAAATAAACCAATGTGATACAGCACACTAATAGAAAATCCTGTGATCACCTCGAGATGAAAAACAGCCTTTTATAAAATTCAACATCATCAAAATTGTTAATAAATTAAGTATAGAAGGAACATACCTCAATGTAGGAAATGCCATATCTGACAAGCCCACAGCTAACATCATACTCAGTGGTGAAAAGTTGAAAGCTTTTCCTGTATCAGGAATAAATGTTTACTTCTACTCCTGTTTAACGTAGTACTGGAAGAACAAATCAAAGCAATCAGAAAAAAAAAAAAAGACATAAGAATTGGAATGTAGAAGTAAAATTGTCTGTATTTACAGATGGACTAATTTTACGTATAGAAAATCCTAAAGATATTAGCCCCAATTTTTAGATCCTATCAACAAATGAAATTTACAGTATACAAAAATAACATACAAAAATCAGTTACATGTCTATACATTAACAAATTATCTGAAAAAGAAATCAATCCCACTTACAATAGCATCAAATAACAACAAAATGCTAATAAATTTAACCAAGGAGGTGAAAGAGCTCTGCTACAAGATGCTGATTAAAAAAAACTGAGAATGACACAAATAAATGGAGAGGTATCTCATGTTCATGGACTGGAAAATATTAAAATGTCCATATTATCCAAAGCCATCTATAGATTTAATGAAATCCCTATCAAGATTCCAATGTATTTTTTTAACTAAAGTAGGAAAAAAAAAAAACACTAAACTTTATGAGACCATAAAAGATCTGGAATAGTCAAAGCAGTCCTGAGAAAGAAAGCAGGATGCCATACACTTCCTGATTTCAAGTTATAAAGCTTTAGTAATCAAAACAGTATGTTAGTGGCATAAAAAGAGACCAATTAAGAGCAACAGAATTGAGAGCCCATAAACCCATGTATATATGCTCAACTAATATTTAACAAGGGAGCCAAGGGGCGCCTGGGTGGCTCAGTCCATTAAGCGTCCGACTTTCACTCAGGTCAGGATCTCGCGATCTGTGAGTTCGAGACCCGCATCGGGCTCCGGGCTCAGAGCCTGGAGCCTGCTTCTGATTCTGTGTCTCCCTCTCTCTCTGCCCCTCCCCCGTTCATGCTCTGTCTCTCTCTGTCTAAAAATAAATAAACGTTAAAAAAAAAAAAATAAGGGAGCCAAATAATACTAAATGAAGAGAAAATAGTCCCTTCAATAAATGATGCTGGAAAAGTTGAATATATAAAATAATGAAATTAGACCCCTATCTTAAACCACGCACAAAAATTAACTCAAAATTAAAGACTTAAATGTAAGTCTGAAACCACAAAACTTTTAGAAGAAAACATGAAAAAATCTCCTTGACCTGGGTCTTGGACATGATTTCTTAGATTAGATTAAGGTACAAGCAACAGTATCAAATAAATAGGACTACATAAAGCTAAAAAGCTTCTGCACAGTCATAGAAATGATAAATAAAATGAAAAACCCACAGAATGGGAAATATTTGCAAAGCTTACATCTTTTTTTGTTTTGGGTGTAGAATTTGGTAACTCATCACTTACATATAACACCCAGTGTTCATCACAAGTACCCTGTTTAATCCCCATCACCTATTTAACCATCCTCCCACCCACTCCCTCTCCAATAACCCTCAGATTGTTCTCTATAGTTAAGAGTGTGTTTCCTGGGTTGCCTCTCTTTTTTTTTTTCCAATCTTCATCATTTTTGTTGCTTAAATTCCACATATAAGTGGAATCATGGGATATTTATTTTTTTTTTGCTTAGCATAATACATTCTATTTCCATGCATGTTGTTGCAAATGGCAAGATTTCATTCTTCTTAATGGCTGAAAAATATTCTATTGTATATTTACCACCTCTTCCTTGTCCATTCATCAGCTGATGAAATTTGAGCTCTTTCCATAATTTGGCTATTGTTGATAATGCTGCTATGAACTTTAAATCAGTATTTTTGTATCCTTTGGGTAAGTACCTAGCAGTGCAATTGCTAGATTGTAGGGTAGTTCTATTTGTAACTTTTTGAGGAACCCGCATACTGTTTTGCACAATGTATGTACACCAGTTTGCATTCCCACCAACAATGTAGGAATGTTCCCCTTTCCTGGCATCCTCACCAACACCTGTTGTTCCTTGTGTTGTTGATTTTAGCCTTCCTGCCAGGTGTGAGGTGATACCTCATTGGAGTTTTGATTTGTATGTCCCTGATGATCAGTTATTTTGAGCATATTTTCATGTGTCTTTTGGCCATCTGCATGTCTTCTTTGGAGAAATGTCTTATTCATGTCTTCTGCCTGTTTTTTAACTGGATTGGTTTTTTTGGGTGTTGAGTTTTATAAGTTCTTTATGTATTTTGGATAATAACCCTTTATCTGTTATATCATTTGCAAATATCTTCTCCCATTGTGTAGACTGCCATTTACTTTTGTTGATTGTTTCCTTTGCTCTGCAGAAGCTTTTTCTTTTGATGAAGTCCCAACAGTTGATTTTTGCTTTTGTTTTCCTTGCTTCTGGAGACCTATCCAGTAAGAAGTAGCTATGTCTGATGTCAAAGAGGTTACTGCCTGTGTACTCTCTAGGATTTTAGGGGTTTCAGTCCTCAAATTTAGGTCTTTCATCCATTTTGAATTTATTTTTGTGTATGGTGTAAGAAAGTGGTCCAGGTTTATTCTTTTGAATGTTACTGTCCAGTTTTCCCAACAACAAAAAAAGAAGCAAGCACTTTCTTAAGAATGCATGAATGAATGAATGAATGAAATCCTGTGGGGGAAGCTGAGTAGCTCAGTTGGTAAGCATCTGACTTTTGATTACAGTTTAGGTCATGATCTCACAGTTCATGAGATCCAGCCTGGGGTCAGGTTCCGCACTTACAGCATGGAGACTGCTTAGAAGTCTCTCTCTTCCTCTTCCCCTCCTCTGTTCTCAGTCTTCCTCTCTCAAAATAAATAAATGCTTTTAAAAATAAATATACTTTGAAAAATAATGTTGTAAAAAAAATAAAAATTAGGGGTGCATAGGTAGCTCAGTTGGTTAAGCATCTGACTCTTGATTTCAGCTCAGGTTATGATCTGAATATTACTGAGTTAAAGCCCTGCATTCTCTCTCCCTCTCTCTCTACGCACTTCCCATGCCCACATGCATTCACTCTCTCTCAAAATAAAACTTATAAAAGATTAATTGCCCATATAGTTGTCAGTTCATTTTTTGATTTTCTATTCTATTGATCTGTGTCTACTTCTTTGATCACTACAGCTTTGTAATATAACTTGAAGTCTAGAGTTTCAATGCCTCCAACTTTGCTTTTCTTTTTCAAGATTGCCTTGGCCATCAGGGTCTTTTGTTGCTCCATACACATTTTATGATTATTTATTCTAACTCTGTGAAAAATGCTGTTGCTATTTTTTTTTAGTTTATTTTGAGAGAGAGAGAGTGCAATGAGCAAGGAAGGGGTAGAGCAAGAATCCCAAGCAGGCTCTGTGCTGTCAGCATAGGGCTTGATCCCACAAACCATGAGACCATGACCTGATCCAAGATCAAGAGTCCCACACTTAACTGACTGAGCCATCCAGGTGCTCCAAGAAAGCTGTTGATATTTTGATAGGGATTGCATTAAATGTGTTATGTTGCTTTGGGTAATGTAGACATTTTAACAGTGTTTGTTCCTCCAATCCATTAGTATGGACTTTCTCCATTTCCTTATATCCCCTTTAATTCCTTTCATCAGTGTTTTATAATTTTCTGAGTAAAGGTTTTTCACATCTTTGGTTAGATTAATTTCTAATTATATTATGGTTTTTGGCACAATTGAAAAGGTATTTATTCCTTAATTTCCCTTCCTGCTGCTTCACTATAGATGTATAGAAATTATAAAATCTATTTTATTTGAGAAAAATGTTTAAAGTTATCTTAACAAAGTTTTTCTTCTCTCTACTGGTAAGTATACTATAATGACATACAACCATTTGGAAATACTGTCTAAATTTTGGAGTCTCACATACGTGGAGGAAATGAAACCAATACCGACTGTGCATCAAAGAATATAAATAAAGAGTTGCTATGTGGCCAACCAGAGCTCAACTTCCCTGGGAAACTTCAGTTTTAGGAGCAGTAGGACTACTGACCTATCTAGTTTTGAAGAACAAAACTGCCTGGCTTCAAGTGCCAGGCAAGCTTATTCCAATCAACCATGGTGTATCCTATTAGCCATAAGTTAACTCACCATGGTTAAATATTGCTCAGTGCCTCTTATAATGGCCTTTTAAGTCAAAGTGCATCCTGTTCGGTTTTGTTTTTTTGATAATGAGGTCTGATTTACTTACGTTTTTATTTTCTAACTGCTACTTTAATATTCATTTGCATACAAGAATAACAAGCTTCCTTTAGTGTGTAATATCATTGGCTTGATCTCTACACACAAAATGATGCAGGATTTTGCAAAAGGGCAGATCTGTAACCTATTTAGACTAGGAAGGTACAGGTCCATTGTGTCCAGTTACTTGCCACAGCAAAACTTGGACTTTCAGGTGGCCACTTTAAACACCTGTTACTCAGAATCTAACCATATCTGGAAAACCTCCCTAAAATGAACATAATTCTCCCTGTGAACTCAGAATTCTTCCCCAAATCCACTACATTTTTTGCCAAGTTCCATTATCTTTCCTTAAAAGCTGAAATCTTTAATGTCTACTTATTAATGGGTAGAAACTTTTAGAAAGTGAAATACTATGTAAAGTACTATATGGGTCATCACCAGACTATTGTTGCCCTACCCCTCATCCGTACATTATTGTCTATCTGCATCCTTGTCCAGCCACAAGCATGGCTTCCCCTGGCTCTTCTGCCTACTGTCTTCACATGGGGGCAGTACTCAGGAGTTCATGGTCATCTCTCTGCACTTATATATTCTGTCTGAGAGGCTCTTTATAGTGTCCACCTCCAAAAATAGCTTCACGAGTACCCCTTCCAGAGAAAGGAAGATGGGAATTTATTCACTGACTCTTATCTCGCACTGGTAAAAGTTATCCTTTGTGGATTTAACACCCCCTTTTCATTTGGGCTACTACTGTATGTGGGCTGAGTGGCATTCCAAAGTTCCAAGAAAAGAAAATCTTAGAGATAAGACCATCACTTTAACCAGAAAGCCATAATCAAATCTGGTAAACAGCCATAACTGTTTACCACAGTTAAAATTGCTATCATTGTTAGCAAAAGGGGATAGCTCCCAGAACTCCAATAGAATCAGCTAATGAGGTGCTGTCTTTTACTCCTCAAACTAAAATAACCCTGATAATCAGTTGTTGAAATACCTACTATGGTACAGAATTTTGAGATTTCCCTGATTTTCCAGTTCTCAAGGAACAAAGGATCCAGCCACGTGGATTGGCTCCTCCTTGTTATAGCTCCTGGTGGACACATGGACTCTTCTTCAGCTCATCCAATCCACTTGCTTCAGGCATCTATGCTAGTAAGTCACTTGTGCTAGAAGAGAGCACAAAGAGCTACTTGAAGATTGACTTCTAGCATGGTAGAATGAGAACTTTGGTGAACTCTCCCACAAAAACTATGAAAATAACTGGCACACCAACTAAAATCAGCCAGTTCTGAACCCTGGTAATTAAGATATTGAACTGAAATCATCTATCCAGAGGAAATTGTGAATCTCAGTAAAATTGTGAATTTCTTTTTTAATTTTACCTTCTTAAATTTTTAACTTGGGTTAGTCTCATTTCCCTCTCTAACCACCTCAGTTGGGCAGTAGCTATAAAACCCAACAGCCTCAAAGTTAATGACCTCTTTTGCAGATGCTTTAAATGCAACATCCCCATAGCACAACCAATATTTTGTTCCAACTTAAAGCTCTTTGGGAAATCTCTATTTCAAGTGTATTGTGTCAATTTGATTTTATCTCAGGGGAAAAAAGTCTCTAACCCTAGAGCATTACCAAAACAATATAATCTGCTGGAATATTGCACCTGCCTAAGATTGTGATTTTAGTTGCAGAAAATAAGAGCTTAGCCAGGAATTTAAGAGCAAACTTTTATGAAAGCCTGAGCTTATTCCTCAGGGTCTGTATGGTAAAGGAGAAGTTTCTCACCTCTGACCTTGAGATTATGTGAAAGGAGGAAATAAAACACTAAAAGTTGAAGACATGCCTTATCACATAGATCCCCTGTAACATGTTGGAAGACATACAGGTAATTAATTTAAGATAATCTTCTGATCAGTTATTGGCTGATGACTAAATTATACTGATACGGAGATGACCATTAAGAAGCAAGATTTAAAAATAAGAATTAATTTCTGGTTCAAGATAGCAATGCACAAGGATCTCAAGGAACTCACCCCCACTCATGGACACACTAAATCTATAGCTATATTCAGAATAATTCTCTGCAAGTTTCCCAAAAAGTGGCTGAGGGACTTACATATCAGATCAATACAGGTAGGAGAGGATGAGACACAATCCCATACACCCCATTTCTTTTGTGACAACCTACAATAGGAAGGAAACTCAACTTCCAGCTCTTTCCTGAGGCGTTAGGCATTTGAACGCCATATCTGGTATCTCAAAATTTAAGATCTATAACTGAAATATTGGCCCCCAAAACATTGAGCTTTGAAAGCCAATGGGGGTTTGCACCCATGAAACTAAGGCAATATTAAATGGAGAAGCAGTTCTTAAAGGGCTCTCATAGATTCACCATGGCTAACACACTATAGGTATTTACTAATACCCTATCCTCTGAGATACTGATTATTCTTAATACCTCCCAGTTATGAGTATGTGTAAGACCTAAGAAAGCTGCTTGGACAATAATAAAGTTTTGGGAGGCAATAATAACCTAGGACAGGGATAAACAAAAACTTTCATCTCCTATGAAGGCCATTACTTCAAGAGTAGGAAGGTGGCTCATTTACCTAATGCAACAAACCAGCTAATACAGAAAGGAAAATGATAAAATCTCTAAAAAGTCCTTAGTGAAATTGAGATAAATGATTTACCTGATAAAAAATTACATATTACAGTCATAATGATGTTACTGAGGTTAGGAGAACAATGCATGAACAAAGTGAGAATTTCAACATGAGACAGAAAATATAAGACAGTAACAAAGAGAAATCACAGAGTTGAAATCAGAATAAGTCATCACACAAATACAATAGAGGGAGTCACAACAGACTAGATGAAGCAGAAAAAAGAATAAGTGAACTTGAAGACAAGCCAATGGAATTGATACATCAGAACAACAAAGAGTAATGAAAAAGAGTGAACATACCTTAAGAGACTTATAGGACAACATAAAAACAGAAGAGAGAGGAAAAAGTGGCAGAAAGCTTGTATGAAAAATAATGGCTAAAAAATGTCCCTAACTTAAGGAGAAAAATCACCCAGATCCAGAGAGAAATCTGAAGAAATCCACACAAAAGCACATATTCATTGTCAAAAGGTAAAAACAAGCTGAGAATCTTAAAAGCAAAAGAAAGCAACCTATTACATACATAACCTATATGATTATTAGATTTTTTGCAGAAACTTCGCAATCCAGGAGGAAGTAGCACAATATATTCAAAGTGCTGAAATAAAGAACAAAAAAACTTCCAATGAGAACAATCTACCTGTCAAAGTTGTCCTTCAGAATTGAAGGAGAATTGGCTTTTCAGACCAGAAAAATCTAAAGGAGTTTGTCACTAATAGATTTCCAATAAATGATAAAGAAAATTCTTTAAGCTGAAACAAAAATGGTCTAACTAGTAAACGGAAAACATTAAAGTATAAATTCCATTGGTATAAATGTGTGTGTGCATATAAATTCAAGTAATCTAATTGATGAGGGTATGACAATCACTTATAAATCTATGAAAACTAAAGACAAAAGTAGTAAAAATAACTATAATGTGTTAATGGATACACGAGATAAAAATAGTACATCAGAAACATAAAACATGGGGTGGGGATAATAATATAGACCTTTATAATGCATTTTAATTTAAGTTATCACCTTAAACTGATTTTTAAAAATACAAGCTTTATGGTAACTACATGGCAAATCTATAGAAGATACAAAAAAGATAAAATGATCTAAGCATACCACTACGGATAATCATCAAATCATCAGATCACTAAGAAGATGATAGCAAGGAAGAAGAATGAAGGAATTACAAAAAAAGAAAATGGTTAACAAAACAGTAATAAGTTTATTAGTAATTACTTTAAATATAGGGACTAAATTCTCCAATCAAAAGACACATGGCTAAGTGGGTTTAAACAAAAAGGGAAGATCAATCTGTATGTTACCTACAAAAATCTCAAAATAGCTTGGGAAGTTGGCAGAATAGGAGGATCCTGAGCTCTCCCTGTCCCATGTTTACAACTAGACATCATCCACATCCAAGTTAATAAACCAGAGTGATCTAAAACTGGCAGAACAAACTCCATAGCTAAATACAGTGAAGAAACAGCATCTAAAAGATTAGGAAGGTCAGAAAGGCAAAAGGAGGCTGCCCACAGGAGAGATGGAGGTGCACACAGGAAGGGCAAAACAGGCTCTCACATGGGGAAGAATAATACCCATAACATTTGGCTTTAAAAACCAGAAAGTCTGGGTGACTTGGTGGCTCAGTCAGTTGAGCATCCTACTCTTGATTTTGGCTCAGGTGGTGGTCTCAGGTTTCATGAAATTGAGCCCCGCTGTCAGTGCAGAGCCTGTTTGGGATTCTCTCTCTTTCTCTTTCTCTCTCAAAATAAATAAAAACTTAAGTAAAAATAAAAATAAATAAAAACCAGAGGGGCTGTATTCTGTGAGTTTTTTAAACCAGTAGGACTTGGAGTCCTGAACTTTATTTTTTTATTTTTTAAAAAATTTTTTTTTTCAACGTTTATTTATTTTGGGGACAGAGAGAGACAGAGCATGAACGGGGAAGGGGCAGAGAGAGAGGCAGACACAGAATGGGAAGCGGGCTCCAGGCTCTGAGCCATCAGCCCAGAGCCCGACGAGGGGCTCGAACTCACCGACCGCGAGATCGTGACCTGGCTGAAGTCGGACGCTTAACCGACTGCGCCACCCAGGCGCCCCTGGAGTCCTGAACTTTAAAAGTCAGCTGACTCAGCAATGGATGAGCCAGGAGAGAAGGTGATACCTGGGTTAGCGCCTCCCCCCCTTAAAGAGACAGCAGCCTTCACAGAGAGGCAACATAAAAAGGGCAGTTTACACAACACTGGGGTCAAATGGGAGACAGATCTGTTCATCCTGGTTGATGAATGTTCTTAGTGTGTTGGGGGAGTTCTCCAAAAATGAGGGAGATGGAAGGTGCTATTTTCCTCTCTAGCCACCCAGCATAAACACAGAGGCACCTGTGGGAGGCAGGGCTACACAGACACTTGCTACCTAACCTGCTACCAGTGCACCATGCCCACAATGTCTTCTGCAGAATCACCCACTCCAAGCCTACTAACTTTGGCCCTGGGCTCAGGGAAAACTTTGTTAGCACCCTGCCCAGCTAGCAGGTGCACAACTGCCACTACGTACTGGTACCCAGACACCTCACTGTGCCTAGCCACCACATCCAACCCCTGTATGCACTGCAGCCATCATATGCCATGCCCAGCTGTGCACCCCCAGAAGCCCTAGTGTTTAGCCACCACAATGCTTGGGAGAATCCAGCGTAGGACTAAAGGGCCAGCCTAAATTTTGTTAACACCACCCATGTGTTCCCAGCCTGAGTTCCCACTCACAGCTGGCCTGCCTGGGTCCCAATAATACCACAGAGAGCAAGCACAGCCCACAATAGAGAGTCAGTGCAGATGACTAAACTAAAAGGAAAATAACTCAGACACAACAGCAGGGTGTAAACAACACACATACGGTACTTTGCTGTAGTGCCAAGTTCTGGTGAACTTTATACTGCAGTGGACTCCAGGACCTCTTGTTCATAAAGTCACTAATTTAAAGGCAAAAGACATAGCTGACTTAACACACAGACACAAAGAGGCAGACAAAATGAGGAGATGGAGAAATTTATCCCAAATGAAAGAACAGGACAAGACCACAGCCAGAAATCTCAATGAGACAGAGAATTTAAAGCAATGATCATAAGGATACTCACTCATCTTAAGAGTGGAAGACATGAATGAAACCCTTAACACAGAAATAAGGAACAACAAAGCAGAGATAAAGAGCTCAATAACAAATGAGAAACACCCTCGATGGAATGAACAGCAGGACGGAAGAAGTAGAGGAGTAATGGAAGACAGAGTAATGGAAGGTAATCAAGCTGAACAAAAGAGAGAAAAAAGAATTGTGAAAAATAAGAACAGACCTAGAGAAATGGGTGACTCCATCAAATATAGTAACATTAGTATTATAAGAGACCTAGAAGAAAAGAGAAAGGGGGGCAGAAAATTTTACTCAAGACACAATAGCTGAAATCTTCCTTAATCTGGGGAAGGAAACAGATATCCAGATCTAGGAGGCACAGAGAACTCCTGTCAAAATAAAAAAAAAAGCAGCCCCATGCCAAGACATATTATAATTAAATTAGGAAAAAATAGTGACAAAAAGTTTTGAAAGCGGTAAGACAAAAGAAGTCTGCAAGTTACAAGGGAAAACCCATAAAGCTAGATGTAAATTTTTTCAACAAAACTTTTCAAGCCAGAAGGGAGTAGCATGATATATTCAAAGGGCTGAAAGGGAAAAATCTACATCTAAGAATACTCTATCAAGCAAGGCTATCATTCAGAATAGAAGGATATATGAAGAGTTTCCCAGACAAAAATGAAAGGAACCAGCTCTGCAAGAAATGTCAAAGGGGACTCTTGGAGTGGAAAGGAAAGACCAAAAGTGAAACACAAAAGCAGTAAAAATGAGTATTTGTGTAAGACATCAGTCAAGGAACTCACACACAAAAAAAGATATGAGATATAATAACATAAACCTAAAGTGTGGGAGGAGTAAAGAATGGGTTCAAATATAAATGACTTGTCAATTTAATATAGTCTGCTATATGCAAAAGAGGTTATATACAAACCTCTTGGAAACCATACATCAAAAACCACTAATACATATGCAAAGAATAGAAAGAGATAAAATATATTCCTGAAGAAAATCAGCAAAACATGAAAGACAAGAAAGGATCAGAGAAAATCTTTACAAACAACCACAAGCAAGTAATAAAATGACAATAAATACATATCTATCAATGATTACTTTGTAAATGGACTGAATGCTCCAATCAAAATACATCGGGTGACAGAATGGATAAAAAAAAAATAAGACCCATCTATATACTGCCTATAAGATACTCACTTTAGGCCTAAAGATACTTACAGATTGACAATGAGGAGATGGAGAATCATCTATCATGCAAATGGATGTCAAAAGAAAGCTGGACTAGCAATACTTATATTGGACCAAGTAGACTTTAAAAATTTTTTTTACATTTATTGATTTTTGAGAGACAGAGTGAAACAAAGGGAGAATGGAAGAGAGGCAGAGAGAGAGGGAGACACAGGATTGGAAGCAGGCTCCAGCCTTTGAGCTGTCAGCACAGAGCCCGACGCGGGGCTCAAACCCACAGAACGTAAGATCATGACCTGAGTCGAAGTCAGACGCTCAACCGACAGAGCCACCCAGGTGCCCCAAGGACAAACTAGACTTTAAAAATAAAAAGACTATAACAAGAGACAAAAAAAGGACTACTATATAATAATGGCGACTATCCAACAAGAAGATCTAATAATTGTAAATATTTATACAACATAGGAGAACCCAAATACATGAAACAGTTAATAACAAACATAAGGAACTAATCAATAATAATGCAATAATATTAGGGGACTTTAACACCCCACTCACATCAATGGACAGATCATCTAAACAGAAAATCTACAAGGAAACAATGGCTTTGAATAACACAATGGGCCAGATAAATTTAACAGATAATCAGAACATTCCATCCTAAAACAGCAGAATACACACTCTTTTCAAGTGCACATGGAACATTCTCCTGAATAGATCACATATTAAGCCACAAAACAGGCCTCAACAAATTCAAGAATACTGAAGTTATACCATGCATCTTTTTCTGACCATAGCACTATGCAACCAGAAGTCAACCACAAAAATCTGGAAAGACCACAAATACATGGAGATTAAAAATCATGCTACTAGACAATGAATGAGTCTACCAGAAAACAAAAGAAATTAAAAAGTACACGGAAACAAACAAAAATGAAAACACAATCGTCCAAAACCTTTGGGATGCAGTAAAAGCAGTGCTAAAGGGGAAGTATATAGCCATACAGGTCTACATCAAGAAGCAAGAACAATCTCAAACAACCTAACCTTACATGTAAAGGAGCTAGAAAAAGAACAACAGATGAAGCCTAAACTAGCAGAAGTAAGGAAATAATAAATATTAGAGCAGAAATGAATCTTTAAAAAAAAGAACCAGGCATACCTGGGTGGCTCAGTCAATTAAGCATCAGACTCCGGATTTAGGCTCTGGGCACGATCTTCTAGTTCGTGAGTTCAACACTCGCACTGGGCTCTCCACTGACAGCACAGAGCCTGCTTGGGATCTTCTCTATCCCTCTCTCTCTCTCTGCCCCTCCCTGGCTTGTGTGCTCAGGTGCACGCTCTCTCTCTCTCTCTCTCTCTCTCTGTGAAACAAACAAACAAACAAACAAACTTAAAAAGAATAGAACCAATCAATAGAAACCAGGAGCCTGGTTCCTTAAAAAAAATTCAATAAAATTGATAAACCTGTAGTTAGACTTTACCAGGAGAAAAAAAAAAGATTCAAACACATAAAGTATCATCTTAATGTTTGTTTGTTTGTTTGTTTATTTGTTTGTTTATTGAGAGAGTCAGAGCATGTGCAGGTGAGAGTTGCAGAATCTGAAGCAGGCTCCAGGCTCTGAATTGTCAGCACGGAGCCTGACATGGGGCTTGAACTCACGAATCATGAGATCATGACCTGAGTCAAAGTCAGATGTTTAACAGACTAAGCCACCCCGGCACCCCATGGATTCAAATAAATAAAATCACATATGAGAGAGGAGAAATAATAACACCACAAAAATATAAACAAATATAAGAAAATATTATGAAAAACTGTATGTCCACCCAATGGACAACCCAGAAGAAATGGAAAAATTCCTAGATACATATCAACTACCAAAATTGAAACAGGAAGAAATATATAACTTGAACAGAATGATAGCCAGCAAAGAAATTGAATTGGTAAGCAAAAACCTCCCAAAGAACCAGATGGCACAGGCAAATTCTACCAAATATTTAAAGAAGAACAGGGGCACCTGGGTGGCTCAGTTGGTTAAGCGTCTGACTTTGGCACAGGTCATGATCTTACAGTTTGTGAATTCAAGCCCCCACTGGGCTCTGTGCGGACAGCTCAGAGCCTGGAGCCTCAGATTCTGTGTCTCCCTCTCTTTCTGTCCCTCCGGTGCTCTCACTCTCTCTCTCAAAAATAAATAACTGTTAAAAAATTTAAAAAAACATATTTAAAGAAGAGTTAATATCTATTCTTCTCCAACTAGTCCAAAACATAGATAAAGAAGGAAAATGCCAAAGTCATTCTATGAGGCCAGCATTATACTGGTACCAAAACCAGATAGATACCACCAAAAAAGAGAACTAGAGGCCAGTATCCTTGATGAAAATAGATGCAAAAATCCTCAACAAAATATTAGCAAACTGAATCCAAAAATACATTTAAAAAATCATTCACTACAATCAAGCAGGATTTAATCCTGGGCTGCAAGAATGGTTCAATATTTACAAATCAATCGACATAATACATCACATCAATAAGAAAAAAGAACCATATGATCATTTCAGTAGTCTCAGAAAAAGCATTTGACAAAGTACAACATGCATTCATAATAAAAACCTTCAACAAAGTAAGTTTAGAGGCAACATACCTCAACAGAATAAAGGCCATATATGAAAAAAACCCACAGCCAACATCATCTTAAATGTGGGAGAAACTGAGTGCTTTTCCTCTACGGTCAGGAACAAGACAAGGATGTCCCTCTCCCCACTTTTATTCAACATAGTACTGCAAGTCCTAGCCACAGCAGTAATACAACAGAAAGAAAAGGCATAGAAATTGGGAAGGCAAAAGTGAAACTTCCACTATTTGCAGATTACATGATACTAAAAGATTCCACCACAAAACTGCTAGAACTGATAAACAAATTCAGTAAAAGTTGCAGGATACAACATCAATGTACAGAAATCTGTTGCATTTCTATACACCAATAATGACACATCAAAAGAGAAATTAAGAAAACAATCCCATTTAAAATTGCATTGTGGTGCCTGGGTGGCTCAGTCAGTTAAGTGACCAACTTTTGATTTCTGCTCAAGTCATGATCTCATAGTTTGTGAGTTTGAGCCCACTCAGGCTCTGGGCTGACAGTATGGAGCCTGCTTGAGATTCTCTCTCCTTCCCTTTCTCTCTGCCCCTTCTCTCCCCGTCAAAATAAATAATTAAAAAAATAATAAAATTGCACCAAAAATAAGATACATAGGAATAAACCTAACCGAGGAGGTAAAAGACCTGTACTCTGAAAATTATAAAACACTGATGAAAAAAATTGAAGAGGATCCAAAAAAATAGTAAGACATTCCATGCTCATGGATTGGAAGAACAAATACTGTTAAAATGTCTATACTGCCCAAAACAATCTACAGAGTTAGTCAGTCCCTATCAAAATGCCAACATTTTTCACAGAACTAGAACAAATAATGGTATCAAACCACAAAAGACCATAAATAGCCAAGGCAATCTTGGGAAAGCAGAACAAAACTGGAGGTATCCTTTTTTTTTTTTCTTCAATATATGAAGTTTATTGTCAAATTTGTTTCCATACAACACCCAGTGCTCATCCCAAAAGGTGCCCTCCTCAATACCCATCACCCACCCTCCCCTCCCTCCCACCCCCCATCAACCCTCAGTTTGTTCTCAGTTTTTAAGAGTCTCTTATGCTTTGGCTCTCTCCCACTCTAACCTCTTTTTTTTTCCTTCCCCTCCCCCATGGGTTTCTGTTAAGTTTCTCAGGATCCACCTAAGAGTGAAAACATATGGTATCTGTCTTTCTCTGTATGGCTTATTTCACTTAGCATCACACTCTCCAGTTCCATCCACGTTGCTACAAAGGGCCATATTTCGTTCTTTCTCATTGCCACGTAGTACTCCATTGTGTATATAAACCACAATTTTCTTTATCCATTCATCAGTTGATGGACATTTAGGCTCTCTCCATAATTTGGCTATGGTTGAGAGTGCTGCTATAAACATGGGTGTACAAACTGGAGGTATCCTAATCCCAGATCTCAAAGTACACTATAAAACTACAATACCCCAAACTATATGGTACTGGCACAAAAATGGACACTTAGATCAAATGGAATAGAACAGAGAACCCAGAAATAAACCCATGATTATATGGTCAATTAATCTATGATATAGGAAGGAAGAATACACAATGGGAAAAAGACAAGTCTCTTCAACAAATGGTGTTCAGAACAGCTATACGCAAAAGAAAAAACCTGGACCACTTTCTTACAGCATACACAAAAATAAACTCAAAATGGATTAAAGACCTAAAAAAGATCTCTAGGTCTTTAATGAGGCCTGAAACCATGATATTCCTAAAAGAAATCATAGGGAGTAATCTCTTTGACATCAGCTCTAGAAACATCTTTCTGTGTCTCCCATAGTAAGGGAAATGTAAGCAAAATAATATTATTTGGAACACCCCAAACTAAAAAGATTTTGCACAGCGAAGGAAACCATCAACAAAACAAAAAGACAACCTAGTAAGTGCGAGAAGGTATTTTTTTAATTTTTTTTCAACGTTTTTTATTTATTTTTGGGACAGAGAGAGACAGAGCATGAACGGGGGAGGGGCAGAGAGAGAGGGAGACACAGAATCGGAAACAGGCTCCAGGCCCTGAGCCATCAGCCCAGAGCCTGACGCGGGGCTCGAACTCACGGACCGCGAGATCGTGACCTGGCCGAAGTCGGACGCTTAACCGACTGCACCACCCAGGCGCCCCGAGAAGGTATTTTAAAGGATTTATTTGACAAGGGGTTAATATGCAAAGTATATAAAGAAATTCTGCAAATCAACACCAAACTCCACCTTCAAATGATCCAATTGAAAAATGGGCAGAGGATCTAGATAGACATTCTTCCAAAGATGACATACAGATGGCCATCAGACACATGAAAAGATGCTCAATCACTAATCATCAGGTAAATGCAAATCAAAACCGCAATGAGATATCACCTCACACTTGTCAGAGTGGCCAAAATAAAAGGCAAATAACAAGTGTTGTTGAGGATGTAGAAAAAAAAGGAATCCTTGTGGATTGTTGGTGGGACAGTATACTGGTACAGTCATCTATGGAAAACAGTATGGAGGTTCCTTTAAAAATTAAAAATAGAGGGGCGCCTGGGTGGCGCAGTCGGTTAAGCGTCCGACTTCAGCCAGGTCACGATCTCGCGCTCCGTGAGTTCGAGCCCCGCGTCGGGCTCTGGGCTGATGGCTCAGAGCCTGGAGCCTGCTTCCGATTCTGTGTCTCCCTCTCTCTCTGCCCCTCCCCCGTTCATGCTCTGTCTCTCTCTGTCCCAAAAATAAATAAACGTTGAAAAAAAAAATTAAAAAAAAAAAATTAAAAATAGAATTACCATACAATCTAGTAATTTCACTATTGGGTATTTACCTAACGAAAACAAAACCCTAATTGGAAAAGATATATGCAACCCTATGTTTACCGTAGCATTATTGACAATAACCAAGATAAGGAAGGAATCCAAGTGTCTACCAATAGATAAATGGATAAAGAAGACACACACCTACACAATGGAATATTAGCCACAAAAAAGGATGAAGTCTTTCACTTTGCAACAACATGGATGGACTAGAGGATATAATGTTAAGTGAAATAAGTCAGAAAGACAAATACCATATGATTTCACTCATATGTGCAATTTAAGAAAAAAGAGAAAAACAAAAAACAGACTGTTAAATATAGAGAACAAGTTGGCTGTTGCCAGAGGAAATGTGAGTGGGGAGATGGATGAAATAAGTCAGGAATAAGAGTACACTTATGGTGATGAGCACTGAGTAATGTATAGAATCTTTGAATCATTATATTGTATACCTGAAACTAATGTAACACTGTATGTTAATTATACTGGAATAGAAAGAAGTGAATTACATAAAACAAAAACTTTCCATAAAGAAAAGCCTAGACCCAGATGACTTCACTGGTGAATTTTACCAAACATTTAAAAACAAATTAATATCAAACTTTTGAAAAAACCAGAAGCACAGCAGATACTCTCATTTGATTCTAGTAGTCCAATATTACACTGACACTAAAACTAAAATTAAAAATCACTAGAAAAGCAAACTACATACTGATACTCCTCATGAATATAAACACAAAATTCTTAGCAAACTGAATATAGAAATGTACAAAAGGAATTATACACCATGACCAAATGGGATTTATTCCAGTAATGCAAGGTTCATTTAACATCTGAGAAATGGATAAATTGCAATACATGGCATTAAAAGATTAAGGACAAAAACTACATTAACATCTTAATAGACACAGAAAAAATGATCTGGCTCAGTTGGTTAAGCAACTGACTTTTGATTTCAGCTCAGGTCATGATCTCACAGTTCGTGAGATTGAGCTTCATGTTGGGCTCTGAGCTGACAGCACAGAGCGTGCTCAGGATTCTCTCTCTCCCTCTACCCCTCCCCTCCATCTCTGTCTGTCTCTCTCTCTTATGATACATACATCAACACTTAAAAAAAAAAAAGAATGTTTCAAAATATCTTCTTCCTCACAACTTGCTGCTTGAGACATAAAGGTGTTTCTGACAAAGATACCACTAACCAAAAGCTTGATTGCATTGGATCACAAATCTCCAGCAGTGCTCTCTGATGTTGCTATACCTTGCCCTTGGCATCTTAGAATGGCCTATATCACTTATCCATAATTGGTTATGAGACAGGCCGAAGAGTTAACAAAGGAGGTGCTGCTCTAACAGGGTGTGAGGTATGGAAGGAAAACTAGCTTGACTTGCTTACAGACTAGAATCTGTCCTGTTTCCCAAATGAAACCAGTCCTGATGCTGTCATCACATCTCCTCATCAAAGGCCACCTCACTGCTGGCTGAAGACTTTGACCTTGTTCTCCTTGATCTTATGGAATAAATTTATAGTGTTTCCTACATCACTTTTCCACATAGTGGCAATCAGCCATGAAGAAAGGAAGCCATACTAAAACCACAGGCTTAATTTGGGAGGGCTCTTGATAAAAATGATTAATCTTTGAAAATATTCCTGTGGGTAAGAGGGTGAGACTCTATCTAACAGGAGATAGCAAACTCTCCGAGGTCCTCTCTATTTGTACAGTAGCCTTTCTATGTCTTAAGATGGGTGGTGGGTGGTACATGTAGCACTAATACTCGTAGTGGCCTTGTGGAAGCTATTCCACAGAATTAAAGTTTTTGCCTAGAAATGAGGTGGTCCTATATAGGGGATAATGATACTGCTCTGTGATTTGGAGTAAAGGGGGATTTTAAAGCCCAAGAAGCTCTTCTGAACTAAATCCAGATACCTGAAATGTTCTAATACCTACATCATATCTGCAAGGCCTGGGGATTTTTTCCTTAGAAAAATTAGTGTAATCTCATTTGAGGTCCGCCACATTATTAGGGACTCACTTCATTGTCTCTACTATTTTTCTAAATTATCCTACAGACAAATGATCGCTCTGGTCTAGTTTGATCAATCGTTTAAAAAAGGAAGCATATTAATTAATTGACTGAAAATTAATTGTGAATTCAGATGCCATTCTGGCTCTGAATGTGTTGTACTTTCTCTTAAGGCCAACTTCACCCAAATTTTTCATAAGATGTAGAAATAAGGTGATAACATGAGTAAAGATGATCATATTATCCAAGCCTGATCTAAAATGATGGTTTCACCCCATTTGTGTCTATGAAAAAGAAAGAATTAGTGAAAGACAGGGACTCTCTGATACTGGCTCAAGAGAAGATAGATTACACGCTAGTTAATCTTCAGTTGGAAACTGCTTTATAAATATCCATATTCATGGCAGAACCTTAGTTACAGGAAAAAGTAAAGGGGCATTAAATAGGATAGAAGGGTAGTGGGTGATGGGCATTGAGGAGGGCACCTGTTGGGATGAGCACTGGGTGTTGTATGGAAACCAATTTGACAATAAATTTCATATTAAAAAATAATTAATAAATAAAATAAAACAAAATAGAATAGAAGGGAAAGTGAATGCAGGTAGTATTACTGAGCCATTTAGGTTTTGTTTAAACTGGATGAACATTTATCCCATTAATCCTGCAATGTTGACTACTTTCTCCCAACTTGAAGTCATGCTAAAAGTAATTAATTAGATATAGTGACACAGTAATAAACTTGTAAATGCCATTATAAATGTAAATTTGTAAATGCCATTATAAATGTATTCAGATATCCCTCTATAATTGAATGACCTTCTTAAACTTCACAGAGTTGCTAGAAGCTCCTTAGAAACCATTTCATTGAGATTTGAATCTCCCATAAACATACACCCCAATATAGCAACACTGTCAACAATAGCCAGATTATGGAAAGAACCCAAATGTCCATCAACTGGTAAATGGATAAAGATGTGGTGTGTGTGTGTACACACATTCATGTATAAAATAGAATATTACTCAGCCATAAAAAAAATGAAATCTTGACATTTGCAATGATGTGGATGGAGCTAGAGTGTGTTGTGCTAAGTGAAATAAGTCAGAGAAAGACAGATACCATATGATTTCACTCATATGTGGAATATAAGAAACAAAACAGATGAACATTGAAGAGGGAAGGAAAAATAAAGTAAGATAAAAACACAGAATGAGTCAAACCATAAGAGACTTTTAATAGAGAACAAACAGGGTTGCTGAAGGGAAGGTTGGGGGGTAGGCTAAATGAGTGATGGGCAATAAGGAGGGTACTTATTATGATGAGCATTGGGTGTTATATTTAAGCGTTTCTACTAAATTCTACTCCTGAAACCAATACTACAGTATATGTCAACTAACTTGAATTTAAATAAAGTCTTGGAAAGAAAAAAAATCTGAATCTCCCAAATTCATAAATAAATTGGGATTAGACCACGTTACTGAAAAACCAATGGTTCAAAGAATAAACAAAAGAAAAATTTAAAAAATATCTGAGACAAACAAAAATGGTAATACACCACATACCAAAACTTATGGGATGCAGCAAAAGGAGTTCTAAGAGGGAAGTTCATAACAATAAATGCCTACATAAAAAAAAAAGAACAAAAAAGTTCTCAAACCCTAAATCTACACCTCTAGAAACTAGAAAAAGAACAAACTAAGCCCAAAATTAGTAGCAGGAAGTAACTAACAAACATCAGAGCAGAAATAAATATCAAATAGAGACAAACAATAGAAGAGATGAATGAAACTCAGAGCTGTTTTTTTGAAAAGACAAACAATATTGACAAACTTTTAGCTACACTAAGAAAAAGACACAATTACAATCATAAATGAAAGAGATGTTACAACTGATACCAAAGAAATACAAAGGATCATAACAAACTATTATGAACATGATACATTAACAAACTGAATACCCTAGAAGAAATGGAAAAATTCCTAGAAACACCCAACATATTAAGACTGAGTCATAAAGAAATACAAAATCTGAACACACCAATGACTAGTAAGAAAGTTGAATCAGTAATTGAAATCCTCCTAACCAATGAAAGTGCAGGACCAGATGGATTCACTAGTAAATTCTTACTAAACATTTCAAGAAGAATTAACACAAAATCTTCTCAAACTATTCCATAAAATAGAAGAGTAGAAAGAAATTCCAAACTCATGTTAGATGTCAGAATTACCCAGATATCAAAACCAGATAAGGATGCCACCAAAAAAGAAAATCATAGTCTAATATCCCTGATGAATATAGAGGCAAAATTCTCAACAAAATATTAACTAATTAAATTCCCTATTATATTAAAAGGATCATACAGCATGATCAAGTGGGATCCCAAGGATACAAGGATAGTTCAACATTTGTAAATGAACCAATGTGATACACTACATTAACAAAATAAAGGATTAACATCACATGAACAACTCATTGACACAAAGTAAAAGAATTTGACAAAAACCTTAAACAAACTGGATATAGAGGAAATCTACCTTAACATAATAAAGAATATACATGACAAGCCCAAAGCTAACATCATTCTCAATGATGAAAAAGCTGAAATCTTCTCCTCTAAGATCAGTAACAAGAAAAGGATGCCCACTCTCATCATTCTTATTCAACATAGTACTATAAACCCCAGCCAAAGCAATTAGGCAGGAAAAAAGAAATAGAAAGGATCCAAATTAGAAAGAAGGAAGTACCAGTGTCTCTACTGGCAGATCACAGTATATATAGAAAAATCCCAAAGACTTCACCAAAACACTGATAGAATAAATTTAGTAATGTTGCAGGACACAAAAATCGATATACAAAGTCAGTTCCATTTCTACATACTAGCAATAAACTATCAAAAGAATTAATAAATCCGAAATTAAAAGCTCATTCATAATTGCATCAAAAAGAAAGAAATATTTAGGGATAAATTTAACTGAGGAGATGAAAGACCTGTACACCGAAAACGATAAGACATTGACAAAAGACATTAAAGAAGATACAAATAAATGTAAAGATATTTCAAGGTCATGCAATAGAATTAATATTGTTAAATTTTTTATACTACTTACAGCCATCTATAGATACAGTGCAATTCCCATCAAAATTCAAATGGCATTTTCACAGAAACAGAACCACAAGACCCTGAATAACCAAAGCAACCATTAGAAACAAGAACTAAGATCGAGCAATTACACAACAAGTTAGTTACTCAAAGGATACAAAAATACTGATTTGGGAGGTGCCTGGGTAGCTCAGTCAGTTAAAAATCTGACTCTTAACTGAGAGTTGATGGGGGGTGGGAGGGAGTGGAGGGTGGGTGATGGGTACTGAGGAGGACACCTTTTGGGATGAGCACTGGGTGTTGTATGGAAACCAACCTGACAATAAATTTCATATTAAAAAAAAATCTGACTCTTGATTTTGGCTCAGATCATGATCTCACAGTTGATGAGATCAAGCCCTGCATCAATCTCCGTGTTGACAGCATGGACCCTGCTAGGGATTTTCTCTCTCCTCTCTCTCAGCCCTTCCCCTCTCCCCCCACTCTTGCTCTCTCAAAAAAATTAACTAAAAAAAAAAAAAAAAAAATTACTGATTTGAAGGGATACATGCACCCAGATGTTTATAGCAGCATTATTGACAATAGCCAAATTATGGAAAGAGCCCTAATGTCCATCAACCGATGAATAAAGAAGAGGTGGTATATATACACAATGGAATATTACTCAGCCATGAAAAAGAATGAAATCTTGCCATTTGACATGATGTGAATGGAACTAAAGAGTACTGTGCTGAGTAAGTCAGTCTGAGAAAGACAAATACCATGATTTCACTCATATGTGGAATTTAAGAAAGAAATGATCATGGGGGAAAAAAAGAGAAGCAAACCAGGAAATAGACTCTTAACTATAGAGAACTGATGGTCACCAGAGGGAAAGTGGCTGTGGGTGGGTTAAATAGGTGATGGTGATTAAATAGTGTGTTTGTTGTGATGAGCACTTGGTGTTGTATGTCGTTGGTGAATCACTAAATTATACACCTGAAACTAATATTACACTGTATGTAAACTATGCGGAATTTAAATAAAAACTAAAAAAAAAAAGAATTATGAGAAACAGTATTCAGATTATAAGAACATTGTTATGTCACATCCTTGGAATAGTTACAAAAATCAATTTAGTTGTTGTGTCCTTGCTGTAATTTAGATCTTTCCAATTATGAGATACAGAACAGTATTCTACTATATTTGTATTAAGCTCTTCCATTTCTAATATTGCTTTTTTAAATATAATTCCATACATGCCAAAATTCTCACATTATATCTTCCCATTTTGTTTTCAAGTTAAAACAAATGGAATCCAATAGTCTTATATGGAGCAAAGATATTCCATCGGCCTAGAAGCTAAGCAAAAGTGATATTCCATCTGCAATATTGCCGCATGTTTATTTTCTCTTTGTCTATTGTTTGGTTTTTGCTATTTATTTTTTATTATTTTTAATGTTTATTTATTTTTGAGAGAGAGAGAAACAGAGTGCAAGCAGGGGAGGGGCAGAGAGAGAGGGAGACACAGAATTCAAAGCAGGCTTTAGGCTCTGAGCTGACAGCACGGACCCCAACATGGAGCTTGAACCCACAAACTGAGATCATAACCTGACCCAAAGTCGGATGCTTAACCAACTGAGTCACCCAGGTGCCCCTGATTTTTCTATTTGGAGCCTTTTGAACTCTTGTTCTTGGAGTTCAGAAATTTTTATTAAGATGTACCTAAATAGATCTTTTCTCATCAATCCATCCTGTTAAATTATTGAGTACTTTCAATTTTCAGACTCTGTTTAATCTTGGTTTCATGGAAAATTTGTTCTATTTAAATTATCCTTTCTTCCATATCAATGATACACATCTACCTACCCCTAACTGGAACTTCTCTTAATGTTTCCTAGGTCTATCTTCCAAGTCTTTTATTTTCCTTCATGATATCCATTTCTTTGTACTTTTATTATGTACTTTAATTTTTTTTTTTTAGAATCAATTTAATGGCCCAGAAGATCAGTAACTATCTCATTCATTCATCTACTTAAGAATGTAGATAAAAAAATCATCCCTTTAAGCTCTAGGGAAAGGCTTTGTTGCTCTTAAATTTTATGGATTAAAATTAATAACACTTACGTTATCATCTTTCTCCTCCAGTAGCATTATTTCACTAGGATTTGGTACTGTTTAGTATATCAGGCCATATGACAGCATGGATGTTCATTCTAACTTCAAGAAAGAATCTGCATCAGTTGCAAGGAGTTCCTTTAGAATCCACTGGAGTATTCACACTCTTTCTGAACAGCTCCTAGGCAATGACTGACCATGAGAGTTGCACTAAACTCAAGATATTTCTGCCCAGTGGGGACATTTTTTCTTACACATGGATGATTTTGTGTGTGCCATTCTTTTATTAAAGTAGTATAATTAACATACAATGTTATATTAGTTTCAGGTATATAACATATAGATTCAACAATTCTATACATTACTCAGTGTTCACCATTATAAGTGTTGTCAGTGTCTGTCACCATACGATGTTATTACAATAGTCCCTATGCTGTACTTTACATCTCCATGACTTATTTATAACTGGAAGTTTATACCTCTTAATCCCCTCTATCTATTTCACCCTTCCACCTCCACCCACCCCTCCTCTGGTAACCACTAGTTTTTCTCTGCATTTAAGAGTCTGTTTATTTGTTTCTTTGTTTTTTGTTGTTTATATTCCACATATTAAGTGAAACCATATGGTATTTGTCTTTCCCTCTCTGACTTATTTCACATAGCTTAATACCCTTATTCATGTTGTCACAAATGGCAAGAGAACTTTTCTCTAGGCAATCATAGTCTTTGCCAGCCCAATCAGGAACTTCAGGGCATTCTCAGAGCATATCATAGTTTGAGGTTTTCCCTTTCCCAGTCTTTTTATTTGCCTTTCCTTTCACAGGCATGAGACCTTAATCATGGTAAGAAGTCTTTCTCTACTTCTCCTCTTCTCCCCTTTATCTTTCATAACTTTCTTGTACTTCTAACTACTTAGTATGTGCTTCCCAAAGGACCAAAACCAATATAGTTTGTAATAGGGATGGTCTAAGAAAGCAGGAGAAAAGGTGGAGTTTTGAGAATAGAGTACTCATTACCAGACTGGTAAGGATGACTCCACATTGAGTGGAATGTGGGACATCAATAATCCATGACATAAGGCAGCAGCCCCATGACTAAAGATTTCACCAGTAGTCATGTAGGAAAATATCATGGTTGGTGGAACGTCCTTGTTGTTGCTATGACTGAGGCTTCTGTCCGTGTATGCATTGTTCCCTCATATCTTTAGAATTGACTATATAAATATTCAAAGATGACTTTCTACCCTACAGTGAAATCAGAAAATAAGAGTGATTAAAAAACAATTAAAGACTAAATGTGAGTGCAAAACCGTCCCTCTTACAGTTTTCTAAGAGGCTCTTATCTTCTGCAGTGGCAGAGTGGAGATAACCAACGTATAAACCAAATTAAGGTTGCTGAACTTCAAAGATAGTTGAACCCTCAGTCAAAGTAGGTCTCTTAAGACTACGGCCCTGGTCGGGAAAACCTAGCAATCTGACACGAGTTAGGCATATCTAGGTATATACTCCCTATAAATTGTGGCTTTGAGGATTCCTTAAACCCTTAGAACCTCCATAGCTAGTGCAACTCTCCTTTTTAGAGCTAGCCCCACCTTCACCCCCACTCTTGGTGAGGTACTGTATTATCTTCTCAAACACAAGGTGGCCGCAGCTCTCATGAGAAACTTCCGTCAAGCATACAATTAGGGTTGCTCCATTACAATGTGACTAGGGATATATGGGCAACAGGGAAGAAAGAGTATAACCAGAGAAAACTGTAAGAAGTAGTCAGCATATGCTGAGCAGAGAAGTACGTGGAGTATTGGATTTTGAGGGTTCATGATCAAAAGGAATGAAATATATCACTGCATAAGCAATAATTCATCGACTTGGGTACATAGGATTTAACAACCTTCTCTGCTCTCCATCCTAGGGATCAGGGCACACTCACTGCTAAAGTAGCACTTGGAAGCCTAGAGAAAATGATGACTGATGTGGAGCAAGGTAGAAATGCCTGAGTTGCCATGGTAGATTATGAGGTGCCTCATTATATTATGGCAAAAATGAATCCTAAAAATTACTGTAAATTCAGCCAAGTAGAAACCATAATGAAGTTTGCTGTGTTGGAGGTATTATCTTTGTAAGAGCAGATTAGTGAGAAATTGTATATAGCCATTGATTAGGCAGATGTATTTTTTCTACCTATTTGAGGGAAGAATATAAAAAATAGTGCTGGGGAAAATTTTATTCACATAGAAAGGATGAGTAAGTGCATTTATAAACTATGCATTCCTTGCTATCATAATGTAGTCAGAAGAGATCTGGACCATTTCCATCTTGGGACATGTAAAGAATATAATATTGACCTATTATATCCATGAAAACATGCTGATGAGGCAGGATGTGTATGCGGTGGCTAGTATATGGAAGGCTTTGATAAGAACCATGTTCTCTGGAAGGCAAGAGAGGAATCCCTCCAAGATTCAAGAAACTGTTAATTTTAACAAAGCTTCTAGAGATCAAGTGAATAGGAATGTGCCTGGACACCTCCCAAGTTGAATACAAATGCTGCAACTTGAATGCCTTGCTATAAAGAAGGAAGCACAATGCCTGGTCAGTCTTTTTGTGTTCTGGGGACAGCAAATCTCTCTTCTGAGACACTGGTCTGGCCTATAAACTAGGTGACACAAAAGGCTGTCAGTTTTAAGTGGAGCCTAGAGCAGAAATGTACTCTTTGGCAGGTCCAGACTATGACACAAGCAGTTTTACTTTTTCAGTCTGATGATTTAGCAGACCTGATGGTGTCAATGGTGAGAAATGTTTCATTGTAGAGTTTCTGGAAAGCCCCTGGGGGCTCTGAAGCAAGGCAATATAATCTGCAAAGGAGAATTATACGCCTTTGAGAAACAGTTTCTAGTGTGCTACTACAGCCTGGTGGAAATGTAATGGCCATTAAGTCACAGTGATTGTCACGTTGCTTGTCCAACCTTTTAAGATGGAAATGGTACATTTGGAATTGAGTCCAAGCAGGAGGGGTGCTGGTGCAGCTTTCTTTTGCCCTTTTGGTCCTGAGCCATTATCAAGCGTTGATCAGTATATGGAGCAAATTTCTCTTTCATATAGTGCCTATAGGAAGGTAAAATTGTACAACCACATTAGTAAATAGTTTGGCAGTTTCATTAAAAAGTTAAACATACACTTACTACATAACATAGCCATTACATACCCAGATATTCATGCAAAATAAATGGAAGCATATATCCATATAAAAATATGTTGACCCATGTTCATATCAGTTTTATTTATAATAGCCAAACCTTGGAAACAACCCAAATATCCATCAAAAGATGAGTAGGTAGACAAACTGTGGTATTTCCATACAGTAGAACTTCTCAGTAATATAAAGGAATAAACTATTGACTCAACAATATGTGTGAATCTCAGTATAATTATGCTAAATAACATAGGCCATATTTTTTAAGAGTACATACTGTATGATTCCATTCTAGAAAATGCAAAGTAATATATAGAGACAAAGTCAGTTGGAGAGAGGGGTTAAAAAGTGGCAGGAGAAAACCTTTGACAGTGATAGGTATGTTCATTACTGTCATTGTCATGATGCTGATAGTTTCACAGGTATATACATATATCAAAATATGTTACATGCATTAAATATGTTCCTACTATGTTAAATACTGTGCATAAACTATGCCTTAATAAAGTTGCTATTTTTTTAACATAGCAGAAATACAGAAAATGGTGGTAACATCCCAGGAAAAGCTATTTCTGTGCTGTAGCAATAACGCATTGACTAAATTTGAAGGTGATGACCATGTTTTGGTATTGTTCTTATGAGACCCATGAAGAACTAGATGAATCATCAATAATCAAACAGAGGAAATGAGGCTTTCCTATTCGTTCTGGCACACCATGCCAGACTATGTCAAAATACCTCTCCTCAGAATGCTAAAGCTTCCTATAGCTCTTCACAAATCACTCCTTGGTCTCCCCAGTGAGATCATTCATAGACGCTAAGAGAGCAAGGGAATAAGGTATGACCCAGCTGGTTCCCCACAGTCTGGGGTCCCACACACAGTCTGGGATCACTTCTACCGCCAGGAACCCTGAGAGATAACCAAGCACTGGTGACCACACACAACTGGCTCACTCTATTAAGGACAGAGGGTCCAGACCTCACTCTTGCCACACTGAATTTTCTTTGCCAAGTTAGAAAGCAACATAATAGAATGGTAAGGTAACACACCAAGATAGTAGATGCCAATTCCTCTACAGGGAAGAAGGTTTCAGACATCTTGAAATAAATGTCCTACCCTTAGTCATCTTTTAATGTGCCAATAGCACAATAGCCCTTTTTAACTAGGGAAGCCATGTAATAAAGCAGTACATTTAATACCTGGAGTGGCATTTAGAAGCAGTAATAATTGATCTGAGTCAATGCAATCCTGTGCATTGTGATACGGTTGTACAGGATCTTGAGATAGCATCTCACTGAGAAAAATACACCATGAACTTGTTTGCTCTAGGTTTACAGAACTGGATGTTGACCAGTGAATTGTTTCATCAATGGGATGCAGTTCCTGTGCCCTTTGAATGACAATTTGAACTGGAACGTCATAAGACATGAGCTAAGAAGAATTACTGGCTTAGCACTATTACTAATACATGGTAATTCCTAGGTACTTTATAACTTCATCACCTTTTATTTTTCTGGCATCTGTATTTTTTAGTAAGGATTCTAAAACTCACTTATTTCATGGAGATGTGGAATCTTGTAGAGAACATGATCATGAACCTGGGTCTGGCTTGACTTGAAGACTGATGAGCTTTTTGCTACACTAGACTGCCTAGCATTTGAAGAAAAACTTGCTTCCAAGCCATGTTTGAGGATGCAATTAATTGTTATGACATTCTGATAGCACTGTAGAAGTCCGTCTCCAATAAAACACTGAAATATACCAAGAATATGGCTTAATATTCAAAGGCCCAAATGAGTAGTGATGTCACCAAAAATTCAACTTCTTAAAAAAACCTGGACCCCTTGAAACTGACCTTGCAAGCAGAATAAGAGGGAATAGGGCCAAATTCAGACTGGTCCTTGCCTGATAACAGCAATAATAATAAGATTCATGGACTCCTGATTTGTCTAACACAACTGAATAAGAGAAGCTGTCATGGGGCAGATGAACCATGTTTTCATTCCAATGCTGGCACAGAGAGGGGAAAAACTGTTTATCTGAGACTACTAGCATAAGTTCAGCAGTCCAGTTTAACCCTCTGTATTCTTTCCAGAGACTATATAACACAAGTGACCCATGTATAAAGCCATAAACCCTGTGGCCATGTGGAGAGACCCACTGTCCATATACGACAGATCCATTAGTGCTGCACACAGAGTGTGTTTACAAACGACAAGGCCTAGGAATTCAGATTTCTAGAATCTACCAAGGCCTGATTCTGCAGGAATCCAGAGATGTTTCTTGTGGCAGGTTCTGAACCAATGACATGTCCCCATCCCAGTGTTATAGGACAATGGGACCAAAAATCAGCTCAGATACATTGGTTATTGTTGGGGATATGAGTATAGACATACAGATTTTCCTTTCAGTTTGGCCAAATCGCCTGCTTAGGCATCCATAACAGCTCTTCTCGATGTCCTGATCATTCTCTGCTGGAACTGGATATAAAAGCTGTTGTATTCCATGCCTAGCTGCAAGCCATGTGCCAATGCTACAGAAACCCAGGAGAGAGCACCATGGGGCAACAGTATTGAAACGATTTATAGACTGAAAGAATACCCTTGCCTGATTCTTAACTACCCACTTCTTAGATACATTACATATAAATGACCACTGAGGATATTATCTGGGTGAAATATAGATATGGGGGGCAGAGAAGATGTTCAGGAAGATGACATAACAAAGGATCATAAGTAATAAGTAAACAGACCTACTTCAACCTGTGATAATATAAAACTTAACAGCCTGGGAGTAAGCCTTCCTCCTTTTTTTTCTTTTTTCCAGCCCAGAGAAAGAATCCTATAAGTGTTCTTGCCTAAAGGGAAAGACAAGGGGAAGTTTATAGAAAGGTTCATTATTTCTTTTTAGGGATTAAATGAGCCTTTTCTCCAAGAAGAAAGGACAAAGGACCAAAGACCAAAGAATGAGAGGAGGGAAAAAAAAAAGCTCTTGGCAGTGAATAGAAGAGTATATACATTGTGTAGTGTGGAAAGGTGTCTGAAAGATGGGCAGCAGATTTCAGCAAGTGTTACTGTGGGCCATGGCTTTCCATTTAGGGTCTTTCACGAGAAGTGTAATTATAAAGAATGGAATTGCTTCCCATTACTTTTGGATTAGAGGTGTGCTTTTGTAACATGCCACTATCTTAAGGTTTGGGCCACATTAATCTCCAACTTAATATGGTTTCTCTTGATTTGCAATCTAAATGAGCTTCTCAAGAATGGCCTTCAGTGTTCACTATATTCTTTATTACTTCAAATGATTTTTTTTAAACTTACAGCTTTGGGGCACCTGGGTGGCTCAGTTGGTTAAATGTCTGACTCCTGATTTCGACTCAGGTCACAATCTCAAATTTGTGAGATTGAGCCTCTTGTGGGGCTCTGTGCTGACAGTGTGGAACCTGCTTGGGATTCTCTCTCTCCCTCTCTCACAGTCCATCCCTTGCTCGCTCCCTCTCTCTCTCTCTCTCTCTGTCTCTAATAAATAAATAAACATTATATATATAAGCTTACAGCTTCATTTCCTTCTGTCATAAATGTACCCATTTTATATACCATCTTTCTTATTCTTTATAACTGTTAAGTAAGGTTCATATTCTCTCAGAGGTCTAATCTTGAATAAAAAGAATCATAGGAACAATGTTTAAAAGTGGAACAAGTGCCATCTATGTTCTAGACTCTAGAGAGACATTACATAGTCCCTGACTTAATGGTTTTTTTGTGCGTAGTAGGAATAAATAAGGAACAAGAGTGAGAGATAGGAGTGATATTAAAAGATGTTTGGATGGGGCGCCTGGGTGGCTCAGTCGGTTAAGCATCCAACTTCGGCTCAGGTCATGATCTCGCGGTCTGTGGGTTTCAGCCCCACGTCGGGCTCTGTGCTGACAGCTCAGAGCGTGGAGCCTGTTTCAGATTCTGTGTCTCCCTCTTTCTCTGACCCTCCCCTGTTCATGCTCTCTCTCTGTCTCAAAAATAAATAAATGTTAAAAAAAATTAAAAAAAAAAAGATGTTTGGATCACAATGGGAGCACATAGAGGGGATTTAATCTACTCTAGGGAGTCATACTTCACCGACTTGGGCAGTCCTTCATTAAGTTGAGACTTTCTGAATAAGTGATGCCTTATTGTCAAACAAATACATTTTTTTAAAAAAAAATCATTCAATATTTAATTAGTTAGGTAAGAAACAGGCTTTCTTAATATAAGAAAGCCTTAATATAAGATATAAAGATAAATTTTTACCCCAGAATAGTCTGTAACTTTTAGTTACTGTTAGTAACCTAAATATTTGAGCTCTATGTGTTTCACAATTCTCATCTGTCACTTAGACAAAACAGCCAAATTGATTTTGTATGTCTTTTAGGGAAATAGCCCTTTTCCCATATCCTTACTTTCACCCAATCTGATTTTTAACTTTTCCCTGCTAAATCCATAATCAGTGGTAAATGGTAAACTATTTTATGACAATAGCTCCTATAGAAAGAACTTAAAGGCTAAGGGGGCATAAGACTAAAGCCTTGGAGAAGTCTTATTTTGGATAACAGGTGATCTGAGTCTTCTTGCATGAAATAGAACTAAGCCCTTACGTGTTCCAGGATTCTGGATCTTCTCAACATTTGATCTTCTCAACATTTTTTTTGTTGACATTTCCATTAGCACTTCATCCTGGGGGAAGTGAGTATATAAACTGGCTTGGACTGTATGGCTTTCACTGTTTGAAGCTGCTGTGCCAGGGGTGACTCGCTTTTTTAATCCAATTTTGCAGACTCTAAGGTGACAACCACAGTTTGCCTCCTTCCTAGTACCTACCCATCAGGAAGAAGCATCACTGGTTTAGACCAAAAGGACTGAGCTTCCCTTTTCCTGATTGGTCATTGCTATTAACCCCCAGTATCAAGTCATGGGCCACTCTTGACTTCTATCTCACCCCATTGGTTACACACTGCCAACAACTTCAAGAAATGAACTAGATGCTGTGGTATCTTTCTTTGCCTTCTAGTGCTAATACAAGCTTTTATTTATTTTCAACTCTGGTCACCTAAGTGAGGTTGTGTTAGGGGTGGGGAAAGCGTTTCACCCCTGAGCTCGTCTTCCCCAAGAGCCTCAGAGGTTAGTTTGGGATCAATGTACAAGTCAGGTTCAGTTTGACATGTTCCTTTTCTGTTTGTACAAGCCTGCTGGGACGTTTTAAAGAGCTTTGAACAAATTCAACCATTCATCCATACAAAAGTACAAAGGATCAATTCTGCTCTTTACCATCCACAATGGTACAGTTAGGGAAGTAGAGAATGCACTTAACCCCATCTAAACTCCTGGCCCCCACTCTGTGGGCATGCTTTCAAATATTACTGTACTGCCCTTACTCTCCAAGCACACAGCCTGCTGGTGCAATCAATTTCTGGGAGCATGATTGACCTATTTATCTCTGCCATTCAGACTTTCTCTAAGTAGACATATCTCTAACCCTTAGCATATAAATTCTCAAAAAAAAAAAAAAAATCCAGATACTTCATAAATGGCTAGGTTGAATATAAACTGGAGATAGTTCTCCCTTAAGAATCGTTAAATAGGGGAGGTGGGAAAAACATGGACATTACCACTATGATACCAGATACTTAGTGAGCACTAATGTCTATTTGGATCTTGCAGGCTTTAGCCTAGTGGCCTCCAGATTACACTGCATTTCAAGGTTCAGATTCAGCTTAGGCTGCCCTTTTATACCCTTGTGTCCCTTTTCTGAGGAGAAAAGGGGTTTAGTTTTTATAAGAGAAGATACAAAGTTAAGCAAAATGGAGACATAACCATGTTCATTGTGTTTCCTTCTTTCCTTGCTTTCTGAAAACTCAATATGCGATAGGCAGACTGAGATAAAGATTATTAGCAGACAGAAAGTTTTCTTGGAGAATGCTCTCAGGATTCTCAACTGCAGAAGGAAAGGGAATCAAGCAGAACTGAGCAGAGGGAGAAGTCAAGCTTCAGTGCTGTCTGGGTAGAATACCTCACCCAACACTGTAGGAAGGTCTAAAGATAAAATTATCTCTCAGAGATGCCCACAGCTAGAAAAAGAAGGCCAGACTTTTATACTCCTGGGACAATCATTTATTGGATGCAGTCCATCCAAGAAAGAAGCATGACTTTGGACAAGGTTGTTCTCTGACACTGAGGAAGTCCCAAAGAAGGCTGGTAACTGAAAGCTGTATGCCCACAGCACTCTGAGCATCTTGGGAAATCAGTCCTTCATTCTTGAATGAGGATCTGAGCAGTATATCATAGTAGCTACCACATTGCCTAATGTACACCTGTGGAGAAATTTATTTTCAAGTTTCTAAAAATTTGAACTTGTAGTATGAGACAAGTGCATCATATCCATATGCAAGCTGAAATACTTGTAAATATTATTAACTAAAAAGAAATTATCTTTTAAGCTTGGCTGGGACTATAATCCTTTTATTCATATATACCTTTAAACAAAGAAAGAACAATATGATCCAAACCTATCTATTCAAAACAGAAAATAATTGAGTAGTTATCTAAAATAATCATCTTCTGAGGAACTCACTGACCTTTAAGATTGACCTCTTTAAAACTATACATAATTAGGGGAGAGCTGGCAAAGAGAGATATTCTTCCCTATGGATTACCATGATAATGTAGTTAAGATATCTTCTTTCTAACTAGTGTAGAGTAGTGGGAATAAAATAACAATATGGACATGCTTACCTATTAACAATATTGAAGTGTAAAATGAGGAGATTAGGGCAGACCACTTGAGAGATGTCTTCAAAAGCGAGATTCTTAACAAGGCTCTAGGAGATGTATATAATCCATTGGGAGACAGGTAAAATACTACTACAAGCAAAGGCAAAGCTCAAAATGCTCAGAGTATTCTGGGAAACCAATGTAGCTGTATGGTTATAACTACTCATGAAGTAGAAACAGGAAGAACCTAGGATCAGATAGTCATCTCCTCTGTCCTCCAAACAAAATGATACCAAAGGCTTAAGAGGGATACTTATTGGATAAAACAATGTCCTACAAAGGCTAATTGAACACAGTATGGGATGAATTAAATGCGGGAATGGAACAGATTAATAAGAAGTATATAATGTCCAGGCCTGATAAAATGGCCACATTAGTAACAATGAGGATAGAAGGAGAAGATATGATAACCTATGAGGAATATCAGTCTTTTTTAAAAATTTCTGTTAAGTCCTTTAAAAATACAACAAAATAAATCTAAGAATTACATTCTTTGGTATAATATAGACTTTGGTGTTAGCACAATCCATATGATGAAGATTTTCGAATGCTATTAGCTTATTCACATTTCTTGGCCTATTTCTGCAGAGCTGTAGTTTGATAATCTATGGAACAAAGCCATGCATGTTAGACACAACTCTTCATCAGCACCCAGAACCACTTACTACAGTATTGACAGAAGAGAAACACCTGAGCCTCTGTTTGTTGCATTTCTACAATTTCCTATAGCATGGAAAAATATTTTCTTTCTTTCTTTTTTAATCTGAAATTTATTGTCAAATTGGTTTCCATACAACAGCCAGTGCTCATCCCAACAGGTTGCCCTCCTCAATGCCCATCACCCACCTTTGCC
>NW_024412415.1:12391801-12394676 GCF_014898765.1 Herpailurus yagouaroundi | reverse complement strand
CCCACTCCCCATCAACCCTCAGTTTATTCTCAGTTTTTAAGAGTCTCTTATGGTTTGGCTGTCTCCCTCTCTAACTTTTTTTTCCCTTCCCCTCCCCCATGGTCTTCTGTTAAGTTTCTCAGGATCCACACAAGAGTGAAAACATATGGTATCCGTCTTTCTCTGTATGGCTTATTTCACTTAGCATCACACTCTCCAGTTCCATCCACGTTGCTACAAAGGGCCATATTTCGTTCTTTCTCATTGCCATGTAGTATTCCATTGTGTATATAAACCACAATTTTTTTATCCATTCATCAGTTGATGGACATTTAGGCTCTCTCCATAATTTGGCTATTGTTGAGAGTGCTGCTATAAACATTGGGGTACAAGTGCCCCTATGCATCAGCACTCCTGTATCCCTTAGGTAAATTCCTAGCAGTGCTATTTCTGGGTCATAGGGTAGATCTATTTTTAATTTTTTGAGGAACCTCCACACTGTTTTCCAGAGTGGCTGCACCAGTTTGCATTCCCACCAACAGTGCAAGAGTGTTCCCATTTCTCCACATCCTCGCCAGCACCTATAGTCTCCTGATTTGTTCATTTTAGCCACCCTGACTGACGAGAGGTGGTATCTGAGTGTGGTTTTGATTTGTATTTCCCTGATGAGGAGTGACGTTGAGCATCTTCTCATGTGCCTGTTGGCCATCTGGATGTCTTCTTTAGAGAAGTATCTATTCATATCTTCTGGCCATTTCTTCACTGGATTCTTTGTTTTTCGGGTGTGGAGTTTGGTGAGCTCTTTATAGATTTTTGATACTAGCCCTTTGTCCGATATGTCACTTGCAAATATCTTTTCCCATTCTGTCAGTTGCCTTTTAGTTTTATTGATTGTTTCCTTTGGAGTGCCGAAGCTTTTTATCTTCATTAGGTCCCAATAGTTCATTTTTGCTTCTAATTTCCTTTCCTTTGGAGATGTGTCAAGTAAGAAATTCCTGCAGCTGAGGTCAGAGAGGTTTTTTTCCTGCTTTCTCCTCTACGGTTTTGATGGTTTCCTGTCTCACATTCAGGTCCTTCATCCATCTTGAGTTTATTTTTGTGAATGGTGTAAGAAAGTGGTCTAGCTTCATTCTTCTGCATGTTGCTGTCCAGGTCTCCCAGCACCATTTGTTAAAGAGACTTTTTTTCCATTGGATGTTCTTTCCTGCTTTGTCAAAGATTAGTTGGCCATACTTCTGTGGGTCCAATTCTGGAGTCTCTATTCTATTCCATTGGTCTATGTGTCTGGTTTTGTGCCAATACCATGCTGTCTTGACGACTACAGCTTTGTAGTAGAGGCTAAAGTCTGGGATTGTGATGCCTCCTGCTTTGGTCTTCTTCAATATTACTTTGGCTATTCTGGGTCTTTTGTGGTTCCATACAAATTTTGGGATTGCTTGTTCTAGCTTCAAGAAGAATGCTGGTGCAATTCTGAATGGGATTGCATTGAATGTGTACATAGCTTTGGGTAGTATTGACATTTTAACAATATTTATTCTTCCAATCCATGAGCACGGAATGTTTTTCCATTTCTTTATATCTTCTTCAATTTCCTTCATAAGCTTTCTATAGTTTTCAGCATACAGATCTTTTACATCTTTGGTTAGATTTATTCCTAAGTATTTTATGATTCTTGGTGCAATTATTAATAGGATCAGTTTCTTTTTTTGTCTTTCTGTTGCTTCATTATTAGTGTATAAGAATGCAAATGATTTGTGTACGTTAATTTTGTATCCTGCAAATTAAAGGGTCAGCAGTTTATAACTTAAAGCAGATTTATTGAGGATTATCAATACATATTGATTAACAGAACTTTTGGATAGTTTAGTCCATGCATAGTGATGACATTCCAAAGATTCCTGAAGACTAAACAGAGTCTTACACCATCTGACAACAAATAATCTCTGAGAATTGCATAATTGAATGTTCTAGAATATTGGTCCCCTGTCAATTCCAATCAGCTAGGATATTTTAAAAGCCAGAATAAGACTATAAGAGAGACTTTTTGATTATCACTGTCTAGTAAAATCAGTTTCCTTGTATTTTCAGTTCCTGGCTTAGCTCTACTCATGTAGTGTAAAAGAAAAGGCACTACACTCCAAAGCAGAGCACTATTTTCCTATTTGCCCACTTTGTCTTCATGAATTATGTTCTTAAACAGGCTGACTGAAATTTCCAGGCTTCTACTATCTTATCTGTAAGAATATCTATCTGTCTGTCTGTCTATCTATCTATCTACTTATCTATCATAATATCTATACTAAAATGAACAAGTTTATAAATTATTTTTCATTAGAACACATATAATTTAAAGTATCAGGTTATGACAAGACAGCTAAATAGAAAAATGTCTTAGATTCAGTTTTTCTGAAGGCAGAGACTAAGAGGAGACAAAATAGTAACTTTACAGTGGAGACACCTGACAAACACTATCTCAGCTAGGTAATCAAGGCCAACATCAACAATGGTAAATCATGATGGTAGTATATACCCTTTATATGATGTGATGAAAATGGCACTTTACTTTTGTCATCTTCCTCCCCCAAACCTATAGCCTCAATCTAATCATGAGTTAAACATCTGACAATTCTCAATTGACAGCCATTTTACAAAATATCTGACCAGTACTCCTCAAAACTGTTAAAGTAATAGAAAACAAGGAAATTCTGATAAACTGGCATAGCCAAGAGAATCCTAAGAAGTATGACAGCTAAATGCAATGTGGTGTACTTGATGGGATTTTGGATGGATGGATGGATGGATGGATGGAAGGAAGGAAGGAAGAGAGGAAGAAAAAAGGAAAGGGAAAGAAAGAAAGAAAGAAAGAAAGAAAGAAAGAAAGAAAGAAAGAAAGAAA
>NW_024412415.1:12367505-12391791 GCF_014898765.1 Herpailurus yagouaroundi | reverse complement strand
AAAGAAAGAAAGAAAGAAAGAAAGAAAGAAAGAAAGAAAGAAAGAAAAGAAAGAAAAGGAAGGAAGACAGACATTAGGTAAAAACTAAGGAAATCTGAATAAAATATGGACTTTAATTGATAATATATCAATATTGGTTCAATAATTTTACAAAATGTACCATACTAATGTAAAATATTAATAACAGGGAAAACTGGGTACAATACATAATGGGAACATTCTGTAATATCTCTGCATTTTTTCTGTATTTCTAAAACTGTTGTAAAAAAAATAGTTTACTTAAAAACAAAGTAAAGGAATTCTTTACATAAAAGCCCAAATTCTTGGTTGAGAGCTCTACTAAATACCTAGGAAGAAAATTCCCAGTTACATGGAGCATCTCTTGTACATCACTTCAGATTCTTTCAAATTCTTTTAGTATCATATCTCATTCCAGTCTCAGCACCAGTTTCATGAAGGCTTCTACCACTTTTGTGAGTTTTCTGCATTGTATGATGCCACTCTCCTTTCCTGCCTCAGGCTTCTCTGATATCACAATATGGGACATCCAAGGGAATCCACCCAGAAAGCATACAGGAAACATCTTAAGGAAGCCATCCTGACAGACTCTTGGGTTTGGCTTCCGGTTGTCCTTGCCAGTACATTGACTCCCAAGTCATGGATGAGACATCCTTTGTCCATAAATTCTCCCTAATTCAGCCTCTATTTTTTCTTTCCTTTATCTAACTCCCTCAAGATACTATACTGCCTGAGCTTTCCTGGCTCCTAAAGTACATATTAGCTAGGTCTTCTAATTCCTTTGGCATGTGAACTGTTTCCTCCTGACACAGGGATGGTACTTCCAAAGTTCAAGATGTTCGGAGATATGGCCCAGGTTATTGTCCTGGAATAAAGTGGTGTTTTAGAATAATAAGTATCATCATGCAAGGCACCTGCCTCAAAAGGTCCTTGCATGGTCTTCAGGCAAAAGTAGATTCTTCTCTTTTCTTCAGGCTAAAAGTGTATGCTCTCCTTTGGCAAGGAGGAAGAGGATACTTTGCCCTCTTGGTGGGTACAAAGCAATCTAAGTTATCTTAGTTTGGACCTCCCTAAACATAGATTAGAAGCAAAGTCTTGTGTTTCCTGGGATCACTTCCCAAATAAACTGCTCCTAATAAAGAAGTGGGGAAAGTGAGACAGAGAAGAGACAGACAGGGGAGAAAATGCAATGAGGAGTACATTACTGACTAACTTTTTCACCACTGTGAGAAATCAGGGCTCCTTCCTGCTTTAGAGATTCTTATAGAGTATGCAATTGTCCACCAAGAGGGAAGAAAAGCTGGAGTATTTATCCACCAACTATCATTTTTCATTGGTTGAAGATTTCCCCAGGGGCCTTTCACCCCAGCATTTCTGGGATGTTTTACACATGCACTTAGGGTACCCCCAAGGCACTAGAGAAAGCCCTCAGGCAGAGAAGCAGAGTGGTACGGGTACTGGAATGATAAACTATCAGTATGCATAGGAACTGCCCACCACTTCTCTAGGTGAATTTAGAGCTTGAGATTATGGGGCAGGGCTTCAGCAGCATCTGCCATTCCAAAAGTTTTAGACTTGTCAGGATCATCCATCTCAAAGTCCCCATCTCAGGTCTCAGTGACCTAATCTTTAAGTATCATATCCTAAGATAGGGGACTTATATAACACTACTTTATTGTAGAGAATGATCTTAGAGAACCGGAATGGGTGAAAATATAGGAGGAAAACCCAATATAAACACATGACTGATTTCTCAAGCCTATGAAATTTTCCCAAAAAGTCATATAAAATGTATATAAGGACCTTCTGCGGGTGAAGGGAGAAAGCAGAGCCAGGGGTTAAATATTTAGCCAATGGAATGAGCAAAGTTTTGTCTTTCAAGAAGTTAATTGTCTATACTTCCAGGATGAATATATGAGGGATCCAAGAAGTACTAGTGTAGAAGGCAAAAGCTTTGTGGCACAGGAAAGATGCTGTCAGATTGCATCTGTGTAAAGTTGATCATAGTCCACATAGAGCTAGTTGCTACAGTACAGATGATAAAAGAAAAAGGAGGCTGAGAGTATGGGAAATGGTGCATTAGTGATGTTTGACCAGGAGACTAACAATATACGACTAAAATATCAGCAATAGTATGGAAGGTGAAGGAAGAGATGCATTAGAATACTTTCCATCTTTATCTTCCTCCTGACCAATACAAAGTTTAGATCAATCTTTCTCTAAGTCAATACTCATGTTAACACATAAAGGTGAGAACTAAAATACTAGATATAGAATCAATAAATCCTGACTCAGAAAAAGGACAAGCGGAATAGAGGATTCAATCAATCCAAGGAGTCAAGAAAAGAGAGGAGACAAAAGGTTAAGAAGAAAATGAAAACAGTGGAATTATCAAATGTAATGATTAAACATATCTTTAAAAGACACATCATCTGAGATGCCATCCAAGATGGTAGCACAGGAAGATTCTGAACTCACCTCTTCCCAGAGAAACACCAAATCTACAGCTACATATGGACCAGTTCCCTCTGAAAAATATCTGAAAACTATCTGAACATCTCCTCAATAACAAAGAATAAAAGGACTACATTGAGAAAAATAGGAGAGGCAGAGATGCAGTGTCACCAAAACCCTCCACCACTGGCATACAACTCACAATCAGGAGGGATATCACAAACATGGAGTGTCTCCCTGAGGAAGGGTATAAGCCCTGCATCAGGCACCCTGACACTTGGGACCCGCACCAGAGACATGAGCCCCCAAAATGGAAACCAATGAGGCTTATATCCAGGAAGCCCAAAGTGCTGTGGGAAATGGAAAATCTGATCATAAGGGGCTCACACACAGACCCCTTTACACCAGGACCTAGCATAAAAGCAGTAATTTGAAAAGCACATAGATGATACAGGGAAGAGATTCACTGGCTAATTTTAAAGCAACTTCTTGAGGTGCACAAGTCTACTGGGACTTTGTCCAGGGACAGAGGCAGTGGTAGGTGGCCTTTAATGCAGTCCCTCTACTTTGTTAGCACCAAAGGGCTTGCACCACCACCCAGGTTTCCTGTAGTTCTGCTAAAGTCAGCAGGCTGACCCCACTTAGCCTGTGGGCTCACCCTACCTACATGCTCTCCCAAGGCCCTATTTCAGCTGGTCGGCTCCCCTGCCCATGAGCTATCCTATAGTCCCTTGGCAGCTGGCAGGCTCACCCAGGCCGTGGGCTTCCCAACAGCCCCAGTGAAGCCAGAAAATGTACACAGCCGATAGAGGAGATGCTCCTTGAGTGCCTGGCTCTGGTAGCCAGTGGGGAATATGTTGCTCGACCCCATGAAACAGTAAACATTGGAAAAACTGTTCTTGGCAGACTACACCTGGGCAAGGCACAGACAGCAAACTAAAACACACTCCACAATATTTCTGTAAAAAAAGCCTATTTACTTGTCCAGGAGTTTCATTCGGAGGGGTGTGCTCAGGGAACATTGGCCAGGGGATGCTATCTTTGCACGCTCCCTCTGCTTCACTACAGCTTTCTGATATTTCCCGTGAAGAAGCTCATATGCTCATCTGGAGCCCTGATCTTTGCAATTGTCACCAAAGGGAGACCTCCCAATTGCCTGATTTGGAGACCAGCAAGGGTTATAACAGTAGTCACACAGGACTGTATATATTTGCATAGTTTAAAAGCTGTTACTTTAGGGTATGGCTTCCAATTAGCCTGAAAATCAATGCTGACTGGGATTTTCCCCTTTGTAACACTGACAGCTTGGCACAACCTCAATAACTGGAACCTTTAAAGAACAAATCAGGTTACTTAGACAATCACAAAGGTCTAAAAGACAACCAAGAGGTAGTGTAAGGTTGAATGATAAGGCTTATCACCTATAAAAGTTCACTCCTTTAAGAATAGGAGAGGTAGCTATTATGCTAAATACATAGACAAAGATATGAAGAGATAAAACAATGAGAAAACAGAGTGAAGTGTTCCAAACAAAATAATAAAGTAAATCTCCTGGAAAAAAATCTTTAGTGAAATGGAGATAAGTAATTTACCTGATAAAGAGTTCAAAGTAATGATCATAAAGTTTCTCACCAAACTCAAGAAAAGAATAAATGAGAACCTCAACAAAGATAGAAAATACAAGAAAATACCAAACAGAAGTTACAGAACTGAAGAATACAGTACTCAAACTGAAAAATACACCTGAGGGGCTCAACAGTAGACTACATGAAACAAACAAAGACCAGTGGTGTGGAAGACAGAGCAGTGGAACTAACTCAAACAGAGCTGCAAGAAGAAAACAGAATTTTCAAAAGTAAAGGGACCTTAAGGGATCCATAAGATAACTTTGAGCAGAATAATATTCATATTACAGCAGTCCCAGGAAAAGGAGAGAGAAAATGGCAGAAAACTTATTTGAGAAATAGAGGCTGAACCTTCTCTAACCTGGATAAGCAGACATCCAGGAAGCACAGAGAGTCCCAAATAATATGTACCAATCCAAATAGATACACACCAAGACATATTATGATTAAAACATCAAGACAAAAGAAAAAAGGAAAAAGACCTACAACCAAGAATACCTACCCAGCAAGATTATCATTCACAATTGAAAACAAGATAAACAATTTTCAAGAGTAGCAAAATTTAAAGGTATATATCACCAATAAACCAGCCTTATAAAAACGTTAAAGGGACTTCTTTGAGCTGAAAAGAAAAGGCACTAACTAGTAACAAGGAAACAGGAGAGTAAAAAAAAAAAAATCTCACTGGTAAAGGCAAATGTGTAGTAAAAGTAGTGAATTAACCACATATAAACCTAGTATGAAGATTTTAAGGCAAAAGTAGTAAAATAAACTATAACTACACTAAGTAAGGGATACACACAATGAAAAGATGGAGAATATGACATCAAAAACAAACAAAAACATACAAGGGGTAGAATAAAATGTTGTTTTTAGAATGCATCCAAACTTAAGTTGCTATCAAATTAAAATACACTGTAATATATATAGGCTATTGTTGTGAACCCCATGGTCACCACAAAGCAAGAACCTATATAATATACATAAAAGATAATGAGAAAAGAACCTAAACATAAAACTAAAGAAAATCATGAAACCACAAGGGAAGAGAGCAAGATAAGAAGAAACAGAGAGAAACTACAAAAACAATTAGGAAAACAGTTATCAAAATGGCATATGGTACATCCCAATCAATAATTACTTTAAATGTAAATGGAATAAATTCTCCAAAGACATATAGTGGCTGACTGGATAAAAAGCAAGGCACATCTATAAGCTGCCTACAAGAGACCCAATTTAAATCTAAGGACACACACAGACAGAAAATAAAGGGATGGAAAAAAGATACTCCATGCAAATGGAAACGAAAAGAAGGTTGGTATAGTTACATCAGACAAAACACTTTAAAACATATCATAATGAAATACAAGAAGGGCATAACATAATAAAAAAGGCTCAATCCAACAAGAGGATATAGCATTGATAAATATATATGCCTCCAACATAGAAGCACCTAAATAGATAAAGCAAATAAAGAGAAAACTGACAGCAATATCATAATAATCGTAGGGGGGGAGGTTAACAACACATTTACATGAATGAATAGGTCATACAGATAGAAACTCAATAGGGAAATATTGGCTTTAAAAGACATATTAGACCAAATAGGATTAATAGATATATACAAACATTCCATCCCAAATCAGCAAAATATACATTCTTCTCAAGTCTGCAAGGGACATTCTTCAGAATATATCACATGTTAGGTAAAGTCTCGATATATTTAAGATGGAATCCATGTCAAGCATCTTTTCCAAACAAAATTCTAAGAGGCTGGAAATCAATTACAAAAACAAAACTGGAAAAAAATCACATGTATGTGGATATTAAACAACATGTTACTGAACAACAAATGGGTCAATAAAGAAATCAAAGGGTAAATAAAAAAAATTAATTGAGACAGAAGAAAATGGAAATACGACATTCAAAATTTATGGGATGCAGCAAAGCAGGTCTAAGAGGGAAGTTCATAAAAATACAGCCCTACATTAAGACACAAGAGACATCTTACACCTAAATGAACTAGAAAAAGAAGAACAAACATAACTCAAAGTTAGTAGAGGACAGAAATAATAAATAACAGCATAAAAATAAAGATAAAAATTAGAAAATATCAAATGAAATAAGACCTGGTTCTTTGAAAAGATAAAAAAAAAAACTGACAAATCTTTAGCTGGACTCACCAAGGAAAAGTAAGAGAAGACTTAAATAAAATAAGAAAGGAAGGAAAGAGGAGAGTTACAAGTGACCACAGAAATACAAAGGATCAGAAGAGACTACTGTGAACAATTATGCACCAACAAATTGGACAACCTAGAAGAAATGGATCAATTTATAGGAACGTATAATCTTTCAAGACTGAATCATTAAGAAAGGGAAAACCTGAATAGAATGATTATAATAATAAGACTGGATTGGTAATCAAAAAACTTCCTCCACCCCTGACTTCCAAAGACAGTCCAGTACCAGATATCTTCACAGGTAGATTCCACAAAGCATTCAAAGATTTAATACCTATCTTTCTCAAACTCTTTCAAAAGATTGCACAGTAGGAAGTAACTTCCAAACCCATTTTATGAGGCCATCATTATTACCTTGATACAAAAAAACAGACAAAGATAGCACAAAACAAGAGAATTACAGGCCAATATTCCTAATGAACATAGATGCAAAATTTTTCAACAAAAATTAGCAAGCTGAATCTAATAATACATTGAAAGAATTACACACCATGATCAAATTGGATTTATTCCATGGATGCAAAGATGGTTCAAAATCCATAAATCAGTCAACATGACACACCACATTAACAAAATGAAGGATAAAAATAAAATGATTATCTAAATGGATGCAGAAAAATCATCTGACAAAATATGACATCCATTTATGATAAAACTTACAACAAAGTGGAATAGAGAGGAGGGCACCATTTGGGATGAGCACTGGGTGTTGTATGGAAACGAATTTGACAATAAATTTCATATATTGAAAAAAAAAAAAGGAAGAAGTAATACTTTTAAAATGTCCGTAATACCCAAAGCAACTTACAGATTCAATGCCATCCCTATCAAAATTCCAATGGCATTTTTCACAGAACTAGAAGAAATAATTCTAAAATTTGTATAGAACCAGAAAAGACTTCAGATAACCTAAGAAATTTTAGGAAAAAAAAAAAAAAACACAACAAATTTGTAGGTAGTACGTTCCCTGGTTTCAAACTATACTATAAAGCTATAGTAATCAAAACAGTATGGTGCTTAAAAACAGTCACATAAATCAATGGAAAAGAATAGAGAACCCAGAAATAAACCCACACATATATGGTCAATTAATATGTAACAAAGGAGCCAACAATATTCAATAGACAAAGAACAGTCTCTTTAATAAATAGTACTGGAAAAAAATGGATAGCCACACATAAAAGAAGGAAATTATACTACTATTTGACACCATACACAAAAATTAACTCAAAATAGATTAAAGATTTGAATGTAAAACCTGAAGTCATACAACTCCTTAGGAAACGTTAGGCAGAAAGTTCCCTGACATCTGTCTTGGCATTGAATATTTGGATATGATTCCGAAAGCAAAAGCAACAAACACAAAGACAACAAAAGCAAAAATAAAGAACTGGGACTACACCATAATAAAAAGACGTCTTAACAGCATAAGAAACCATTGACAAAATGAAAAAGCAACCTAATAAATGGGAAAAGATACTTGCAAATCATAAGGCAATAAGATAAGGAGATAATAACCAAAGTATATAAAGAACTCAAACAACTCAATTTAAAAATGGGGAGAAGATCTAAATATTTTTCCAAAAATGATATACATATGGCCAACAGGCAAATGGAAAGATGTTCATCACTAATTATCAGGGAAATATTATGCACTGGTGGTGGGAATGTAAATTGGTATAGCCACTATGGAAAACAGTATGGAGATGCCCCCCAAAATTAAAATTAAAACTACCATATGATCCAGCAATTCCACTTCTGGGTATTTAACTGAAGAAAATTAAAATGTTAATTTAAAAAATATATGTGTGGGCACCTGGGTGCTCAGTTGGTTGCATTGGACTCTTGATTTCATCTCAGGTCAGGATCTCATGGTCATGAGATTGAGACCCATGTCTGGCTCCACACTGGGCATGGGGCCTGAATAATATTCTCCCTCCCTCTCCTTCTGCCCCTCCACCACTCACACTTGCTCTCTCATTAAAAAAAAAAGATATATGCACTCCTATATTCATTGCAGCATTATTTATAATAGCCACAATGTGGCAACAACCTAAGTATCCATTGACAGAAGAATGAATAAGGAAGATGTAGGGTATGTGTATATGTAAATGGAATACTACTAAGCCATAAAAAAGATGGAATTCTTACCATTTGTGACAACATAGATGGAACTTGACATTATTATATAAGTGAAGTAAGTCAGAGAAAGACAAATCCTATGACTTCACTCATACATGGAATGTGAATGATAAAACATTTCAAATGAACAAACAAAACTCATAAATATAAGAACAGATTTGTAGTTACTGAGAGTTGGAGGCAATTGAAATCAGTGAAGGGGGTCAACTGTATAATGACAGATGGTAGCTACACTTACTATGATGATCACTTTGTAGTATATACAAAGATGAATTATGCTGTACACCAGAAATGAATAAAATGTTGTATACCAATGTTACTTCAATAAAAAAAAGTAATATCAAATAGATACAGAAGCCAAAGAAAAATAAAAATTTAATTTGACTGGCTCTTTAAAAATTGATTGGTTTATTAGGATCACAGTTGGAAAATAAATTAATGGAAGAGATACAACATCAAATATTAAATAAAATATTGTTAATGTCAAAATATTTATATAAGGCTAGGGTGCCTAAGTGGCTCAGTTGGTTGAGTTGAGACTCTTAATTTTGGCTCAGGTCATGATTTCATAATTCGTGGGACTGAGCCCTGTGTCAGACTCTGCACTGACAGTGGAGCCTGTTTGGGATTCTCGCTCCTTCTCTCTGTTCCTCCCACCCTCCTCTCAAAAATAAACATGAAAAAATAATGGGGCACCTGGGTGGCTCTGTCAGTTGGGCATCCTACTTTGGCTCAGGTCACAATCTCGCAGTCAGTGAGTTCGAGCCCCGCGTTGGGCTCTGTGCTGACAGCTCAGAGCCTGAAGCTGCTTCGGATTCTGTGTCTCCCTCTCTCTCTGATCCTCCCCTGCTCGCTCTCTCTCTCTCTCTCTCTCTCTCTCTCTCAAAAATAAACATTTTTAAAAATTTTTATATGAGACTGAGTTGTCAAACATCAGGATGATGTGTTTATCCCTAACAAAGCATTTTTACTGATGGAAAATGGACCACAAACTTGTATATACCATGAACATAATCTCAGTATAACCGCAGATTTTATGATTGTAGATTTTTCAATTTTTCCTTACTTGTCTATTATAATTCTCTCAAATTAATAAATGAATTGTTAAGCAGAGACAAAGATTTAACCATTAACAAGCTTATTTTGCTAAAAGTACCTAGAAGAATCCTACAGCAAAAAAAAAGAATATTTATAAAATTTGATATATATATGCATATCAAATAATATCAAATAATATAAAAATAATTAAAAATAAAACTACCATGTGATCCAGCAATTCCACTTCTGGGTATTTATCTGAAGAAAATGAAAACCCTAATTTAAAAAGACATATGTGGGGGGCACCTGGGTTGCTCAGTTGGTTAAGCGTTTGACTCTTGATTTCAGCTCGGGTCATGATCTCACAGTCATGAGATTATACACACACACATACACATTTTAAGATATTTTTGGTTTCCAAACAATTGATATGCAGACCATGGTCTCTGACTGCAATGCAATTAAATAAAAAGTCAATGAAATTTTCTACAATAAATTTAAAAGAGCTTTTGCTATTTTTCCTACCTTTATATTTAATAAACCCACATGTACTCATCATGCAGCCTCATTTATTAACTCAAAGCCAATTTTGTTTCATCTATACCCCCACTTACTTCCCATTACCATATTATTTTGAAGCAAATCTAATAAATCAGTCCTTGGAAACACAATTAAATATTTATGAATAGGTAAACAATCTAACCTATAGGGTGTTTAAAATCTCTGCATCCTGTAAATTTGCTTTTATGGTTCTTTTGACCTTTGTGAAGACTTAGAAACAAAGAAATAAGGTTGGCCAACAAAGAAAAATTCTATTCTATGGATCTGACTGTAGAATATGTGTGTTGGTGGGGAACGAATACAGGAGATGGTGACAAACAGACCAATTGCACTGAACATAATGCACTGAAAAGGGCCTAAACGTATGGTACCTGGGAGAGGTGGCATTACCAATTATTAGAGAAGAACCACTCAAAAAATGCTAGATTTCTACCACCTAGAACAGACACAATTTTCTTTAAGAAATAGTTTTCCATGATATCTGGATGTGAAAAGAAAACTTACACTGAAATAAAATATAGGAGAATATTCTGATAAACTCCCAGTAGGTGAGTATTTCTTAGACAAAGGAAAGAAATGAAATGTATTTATTTGCTTTTGTTATGTGACAGATACAATTACCTTAAAATGTAAAACTTACAAGCCATATATCAAGGAAACATAATTACAGCAAAAACAGCAAAGGCTTATATTCTGTGTAACTGAAGAATTCCTAGAAATTAATAAGAAAAGAGCCAATAGAAAAAAGGGCAAAAACAATGAGAAAAATTCACAAGAGAAAATAAAAATCACCAATGGCCACAAAAGGTCATCAACTCCAGTGATTATCAGAGAAATTAACAATAAATTTATGATAGACCCTCACCAGACTGACAAAACTGAGTTGGAATTTTCAAACTTTATTATAGACTGCTCTGAGAACTATAAATTAACACAGCTTCTCAGGAAATATCGCCAAGCTTCTCCCCCAAATTTGTGGATTAAAGGGTATATGCATTGTTGCTCTAGGAATATTCTCTAGAGAATTTCATGTGTATCAGCCATGTACAATGATGTTTATTGCATAAAAACGAATAGTAGTGAAAAATGGGAATCAATGTGATATAAATTTAAAAAATGAATAAACTGGCCTTTGCTTAATAACAGCACACTGTTCCACAGATATATGTTTGTGCGTTTATGTATATACATACACATATGTATACATATATTTATATACACATAAAAATATACACAGATACCTATACATATACTGTATATATAAACATGGACTGATCTTTAAAAATTAAGTGGGAGAAGGGAGACTGGAGCATGCACATTCCGGAAGATACACAGTATGAGACCATTTATATAAACTTAAAAAAACTTTTTTACAACAATCAAGTAGTGTTTAGTACATAGTTTTATAGATTTGCTGTATAGATAAACATAAATATAGCCTTCTTCGCAGAAAAAGAAACCATCTGGAACATAAGCTTTTGCAGAGATTTTTCTTTCATAAAATATATAAATTTCATGTAGAAATACCACGGTTTCCCACGCCATGCTACAAGTTCTTATTATACACCCCAGGAAGTATTATAGCCCTAGAACTGATTGTTATCAAAGAAAGCTGCATGGTTTCCAGCCCTGCCAGATTTGCATAAATATAAGAGCAAACAACTATGTATAGGGTTCTGGATGTCAGAGTTTGAGAAGTAGAAGAAAGGCACGGAAGCCAACTTCTTTTCTCCCTGTAAGACTGCAGGGCTGAAAAAGTACTGCCAATGGACAATTCCTCCCAATTTGCATGCAAAGACTGACTGTTCTTCTATTTCTTATAGAGCACTTCAGGTGAGACAACCAGGGAGCATTTGCGAGTCTGGTTCCTGGTCTGGGCAGGCTGGCATTTTTGCCCCTAATCATTCAAACATAAATGGGAAGGACATAGAGTCTTGGAAATGGTAGTAGATATAGGACAGAGTCAAGCCAGAACTAGACCTGGTTACTTTCACTAAATCTACTGATCTTAATGTTCCATCACATTTCATCTAGGAAGACAGTCCCTTCTCCTCAACATTGCCTTTTACTATGTGATCCTTGACCTTAGCTTCTCAAAGATACTGCTGGCACAAAATGTGGTTGCTTGCTGACTGCAACCTGGCACCAAATCTTTCTTTGAAATGTGGGGTGTACTTTTCCACATATACCAACTACAGTAAATAATGCAAACAGCTTCCAGCTGTCCCAACCTTCAAAGTCTCCCCCAACAGCAATGAGCTGCCTTTCCCAAGGTCATTCCCATCCACAGAGTGCCCACAGCTGGGGACTGAGTAAAGGAGAAGTATAAAGGATGGCAATTCCACTCTGGGTTGTGGCAACTCATATGGGCAATAGCTGCTCCGTAACTCCCTGCCAAGTTAGCTAAAGCTCTGATCTACATAGCATTTTTACTTCTTCTTCTATCTACTCTTGCTTCTTTCCTTTCTCTTTCACGGGTACTGATTCCCAATAAATACAATGTATCCCAAACTTCATTTGAATGTTTGCTCTCAGAGAACCAAACCTAAGAGGGTCAGTAGTAGAAACACAAAGATGAGACTTTGGAGCTGTATCACTACAGGCTGCCTGGCAGACAATGAAGACCCCATTACTGGGTCCTTCATTACTATCACACACCTCTGATGGGAGAGGTGATTCAGAGGGACACAATTTCTAAGCACAGAAAAATAAATGAATATCTGGTGATTGTTGGAGGAAGACGGCAAAAGTAGAATCCTGAGCTCACCTCATCCCACAGACAAATGGGGTCAACAACTATATACAACTTATCCTGAAAATGGCCTGAAGATTGGAAGACCAGATCTCCCACAGTGAGTCATAGAGAAACCACCATATCAAGAAAGAGGCAGAGACACAGTCAGGAAACAAGCCCCCTGTGCAACTAACCACAAATGGGAAGAACATCACAGGCATAGAGGAGCAAGGGGATTAGACCCCACACCAAGCACCCCTGGACCTGGGGACATGCACTAGAAAGACAAATCCTCATAAAGTCTGGCTTTGAAAATCAGTGGGGCTTAACTCTGGGAGGGACAGAGGGTGACAGGAATCCAAGTCTTCCCTTAAAGACCAGCACACCAAATGACTCAGCCAAAGAGCACAGAAGCAGCAGCTTGAAAAGTGCCTAAGGTATATGCGAAGGAGATTTATTGACTAATGTCAGAACGAGTACTGAAGGGGCAGGGACCTGCAGGAAATTTCTCCAGGAACAAAGTGTTGGTGGTTGCCATTTTATTTTTCTTCCTCCAACCTAAATAGTTAGATGCTTGGCAAAGATAGCTCTAACACTCCCCATCTACCTTACTAGAAATGCATGCCCCACTCTGGCATTCCCCTGCAGACTGGATACACCTGACCCACTGGCCTCAGCAGCCATCCCTCCAAAGCAGAGCCTGCTTCATCATACCCGGAGGGCAGTCCTGGCCAAGACTGATATCACTCCAAACTGGCTCCTGTCCTAGGGAGGGAGGGAGATAACCCCACACACCAGCACCCCCACAGTTCCTGTAGCCAGGCTTCTGAACTGGCTTTTCAGGGAGTAAGTCCTGCCTTTTGTTGGTCTGCATCTATGGCAGAGGTTAATTGCAGACAACCAGGCTGAGGACTAACCCCACCCAACAGTGAGCCCAGAGCAGCTGCAGCCAGGCCTCCCAACAGCATGGGGAACAAAACCTGCCCAGCGTGCCCACAGCAGACAAAGTGGGTCATTATAGCCAAGTGAACTGAAGGCTATCTCCATACACCAGTGTGTCCACAGCAATTGTGGCTCAGCCACAACAGAAGGGTACATGCAGCCCACACAGAGGACCCCAGTGGAGTGCCCGATTCTGGTGACCAGGATAACTGCACTATAGGCACCAGAACCCCTTCTACACAAGGCCATTATTTTCAAGACCAGAAGATATAGCTGACCTAATACCTAGAAACAAAAACATGGAGTTAAACAAAATGGGGAGACAGAGGAATATTTCCCAAATTAAAGAACAAGACAAAACTGAGAAAACAGAGTTAAAGGAAACAGCAATAATATACCCAATGAAAACTTTGATGATCATAAAAATACTCACAAGACTTGAGAAAAGAGAGGATGAACTCAGTGAGAACTTCAACAGAGATAGAAAATATAAAAAGAACCAGTCAGAACTGAAGAATCAATACAATAACTGAAATAAAAAATATACAGGAGGAAATCAATAGCAGATTAGAGGATGCATAAAAATGAATCAGTGATCTGGGGCGCCTGGGTGGCTTGGTCGGTTAAGCGTCCGACTTCGGCTCAGGTCATGATCTCAGGGTCCGTGAGTTCGAGCCCTGCATCGGGCTCTGTGCTGACAGCTCAGAGCCTGGAGCCTGTTTCAGACTCTGTGTCTCCCTCTCTCTCTGTCTTTCCCCTGTTCATGCTCTGTCTCTCTCTGTCTCAAAAATAAATAAACGTTTAAAAAAATTAAAAAAAAAAAAGAACCAGTGATCTGGAAGACAGGGTAGTGGAAAGCAACCGAGCTGAAGAGTGAATAGAAAAAAGAATAATAAGAAATGAAAATAGGTTAAGGAAATTCTGCAACATCATTAAACATAATAACATGTCCTAGCAAGAGAAGAAAAAGAGAAGGGGGCACAAAACTTATTTTAATAAATAATACCTGAAAATTACCATAATCTTGGAAATGAAACCGATGTCCAGATCCAGGAAGCAGAGAGAGCTCCTAACAAGATTAACCCAAGGATACCCATAGTAAGATAAGAACTAAGATAGCAAAAATTAAGATAAAGAATCTTAAAAGCAGAAAAAAAACATTGTTACATACAAGAGGGACCCCATAAGGCTACCAGCTGATCTTCCTGCAGAAGCTATATAGGCCAGAAGGGAGAGGCATTATATATTCAGAGTGCTAAAAGGAAAATACCTACAGCCAAAAATACCCAGCGAGGTTATCATTAGGAGTTGAAGGAGAGGTAGTTTCCCAAATATAAGTTAAAGAAATTTACCACTAAATCACACTTACAAGAAATGTTAAAGGGAATTCTTTAAGTTAAAAGAAAGAACCATAACTAGAAATAAGAAAATTATGAAAGGAAAAAATTTCACAGGTAAAAGCAAACATATATAATAAAGGTAGATTACTTATAAATCCAGTATATAGATTAAAATACAAAAGTAGTAAAATTAATTACATCTACAGAAATTAGCCAAGGTATACACAGAGTTAAAGATGTAAAATATGATATCACATATGTAAAACATGAAGGAGTAGTAAAAAATTAGTGTTTTTAGAATGTGTTCAAACTTACACAACTACCAACTTGATACAAGAGCACTGTACACATAGAATGGTATATAGGAACTCAAAGGTAGCCACAAATCAAAAACCTATGATACACAAAAAATAAAGAGAAAGGAATCCAAGCATAACACCAAAAAAAAAAAAAAAAAAAAAAAAAAAAAAAAAAAAAAAAAAAAAAAAGCTATCAAACCACAAGCAAAGAGAACAAGAAGAAAGGAACAGAGGAGAACCACAAAAACAACCAGAAAACAACAAAATAGCAATAAGTAAATACCTATCAATTACTTTAAATGTAAATAGACTAAATTCTTCATTAAAAGTCATAGGGTGACTGAATGAATAAAAAAGCAAGACCCATCTATATGCTACCTATATGAGACTCACTTCAGACCTAAAGACACATACCAACTGAAAGTAAAGGGATGGAAAAGATATTCCACGCAAATGGAAGCAATATAAAAAATTTTAAAAAGCCTGAATAGCAACACCTATATCAAATTAAGTGAACTTTAAAACAAAGACTATAGCAAGAGACAAAGAAGGACATTAGACAATGATAAAGGGATTAATCCAACAAAATGATATAATAATTGTAAATATCTATGTGCCCATCATAGTAGCACCTAAATGTATAAAGAAAATATTAAGAGACATAAAGGGAGAAGTTGGTACTAATACAATAGTAGGGAACTTTTACTCCACTTAAATCAACAGATAGGTAATACAGACAGAAAATCAAGAAGAAAATGGTAGTTTTGAATTAAATATTAGAGCAGATAGATGGTCTAACAGATAGGTACAGAACAATCCATCCAAAAATAGCAGAGTGCACATTAATTTCAAGGGCACATAAAATGTTCTCCAAGATAGTTCACAAATTTGGCTAGAAAACAAGTCTCAATAAGTTTAAGAAGACTAAAATCATATCAATCATCTTTTCTGACCACAATGGTATGAAAGTAGAAAGCAATTACAAGAAAAACTGCAAAAACAAACAAACAAAAAACAAAACAAAACAAAAACCCTAAATACAAGGAGTCTAAACAACATGCTACTAACAATCAGTGGATCAGCAAGGAAATAAAATAGGAAATTAAAAAGTACATGAAGACAAAGGCAAATGAAAACAATGATCCAAAATCTTTGGGTTGCAGTAAAAGCATTTCTAGGAAGAAGTTTATAGCAATACAAGCTAACCTCAAGAAACAAGAAAACTCTCAAGCAATCTAACCTTACACCTAAAAGAACTAGGAAACAAATAATAAACAAAGCCCAAAGTTAGTAGAAGGAATGAAATAAAGATCAGAGAGGAAATAAATTAGAGACAAAAAACAAAAAGATAAATGACACCAAGAGCTGGTTCCTTGAAAAGATAAACAAAGTCAATAAACCTTTAGCCAAACTCATCAAGAAAAAAGGGACATTCAAATCAATAAAATCAGAAATTAAGGAGAAATAAAACACACACCACAAAAATAGAAAGAATTTTAAGAGAATATTGTGAAAAATTACATGCCAACAAATTTGGCAACCTAAAATAAATGGATAAATTCCTAGACACATGCAATCTTCCAAAAGTGAATCAAGAAGAAATAGAAAATTTTAAGAGACCAATTACCAGTAACAAAGTTGAATCAGTAATTTAAAAAATATGAACAAACAGAAGTCCAGGATCAGAAGGCTTCATAGGTGAACTCTACTAATCAATTAAAGAAGAATTACTATGTATCCTCTGAAACTATTCCAGAAACTAGAAGATGGAGGGAAACTTCTAAATTCATTCTTCAAGGCCAGTATTATCCAGACACCAAAACCAGAAAAAAAACACTAAAGATAATGAAAACAATAGGTCAGTATCTCTGATGAACACAGATGCAAAAATTCACAACAAAGTATTAGCAAACCAAATTAACAACACATTTAAAAAAAATTGCTCACCACAATCAAGTGGGATTTTTTTTTCCAGGGATGCAAGAGTGTTTTGATATTCATTAAATCAATCATTATACTACATCACATTAACAAGAGGAAGGATAAAAACCATATTATCATCTTCAAAGATGCAGAAAAAGCATTCAACAAAACACAATATCCATTCATGATAAAAACTCTCAACAAAGTGGGTTTAGAGGAAACACACCTCAACATAATAAAGACCATTTATGAAAAACCCACAGCTAATATCATACTTGATGGTGAAAAACTGGAAGCTTCTCCTCTAAGATAAGGAACAATGCAAGAATATCCACTCCCACTACTTTCATTCAACATAGTACTCAAGCCCTAGCCACAGCAATCAGATAAGAAAATCAAATAAAAATCATCCAAATTGGGAAGGAAGAAGACTGTCATTATGTGCAGATGACATGATGCTATAGAGAGAAAACCCTAAAGACTCCACCAAAATATATTAGAACTAATAAGTGAATTCAGTAGAGTTTCAGGACACAAAATTAATATACAGAAATCTATTGCATTTCTACACACTAATAACAAAGTAGCATAAGGAGAAATTAAGAAAATAATCTTATTTACAGTTGTACCACAAACAATAAAATACTTCAGAATAAATTTAACCAAGGAGATGAAAGACCTAAACTCTGAAAACTGTAACACACTGATGAAAGAAATAAAAAATGGCACAAATGGGTAGATATACCATGCTCATAAATTAGAAGATTGTTAAAATGTCCATAGTACCCAAAGCAACCTACAGAGTCAATGTAATCCCTATCAAAACACCAAGAACATTTTTCACAGAATAATCCTAAAATGTGTACAGAACCACAAAAAACCTTGAGTAGCCAAAGCAATCTTGAATAAGAGGAACAGAGCTAAAATCCTCACAATTCCAGTTTTCAAGATATACTACAAAGCAACAGAAATCAAAACAGTGTGGTACTAACACAGAAATAGGCACATAGGTCAATGGCAAAGAATAGAGAACCCAGAAATAAATCAATAGTTATATGGTCAATTTATATATGATAAAGAAGGAAAGAATATATAGTGGAGAAAACATAGTCTCTTCAATAAATAGTGCTGGAAACACTGGACAGCTACATGCAAAAGAATGGAACTGGACTTTCTTATTCCATACAAAAAATAAAATAAAATAAACTCAAAATGGATGAAAGACCTAATGTGAGACCTGAAGTCATAAAACTCTTAAAAGAATACATAGGCAGTAACATCTTAGACAATGGCTTTAACAACACATTTAAGGATCTGTCTCCTCAGGCAAGAGGGGAAAAGGCAAAAACAAGTTATAAAAAAAATGACTACACCAAAATAAAAGGTTTTTGCACAGCAAAAGAAACCATTAACAAAATGAAAAGGAAACCTACTGAATGGGAGGGGATATTTGCAAATGATATATCTAATAAGGGATTAATATCCAAAATATATAAAGAACTCATACAACTCAACACACATACAAACACACACAAAAAAACAATCCACTTTAAAAATGAGCACAGAACCTGAATACACAGACAGATGACCAATAGACACATGAACAAGATCTTGCTGTGATGAGCACCGGGTATTGTATGGAAATGTTGAATCACTATACTATATACCTGAACCTCATACTACACTTTACATTAACTAAATGGAATTTAAATAGGAACTAAAAAAAAAAAAAAAAAAAAAAGAAAAGGTGCCCAACATCACTAATCATCAGAGAAATACAAATAAAAACCACAATAAAATACTGCCTCATACCACTCATAATGGCTAGTATCAAAAATATAAGAAATAACCTTTGCTGGCAAGGACATGGAGAAAAGTGGACCCTCATGCACTTTTGGTAGAAATGCAGGTGTTTCCACTGTGGAAAACAATATGGAACTTTGTTATTAAAATATTAAAAATATAAAAATATTTTCAAATATTAAATATATTAAAATTATTAAAATATTAAAACATAATTATCATATGATCTAGTAATTCCACTACTGGGTATGTAACAATGAAAATGAAAACACTAATTTGAAAAGATATATGCACCTCTATGTTCACTGTAGCATTATTTACCATAGCCAAATTATGGAAGCAACCCACATGTCCATCAATAGATGAATGGATAAAGATGATATGGTATACACACACACACACACACACACACACACACACACACACACTGAAATGTTACTCAGCCATAAAGAAGAATGAGATCCTGCAATTTGTGACAACATAGATGGACTTAGGGGGTATTATTCTAAGTGAATAAATCAGAGAAAGACAAATGCCATATGATTTTCTTATATGTGCAATCTAAAAAAACAAAACTAACAAGCAAAGACACACAAATATACAGAACAAACTGGTGGTTGTCAAAGGGGAAGTGAGTGGGGTGAGGGTGAAACAGCTAAAGGGGATTAAGAGGTAAAAACTTCCAGTTATAAAATAAGTAAGTCACAAAGATGAAAAGTACATCATAGAGAATATAGCCCATAATGTTATAGTAATATTGTATGGTGACAGATGGTGACTACACTTACTATGGTGAGCACTAATGTATACAATTGACAGATCACTATGTTGTACACCTGAAACTAATATAGCATTGTATGTCAACTAAATTTCAATTAAAAAAAATGCTTAAGGAAGCAAGCATGCTAGAATAGCTATACTATATTCAGTTGGAAGACCTGCCACATGATTATGCTCCACGAGAAAGCCCATTAGAAACACCATTTACCAAGGCCAGCAGGAATGTGCTATTGAGAAGGGCACAAGCTTCACTAAAATGTTAGGTAGTAGCTTTACTCTCCACATCAGTGATGATATTTGGAAACGTTGTTATATAACTTGACTCAGATATGGTAATGAGGGTAATAAAACCTCAATTAACAAAAGCCAAGCCGAAGCATCACAATGATCATAGTGACTGGCAAGATTGGAGTAAAAGGGACTTAACCCACAGAAAAGTGTGGTAATAGTTAATGGAATGTGGCATCCCAGGAGCAAGACAGATGGGCAGCCAACAAGGATATTATTCAATTTGTACCAAAAAGGAAACCAAAGATGGATGACAAGGAACCTGAGATGATACCCCACTAAAGGGATACAACCAATTGTTCAGTTTCTGGTCCTGAACCAATTTTCAGACTTGGAACCCATTTATTGAAGAAGTGGTCATGTCTCTTGCATGAAGAATCCTACAAAGCTACAACAAGTGTATATGGTAATGATTCCTTTCCCCCAAAGGATTTTGGCCACTTACTTAAGGAAACTATACATGGGGGAAAGAGAATTCCCAGATATTTTGAGGATTATTGGGGAAAGGGTGTAAATTAATAATGAAACTTGACAACTCAAAGCATTATGATGGTCCTCCATTAGAGTGGAGGCATATTAGTGCCAAATAATAAATGAAATCCAGGCTTAAAGTCTAATTTACAATGGGTCAGCTTGATCTGAAGATCTAGATGGTGATCATTTGTCCATTTCCAGAAAGTATGATCAGAATTACCATGTTTGACAAAGTAAAATTCCCATACTGAGGTTGTGGCCTCTCCCACTATGAAACTTTTAATCCCACAGGCTAAATTGAAGCTTGTAAAACTGCCCCACCAATGGCCAAAGCAGTGTATCACAAATATTATCACATTTTGGGGAGGGAGATAGTGAATATTAGTGTTACTTTTAAACACTTCAAGGATACAAGGATGGTGATTACAATCATAGCTTTATGTAATTCTCCACCTGGTCCCTACAAAAATCAGACGGATCTTTGGGGATAAGTATAGACTATCAAAAGCTCAACCAACTAATAGTTCTAATCACAGTCACTTACCCTAACTTCCAATGACTCATCTGAGGGTCTTAATTTATGCCTCTTTGCTCTGCATCTCCTGAAAAAAATCACGGCATGGAAAAGTCCTGATGCCCAAAGGTCTAACACTTTCACAGGGACATAGTAAGCATCCTCTTAAACTGTAAGCTACAGTTAGTTTATTAGCACTTTGGCCTCCTTGTTTATAGGAATTAGCAAGCAAAGAGTCACAATCTTGGCAGGGGAAACTGACCTTGATCATTAGAATGGGGTAGGCATAAACATAAGCAACCAACTTGGGCACTTCATGGGACTCAGGTGCCCATTTTTTACTATGAATGGAAGTACTACAACCCTAGCCTGAGAAGGACATGGTAATCAGAGGCTTAAGCACCTTGGAAGAAAATCCCTGAATAGGTTACTGTTTTATAATAGTTATGCCAGACTTAACCCAATGCCTACAATATGGATATAGTTACTATGTATTCTAGAACCTAGAACATAATATTGTACTGACTTATTTTTGCTGAATTGTAGATTGAGTATCTTTATTTCCCATAAAGTTAATGGCAAGAGATTTATTCTTTTATAAGTTTTGTTTATTTTCACATCGCAGCACCTCAGTTAAAAGCAGCCAACAGGGTTTTACTGTTCAGAAATACTGTCTCTCATAAGCAGAAGGTACCACAAAAATGAGCTTGTGTTCTCACCTATTTCTCTCTTTCTTCTTTGAAGGTCACTATGGATACAACTGGAAAGTCAGACCATGACATCTGTACAAACACTGGCCAGCTGTTTATCTTGTCTCTAGGGTCAGAGGATTGGGGTCAGGTGGGGGGAGCCCAGAATGAGGGAGAAGGACCTTTAAATACACATCATACATTCATCTGAGGCCCCCTAGTGGCTGATGAAATGTTAGCCAAGTTCTTTTCCAGGCCAATTTCTCCCAATCTTAATAGAAGTTTGGTGGAGGTGCTGTTGTCTCCTTTCCATATTTCACTTTATGGACCTGCATTATTTCCTTTTATTCCAATTCCTGCACATTATTTGCTTTTATTCCAATTCCTAATCTTCTGTACACTCCTGGGACATCCTAAAACTTGCATCTTAGACCCACTGAGTATTGACAATCTAGAGTCATCTCTTCTCTGTATTGGACACACACAAATCGGGCTCTCTCTACATTTATTTTCCCAGGTGTCTTGTATAGGCTTAATATGTGAGGATAATGTGTACATTTAATACTACTCACAAAATCATCTCCTGACCAAACTTTTATATCCTTGAAAATGGATTCTCAACTTCTTTTACTAGACTTTCACAATTTTGTACTCAGTATACCCCATACATTCACTGGAGCATTATAGTACAATAATTTTACCTTTGGTGCACTGTTTTCAACTTTAACAGCTAGATTTCTAGTTCAAACAAGAATTCAACAGAACCCATGGTTCAAGTTGAATGGAGTTTGATTGAACAATGCCAATGCACAATGCTGCAAAAATATTAATTACTTTATCTTCCAAAATAACATATCCAAACAATGAACACTTCTTGTGCAAAATGGCTTATCTTCAAAACTTTACCAACTTTTGCTTAAGAGTGAATTTCAAGTGACAAAGTAACTTTCAAGATATTAACCTTTAAGAAGTACTTCCTGTATTTTAACCAAACTAAGCAAAGATATAGCCTAAAACATCAAAGATGCATTTCCTATAAACATCAGCATGATTAAAGATTCACATAGTGTTACAGATTTCTGTACCTTGCAGTGGCAGAAAGAGCCATGGAAGGGGCATGTGGCAACACAGACACGTACATTCTAAGATACATCTCAGACTTCTGGCAAGCAGTAATCAAGAGTAAGGACACTCTGATAATGTTACCATGGCAACCCTGGGAACAGACAAGATGGAAATAGAAAAGACTCTCAACACTGATAAGAGGTCAGCTATTACTGCCACAAGTCCTGCTTGATCAATAAACCAGTAACCTCACATCTTTACCAAATTTAGCGGTTAGTGGTTAGTACAGGTGAATATTAATGAATTATGGTCCTTCTAAGTATTTTTCAACCACCTAAGAACAATACTACAACACTTCAAAGTCAGATGTGTTTTTAAATGAAGGAATAACATTTCCCCTTGGTTGGAACCAAGTTAGTTGGAGACGGTTAAGATGTAAGGATACTCTAAGTTCTCTAAGAATTCACATTTTTCTCTACTGTAAAAGACTATCTGATAAGTTTTTAATGCCTTGTCCCCACCATTGAACACAAATACCTGGATCCTTATTAGCGTGTGTACATGAATGCCTAATGGTAGATAAAAAGGGAACTTATGTACTTTGTTCATAATTTGTGACTGAGTCAGAATCATTTTAAGCATCAAGAGATGCTCCTTCCTGAGCTGTACGTATTTATTCACTCAACAGTTAGACATTGCTAACTCTCAGTACCTATCACAAATCCATCTCAAAACTTTCCAACCCACCATAGCCCCTGAAGACTCAGGCCTTCCATAAACCATTACCTATGTGCCAAGACAGAGTGTGTGGTGCCATTCCACCATCTAGCCCACAAAGAACATCATATGTCTGAGTAAAATTTGGTACTTGATATTTTTCTATTCATGGAATCATATAACATTAGACATGAGCAGACCTGAAGTCATCTAGTCTACTTACCCTGTTTACATAAAAGCTTCTTTACATGTAAAATGAGTCAAAAGATCATTAAATGGCAAATGTAAACTAGATATAGACTTAATCTTGGGTCAGATGTCAAATATTCTGTCATTTTTATTTACTTTTTTTCTTTTTGAGAGAGAGTGCATGAGCAAGTGGGAGAGAGGGCCAGAGAGGGAGACACACACACACACACACACACACACACACACACACACACACACACAGAGAATCCCAAGCAGAATCCACACTGAGTGTGGAGCCCGACATAGGGCTGGATACCACAACCCTCGGATCATGACCTGAGTCAAAATCAAGAATCAGACACTCAACCAACTAAGCCACCCAGGCACCCCTACTTTGTTATCTTTTTTATTTTATTTTATTTTATTTTATTTTATTTTATTTTATTTTATT
>NW_024412415.1:12357795-12367495 GCF_014898765.1 Herpailurus yagouaroundi | reverse complement strand
TTATTTTATTTTATTTTATTTTATTTTATTTTATTTTATTTTATTTTTAATGTTTACTCATTTTTTTCCAATATATGAAATTTATTGTCAAATTGGTTTCCATACAACACCCAGTGCTCATCCCAACAGGTGCCCTCCTCAGTACCCATCACCCACCCTCCCCTCCCTCCCACCCCCCATCAACCCTCAGTTTGTTCTCAGTTTTTAAGAGTCTCTTGTTTACTCATTTTTGAGAGAGACAGACAAAGCGCAAGCAGGGGAGGGGTAAAGAGAGAGAGAGGGAGACACAGAACAGAAACAGGCTCTAGGCTCTAAGCTGTCAGCACCAAGCCTGACATGGCACTCAAACCCACCCAAAGATCATGACCTGAGCCAAAGTTGGACGCTTAACCAACTGAGCCACTCAGGTAACCTGTTTTTGTTTTTTGTTTTTAATTTTTTAAAGTCATCTTTAAATTTCAGACATGAAATCCTCCAAGAAGTCCAATGTACTACCTGATGATGATTCTTGTAATCCATGACTATGTCAAACAACACGCTACAGAACTCAAAAAAAAAAAAATTTGCTTTGACTGTACACCCTAATTGTGGCACAGAAACTGCTCACCTGCTTCTCCTAGCCTAGCCTGGAGTGCCAAAATTTATGGTGCTTTTAAATTCTGCCTGCTAATCCCTTGCTACTCTGCTTTTCCAAATCAAATTCAGTCAGACTTATCTAGCTCTGTCTGAATGTGTCCCTTGATTGAGTGATGTTAGTTCAAGAAAAAACACTCAAATCAATTTAATGCAAATTCCCATTCACAGCCTGGTTGACCCATCAGGATACTGACAATAATAGATTGGAGTACTTAATTCCTAAGGCATGTGACTCATCTAAGGCTTAGTAATCAATTTCCATTGCAGCGACTGCATAATTCGTCTTTGGCGCTCTCAAGCTCTAGAATACCAAGTGGTTGTTCATTTTTTTTTTTAAGGCCTACATGTTCTTTTCCAAAGAGTGAATCCTTTTCCATGTCTCTGCAATCATTTCCTTATCTAAATTTCCATATGCTGCCTTGGCAAGGTGTCCTACCTATGAAGGCTTTAGATCAATAAAAATAATTGGCATATTTTGCCTCCAGTTGCAGATGCCTAGAATAGATTACCTGCTACTCTGGCAGACAATGGAAAGATGAAACGGAGGCTGGCCACTGCCTCCATTCACATTACTCATTAGCTCTATATAGGACAGCCAGTAGGGATTCCTAGAGTCTGAACCCCACTTCCCAAAGGTCCCCAATCTGTTTTTTTTTTTACTCTGAGCACTGAAGTTAAGGAGAGCATATATATACAAATAGGCAACTAGCAGACGTCTTTTCCATTTTAGAAAGGCATGCCATGTTTCATCCAGACAGCATTTGTATCTGCATTTGTCACTTTCCTGTCTGTTTTCCTTTGACAAAGCATTATGTTGAAAGCTTATTATGCCCTGGGAGTTCTCTTTGGCAACCAGGTAAGCTTTTGCTTTAGTTCTTGAATCTATAGGTAAGAAAACTGTAGGTCAGAAAATCTATAAATCTAAATCTATAGGTAAGAAAATTATAGATAAGAAATTAGGTCAACCAAATATGTAGAATAGAAGCAATCTTGGTAGTAACCATTTTCTATAGAAGCCAAGACCTTATGCATAACTTTGTTCTTGCTGAGGTAGGAAACAAAATCAAGCTTGTTTCCTATATGAACTGGTGTTCCCCAAACGCAGAAGACCATATGTATTGCCACGTCAACCCTGGGAGCTGCAGTGGACATTTACTCATGATGATATTTATGTCCCTTTATAAGTAAAGTATTAAAGGAGTATTTAATGCTCAGAGGCATTTAAATATCATGTTTCTCTCACACCCATGGTCCTATCTCTTCTGATGTAAATTTGCATCCTTTCATCTTATCAATGAAGAAACTGATGCCTAGAAGAGTGATTAGAATAAGACAAGGATGTTAGTGAATCTTTAAGATTCTTCCCTGAGTCAGTAGAGAAGAGGTAAGAAATTTTAAAAGGTATTTGTGAAAGTGTATGAAATGAAAGTGCTTCTCCAACTTCAGTGAATCCCATTAACAGGGCACATTTTTGTAGTCACTCAGTGTTAAACTAAATTTATATATGTAAATATGTCCATGTATTCATTTTGTATGCTACATGTATAATGGTATGTATAATAAAGTAAGAATTTAGCTAAGAATAAACTCCATTATAAAACTTACTCTCCTTGTCAATGAAGGCCACTATAAAAGAATACCACAGACTGAGTCACTTATAAACAACAGAAATTTATTTCTCACAGTTCTGGAGGCTGGAAGTCCAAGATTAAGTCATTGGCAGATTTGGTACTTAGTAAGGACTCACTTTCTGGTTCATAGATGGCTGTCCTCTTGCTATGTCCTCGTAGGTAGAAGGGATAAGGCAGTTATATGGAGTGTCTTTTATAAGGGAAGTAATTCTATTCATTAGGACTCTATTCTCATAGCCTAATATCCCCTCAAAGATGCCATCTCCGAATATCTTCACATATGGGTATTAGGTTTGTATATACAAATTTTGGGAAGACACATTCAGTCTACAGCACTTATAGTATAGTGAGTATAAATTTAAGATTTTTGTGCTACGTACTTGGTATTTAGTGATAAACAAAGCAGTGCCCTACCCATTGTAGGAATTTAGCAAATACTGGAATTAAGATGACTTATGCAATTATAAAAGAAAAGCAAATTTACAAATTGACTTTAAAACCGACTAAATAATAAAAATGTTTGATGGGAGGGAGGAGGGAAGATGGCGGCGTAGGAGGACGCTGGGCTCACCGCGCGTCCTGCTGATCACTTAGATTCCACCTACACCTGCCTAAATAACCCAGAAAACCACCAGAGGATTAGCAGAACGGAGTCGCCGGAGCCAAGCGCAGACGAGAGGCCCACGGAAGAGGGTAGGAAGGGCGGCGAGGCAGTGCGCGCTCCACGGACTGGCGGGAGGGAGCCGGGGCGGAGGGGCGGCTCGCCGGCCAAGCAGAGCCCCCGAGTCTGGCTTGCAAAAAGCGGAGGGGCCTGACGGACTGTGTTCCGACAGCAAGCGCGACTTAGCGGCTGGGAGGTCATAAGTTAACAGCTCTGCTCAGAAAGCGGGAAGGCTGGAGGACAAAGGGAAGGAAAGCTGCTGAGCCCCCGACGACAGAGCTCAGTTTGGTGGGGAACAAAGGCGCTCGCCAGCGCCATCTTCCCCGCCCATCCCCCAGCCAAAATCCCAAAGAGAACCAGTTCCTGCTCGCTCCGCGCAAACACCCAACTCTGCGCTTCTGCGGAGCCAAACCTCCGGCAGCAGATCTGACTCCCTCCTGCTGCCACAGGGCCCCTCCTGAAGTGGATCACCTAAGGAGAAGCAAGCTAAGCCTGCCCCTCCTGCCCCTGTGCACCTTGCCTACCCACCCCAGCTAAGACGCCAGATCCCCAGCATCACAAGCCTGGCAGTGTGCAAGTAGCCCAGACAGGCCACCCCACCCCACAGTGAATCCCGCCCCTAGGAGAGGGGAAGAGAAGGCACGCACCAGTCTGACTGTGGCCCCAGCGGTGGGCTGGGGGCAGACATCAGGTCTGACTGCGGCTCCGCCCACCAACTCCAGTTATACACCACAGCACAGGGGAAGTGCCCTGCAGGTCCTCACCACGCCAGGGACTATCCAAAATGACCAAGCGGAAGAATTCCCCTCAGAAGAATCTCCAGGAAATAACAACAGCTAACGAGCTGATCAAAAAGGATTTAAATAATATAACAGAAAGTGAATTTAGAATAATAGTCATAAAATTAATCGCTGGGCTTGAAAACAGTATAGCTGACAGCAGAGAATCTCTTGCTACAGAGATCAAGGGACTAAGGAACAGTCACGAGGAGCTGAAAAACGCTTTAAACGAAATGCATAACAAAATGGAAACCACCACGGCTCGGATTGAAGAGGCAGAGGAGAGAATAGGTGAACTAGAAGATAAAGTTATGGAAAAAGAGGAAGCTGAGAAAAAGAGAGAGAAAAAAATCCAGGAGTGTGAGGGGAAAATTAGAGAACTAAGTGATACACTAAAAAGAAATAATCTACGCATCATTGGTATCCCAGAGGAGGAAGAGAGAGGGAAAGGTGCTGAAGGGGTACTTGAAGAAATCATAGCTGAGAACTTCCCTGAAGTGGGGAAGGAAAAAGGCATTGAAATCCAAGAGGCACAGAGAACTCCCTTCAGACGTCACTTGAATCGATCTTCTGCACGACATATCATAGTGAAACTGGCAAAATACAAGGATAAAGAGAAAATTCTGAAAGCAGCAAGGGGTAAACGTGCCCTCACATATAAAGGGAGACCTATAAGACTCGTGACTGATCTCTCTTTTGAAACTTGGCAGGCCAGAAAGAGTTGGCACGAGATTTTCAGTTTGCTAGACAGAAAAAATATGCAGCCGAGAATCCTTTATCCAGCAAGCCTGTCATTTAGAATAGAAGGAGAGATAAAGGTCTTCCCAAACAAACAAAAACTGAAGGAATTTGTCACCACTAAACCAGCCCTACAAGAGATCCTAAGGGGGACCCTGTGAGACAAAGTACCAGAGACGTCACTACAAGCATAAAACATACAGACATCACAATGACTCTAAACCCATATCTTTCTATAATAACACTGAATGTAAATGGATTAAATGCGCCAACCAAAAGACATAGGGTATCAGAATGGATAAAAAAACAAGACCCATCTATTTGCTGTCTACAAGAGACTCATTTTAGACCTGAGGACACCTTTAGATTGAGAGTGAGGGGATGGAGAACTATTTATCATGCTACTGGAAGCCAAAAGAAAGCTGGAGTAGTCATACTTATATCAGACAAACTAGACTTTAAATTAAAGGCTGTAACAAGAGATGAAGAAGGACATTATATAATAGTGACAGGGTCTATCCATCAGGAAGAGCTAACAATTATAAATGTCTATGTGCCGAATACCGGAGCGCCCAAATATATAAAACAATTACTCATAAACACAAGCAACCTTATTGATAAGAATGTGGTAATTGCAGGGGACTTTAACACTCCACTTACAGAAATGGATAGATCATCTAGACACACGGTCAATAAAGAAACAAGGGCCCTGAATGAGACATTGGAACAGATGGACTTGACAGATATATTTAGAACTCTGCATCCCAAAGCAACAGAATATACTTTCTTCTCGAGTGCACATGGAACATTCTCCAAGATAGATCATATACTGGGTCACAAAAAAAATGTTAGTTCACGGCATTAATGTAATGTGAGTTTTTGGCCTAAAAATTGTTCTATTATTAACCACATTGAGAAATTTTCACTTACCAACTTGAAGGAGGGAACTTGTAATGAGCACTGGATGTTAAATGTAAGTGATGAATCACTAAATTCTACTCATGAAACCAATATGACACTATATGTTAACTAATTAGAATTAAAATAAATAATTGAAATAAAAAAAGATACTTTTCAATTTGAGCATGATGGACCATTGTGTTTCTCATTGTTAAGGAAAAATAATAAATTTAATACTACATATGGGGTACATTGCAAACTCCATGCTTTTGCATATCACAAGTTTGTACATGTATATGAGGTTGAGACCATATGTTTATTTCAAATATGAGCATGGTATTGACTATACACAGGCTAATTATATTGTTTTTCTACAACAAAATTGATATTCCATCCTGAAGATGTTAGTTCTAATATCAGTAACAGCAAAAGCTGAACAAAGTCAACTACCCTTTAAGATCACTTAAAAGCCTACAAAATACAAAAAATCTAGACAAAGTTATATGACCAAACAACAGATACAGCATGACCCTAAAATTTTCTAAAGGAAGGAAATTAGTCACACAAAAAAAGGAATAGGAATAGGAATCAGAATTTCTTCCTAACTCTCAACATTAACACTAGATGCCTGAAGGCAATAGATGTAATACAACAATGCCTTCAAAACTCAGAGGAAGGGGCATCTGGAAGGCTCAGTCTGTTAAGCACCCAACTCTCAGTTTCAGCTCAGATCATGATCTCACAGTTTCATGAGTTCAGGCTCCACATCAGGTTCTGTGCTGACAGTGTGAAGCCTGCTTGGGATTCTCTCTCTCCCTCTCCCTATGCCCCTCCCCCACTTGTGCTGTCTCTCTCAAAAATAAACAATCTTTAAAATCTTTAAAAAAAACTTAGAGGAAAGAAAATATTTTTATCCCCTTACACTTGATGGAGTTTGTAGAAGTAGAGAAATCCACGTTGAAAAAGCCATTTTCGGACATAGAACTAAATATATACTTTTCATGTACCTTTTCTCAGACACTATTGGAGGATGAATTCTATCAAATCAAGGCTATCCACAATGACAACAGCAGCAAGATAGATGATTCCAGAAATGGGAGCTCAAACATTGGAGGGCAGAGAAAGAAAGTCCCAGATGAGTAATAATTCATGCCCAGAGCATAATCAATCCCAATTGGTGCTAGACCACAGAGGCTGCTAGAAAAAGTTATGTAGGAAATAAAGGGAACCGATGGATTTGTATTTTGGCATTTAGAAAAATTAGTTGGTATTTAACAGCTCGCCTGAACTTCTTAGAAAACATACATAGAAAACTAAACATTGTAAGAGAAAAGAATCTTTTTAAAAAAATTTTTTTTAGCGTTTATTTATTTTTGAGACAGGGAGAGACAGAGCATGAACAGGGGAGGGTCAGAGAGAGGGAGACACAGAATATGAAGCAGGCTCCAGGCTCTGAGCTGTCAGCACAGAGCCCGACGCAGGGCTAGAACTCATGGACCGCAAGATCATGACCCGAGCCGAAGTGGGCTGCCCAACCGACTGAGCCACCCAGGCGCCCCAAGAATCTTAATTATAGTATATTACCTGGCTCAGCAGAGAGCAATATTTCTTTAAATTTTTTAAAATGTTTATTTATTTTTGAGAGAGAGACAGACAGACAGACAGAGCATGACTGGGGGAGGAGCAGAGAGAGAGAGGGAGATACAGAATCCGAAGCAGGCTCCAGGCTCCAAGCTTTCAGCACAGAGTCCAACATGGGGCTCGAACCCATGAACTGTGAGATCATGACCTGAGCCAAAGGTGGACATTCAACTGACTGAACCACCCAGGTGCCCCAGCAGTGAGCAATATTTCTACAGTAATTTTGTAAATTCTAGCCTGGTTTAGCCAAAAGTTATGATAATTATTTTGGGAAAACCATGGGAGTAGTTAGACTAAGGCCAGAGGTAGGAGGCTGGACTAAATTGCCAACATCCATAAGAAGATACAATATCCCAACTGATAAATAAATAAAAGGCAATACACATTAGCAATGCATAGGTAAATTCCAGATAAAGCAACTAAGAGTTGAAAGTGGTTCCCTCTAGGGAACACTAGTGGAGGAAGAGATACAGGGAGAAAAAAGAATCATTGTTTTTTCTTATTTCCCTTAGCACTATTTGACTTTTTAACATCATGAATGTATTATTTTGATTAATGATTTATTAATTTTAAGACATTTTGATTGAAAATATTCCCCAAGTACTGAATAGGATGAACAAAATATGGTTCATACCTAGACATACATTGGGAACTTTATCATCATTGGAATTTCTAAATTATACCAGCTTTCAGAAAGAAATCCCTTTGTAAGTAACAATCCCACAGATACTTTGGCAACAACATCTATCCATTGGTTTTTTTTTGTTTGTTTGTTTTCGTGGTTGTTTTGCATCCATTATATCAAATTTTGAGAGAAATCTTAGATCTACACCTTTACACATGAATAGTTTGGCAGTGTATAGACTTAAAAGTCAGGGTGCTCATAGGAACCAGCTGACACTAATGAGGTATTGTATGAATAATCTCTTTATTTAACTTTCCTCAAAGTATAGACAGGGCTTAGAGGGGAAAAAAGATATGCAATGTTCTCTGGGTCTAGCAATGGAGGGAAACATTCCAAATGTAGGTCTGAGGAAAAGGATAGTTAGGAGGAATCAGAAAACTTATAGAAAAAGAAATTAATAGACTATATTAGACCTTAACACATGGAAAAGTCTCCTTCAAAGAGCTATGTTTCAATAAACTAGGATTGTCTACTTCTGTAAGGATCCATTCAGATTAATTGGCCTTAAAAGAACATTTACATAATATGATAAATGTTGTTCATTATCTATGAGTTGAATCCATAAACCAGAGCATGGAAGACTTAGTTTTAATTTATTTTTAAATCAAACTTTGACATTTACAATCTTTTCTGTAACTATAATTAACAGATTTGGTAAAAGAGATAAAAGGTTGGGTAAACTTGGTAAATTCTTCATCTTTCCCAGCAGACAATAAATCCTGTCTAAGCACTCATTCTTTTATTCTTTGTCAGCTTTGAAAGTTATGATGGAAACCACGGAATTAGTTTTAAGTCATTGCTTCTCAATAGTAGGATTGGAACCTGGGAAGGAAACTTGAAATTCCTATTTTTATATCCTTCTGTATTGTTTGAATAGCGAATCAATGTATGTACATGTTAAAGCCAGTCAGTGAGATCAGTAAGGATACCATTGCAGTTACCCAGGAAAGAGCTGTAGGAGGCAGAGGGGTACCACAAACTAAACCAGGGCACAGGCAGCTTCACCTGTGTGGTGTCTCCAAACACTGCTAGGAAGTTTTTCATTTTTCACAGTATCCTTGTCATCAGGGTCAGAATCCCCAAAGAAGGAGTAGAGGGAATGTAAAATCCTGGATTTGTCCTTCTTTAAATCTGAAATGACTAATTTGATGACTTGAGTTTTCGAGTGCTCAGAATATTTTATGACTCATATTTAGTGGAGAACTCAATAGCATGAAGTCCGTTGTAAAAAAAAAAAATAATAAGGTTGCGTTGTTTTCACATTTACTGTGCACCATGAAACCCGTACCTATTACCCTTAGAGAAGGTGACTAGACACAAGTCAGAGGAGTAGAAATGAAGGAAACAAGTGGGCCATGCAAGAGACCAAGAAAAAAGATGGGTGACTGACTCATGAGGAAGCACCATAGTATGATGATGCTCTGGAGAAGTGCAAACCTGGTAAAAGCATGAGCAGGCACCCTCTTATCGCATAAGTCCCAAAAGGCCTGTGGAGCCTTATCATTTTGAGAGTGCACAGAAGAGTTTCTTCATATATACCTCGTGAATACCTCTGAGAGCCTGAGAAAGAAAAATGGTATAGATGCATATTGCTATGGACTGAAGTATGCTCCTCTCAACCACATATATGGAAGCCCTAATGCCCAATAAGATATGGTGAGGAGAATTTTTTTTTTTTTATTTTTTAACGTTTATTTATTTTTGAGACAGAGAGAGACAGAGCATGAACAGGGGAGGGGCAGAGAGGGAGGGAGACACAGAATCTGAAACAGGCTGCAGGCTCTGAGCGGTCAGCACAGAGCCCAACGCAGGGCTCGAACTCACGGACCGTGAGATCATGACCTGAGCCGAAGTCGGACTCTTAACCGACCAAGCCAGCCAGGCGCCCCATGGTGATGAGACTTTTGGTAGAAGATTTTGTTTTAGATGAGGCCATGAAAGAGGGGTTCCCATGATGAGATTAGTGCCCTTATTTGAAAGAAAGAAAGAAAGAAAGAAAGAAAGAAAGAAAGAAAGAAAGAAAGAAAGA
>NW_024412415.1:12251484-12357785 GCF_014898765.1 Herpailurus yagouaroundi | reverse complement strand
AGAAAGAAAGAAAGAAAGAAAGAAAGAAAGAAAGAAAGAAAGAAAGAGGTACCAGAGCGCAATCGAGCACGTTCTCTCTGTCTGTCTGTCTCTCTCTCTCGCGCGCGCTCTCTCTCTCTCTCTCTCTCTCTCTCTCTCTCTCACACACACACACACACACACACACACACACACACACACACAGGGAGCAAGATCATGGCTATCTGCAGGCCAGGAAGAGAGCTGTCACCAGAACCTGACCATGCTGACATCCTAATTTTGGACTTCTAGCCTCCAGAACTGTGGGAAAATAAATCTCATGTTGTTTAAGCTACCCAGTCCATGTATTTTGTCATGGCAGCCCAAGCTGACTAATACAATGATGTAACAAAGTTTGACTGCTGCCTACTGACACCCAACCGTGGTGGGTAGCACAGATTTCCGGGATCAAAATTATTGTGCTGGCACTGGGGAATAAAATGTGGCCTGAGAATGCTAATGCTCGTCAGCTACTGTATTACCCGAGAATGCTTTTTGCGAAAACAAAGAAACAAGCCAACAACCAAACACATACAGAGAACTTCAATTTTAAAGTACCTCTCAGCTGGTTATCTTTCTCACATAATACAAATTCTAGAAGTAGGCTCAACATTGATGCCATGGTCTCAGGATCTTTAGTCCTACATTTTTAAAACTTTGAGGTTTGGTTCACAAGCTTTTCAATTTATGACAGCAAGAGGACCTCATGCATGTCCTTTGACTTCCAGGCAAAAAGAATGAAGAAGCAGCAAAAGGCTTATCCCTCCAAAGGCTTTGCTGAAGACCAGGCTTCTCTTTCTGAATACAAAGGACAATGTTCCCCTATAGCTCATTTGCCAAAACTAAGTCATGTTCCCTGCCCTCCCCTTTTCCTGCACGTACAGCAATATGAGGAAACATCTCCATGAGTAGTTTAGACAAATCATGATTTGTTAGCCAGGATAAGAGCCTAACCTCCTGAAGATCACAGATGGAGCACTCTCTACTCCAGGAAAAACTAAGAGTTCTTGAGCAGGCAAAAAGATACGGGTAGGGAGTCCTAGATCTTCCTACCCACCATCTCTGCCTTATACTTAGAATAACCTAAAGGTTGATGAGCAAATATCTCATCTTCCAGAAAAGTGGCTAAATTTCCATGTAGGAGTTTTGCCCATTCAATTTCCTTTATTTTATTTTATTTTATTTTTTTAAATTTTTTTTTCAACGTTTATTTATTTTTGGGACAGAGAGAGACAGAGCATGAACGGGGGAGGGGCAGAGAGAGAGGGAGACAGAATGGGAAACAGGCTCCAGGCTCCGAGCCATCAGCCCAGAGCCTGACGCGGGGCTCGAACTCACGGACCGCGAGATCGTGACCTGGATGAAGTCGGACGCTTAACCGACTGCGCCACCCAGGCGCCCCTCAATTTCCTTTATAATTAAGGCCCTCAAAATGAATTTCTAATGGTAATTTGTCTTGTTATGTATTAAAACAGAGTGACATTTGATCAGGGCAACAGTGTAGATGATTGCTAGCTTAAAGTGATAGGGCTCCCAGAGTGAGTTGAGAGGGTTGGAGGCAGACAAGTACAGGATGGACAATTAGTAGAGTCAATATAGGTGAATGCCACAGAAACTTCTTCCCTACTTCCTGAAAGGGAATAGGCAGCTATTAAACCCTATCGATATTGACTTATAACCTCTATAGGAAGGAGGGGTAACAATTACATCGTGCAAAGCACTTGGAACTAGCACTGTCTGAGCAAAGTCACACAAGATTTTCAAAAAAGCAAAATATAGCTGTTGCTATAACTGCCCGTTATATATATCACTAGACCAATTGCACTTTGCGGATAGTTTCTCTCTTTCAAACCCTAATTGCTACCTGTTACAACTTTATACGCGAAGTCACTGAGTTTCAAGATTTGAATTGTGAGTTTTCAGAAGCCTCATATGTAATATTTTTCATTACATTAAGTTGTATGCAGAGAGATATAGAGGTTTTTATAATGCTGGATAAGTTCAGTCTTGCTTTTTGATGGAGTTTCAACAATAGAACTAGTTTATTACACCCTCGAGCTACATCCCTATCTGATATGGTACAGTAATGAGATTTTTAATACTTATTAACCTCATGAATTTTCCAAACTGATAAAATTGAAAGAAGGAACATCTATTGCATCACTGAGACTTTATTCAATGATTCTGTGTCTAATATGTTAAGGATATTAAGTTACCTCCTTTTTAAAGCTCAAAGAATAATTTTGAGCTATGCCTTGATTTTTTTCTTTTTGACACAAATCCTTCTGACCATAATGTATTATTCTTTGCATCCAACTTGGATACAAATTTTAAGATAAAGCCTGGTTTACTTTAAAGCTAGATATATACCTCTGTTTTTCCATGGCGAACATCAAATTCTTATGTGGTGCCAAAATGATGTTTTAAAACAAAAGCATTTTGTATAAAATACTGTCTTGATCTCCCTTCTGGTATCCCAACAAAAATTTTCAAAATTAAGGGTACAAGACTCATATTAAATAATAGCCACCATATAAATACTTACCATGGACCAAGCCCTGTCTTAAGTGATATACTGAGCCAAATGCCCACAAACCCTAAGACATAGGTTTTTTTTTTTAATTTTTTTTCAACGTTTTTTATTTATTTTTGGGACAGAGAGAGACAGAGCATGAACGGGGGAGGGGCAGAGAGAGAGGGAGACACAGAATCGGAAACAGGCTCCGAGCCATCAGCCCAGAGCCTGACGCGGGGCTCGAACCCACGGACCGCGAGATCGCAACCTGGCTGAAGTCGGACGCTTACCGACTGCGCCACCCAGGCGCCCCAGACATAGGTATTTTTAACTTCTAAGCCTGCTTAAGGATCTATAAAATGAACATCTGTAATTCTAGCAATATCAGAGGACACCAGATAATAAGTCAAAGAGCTAAGGATTTTTACTTTCTCGAAGGTCTGGCTTTCCCAAACTTACCAGTCACTTTATACTCATGCTATGGAAAAATTCTCTTCACTCCCTCTGCTTCTTCCTATAGATTTGGAAATGGAATTTAGTTGCTTAAGTTTCAGATTTATGGCCAGAAAAAGGCCATAAAGCCTGGCTGTGAAAATGATCTATGCCTTTTGTTCTAGCAAGTCTGAATTGCCTAGAATATCTCTATCCAATAGAATTTTCTAATAATAATGAATAATGGAAATCTTATCTGTGTTATCAAATATGGTAGTCACTAGCCACATGTGGATACTGAATATGGGAAATGTGGCTACTGTGACTGAGGACTTTTTAACATTATTATTATTATTATTACTGTTATTAAAATGTTTATTTTGGGGGGCAGAGAAAGAAGGAGAGAGAGAAAGAATCCCAAGCAGGCTCCATGTTTAAGCACAGAGCCTGACATGGGGCTTGATCTCACAAAGGGTGAGATTATGACCTGAGCTAAAATCAACAGTCCAAAGTTTAACTGAGCCACGGAGACACCCCTATTTGATTATGATTATTTAAATGTAAATAGCCATTTTGGGCTAGTGGCTCCCATGTTGGGTAGCACATATATAGACCTTTTAAAACCATGGCCTGTTTGCAGGTCTTAAATGTTTAGCCTAAAGGTAGAATAGATAGACATTTGAGTGGCAAGTAATGAGTTTGGAGAGAAAGGCCTCTGCAAGAAGATTTCATACGCTTGCTAACCATATTTTTTACCCTGAAGATAATAATGGCTAGTGAAAAATACTTAACATTATTCCTTTAGAGATTCCTTTGGAAATCTTCTGAGTGGTGTATGTATGTGTGTGTGTACATATATATGTACACACAGAGAGAACCTGGTTTAAGCAAGATACTGAGCAGGTGCTCCATTTATTCAAATGTTTTTATCAAAAGAGGGCATTCCTTCATCTATATTTGACAAGTGTTAAAGAAAAAAAACTTATCCTGACACCTAAAATGCTAAGGAAGACTTTATTCAAGACTGCTGTAAGGGGAGAGAGATCGGGCCCAACTTGGAATACAGTATAAACAGCTGAGAATTTACACCCAAGGAACTGAATTGGGGGGGGGGGGGTTGGTGGTTGGAAAATTACCAAGAGGAAACATCAAGGGTATGAGATTCTTGCTGAAGGCAGGCCAGGTGATCAGATATCACTGCGGAATGGTAGGAAATAGGGAGGTTGATCAGATAACCAAGGGTCGGAGGCTTCTCTCTAAATGGACTTAGCAGGATTCTTGCTTCACTGGGTGTATCAGGCCAAAGACAGCAGTGAGCCAAGGTCAAGGCCTAGTTGAGAAGAGGGCTTAGAGGAGCCTGACACAAGTTTGGTCAAAAAGAGTTCATGTCACAAGAAGACACAAAGAAGATTAATGCTATGGCTTTCACTGGGAGAGTAGATAGAAGATGAATGGAGAGTTCTTATCTTAGAGAGCCTTATTTTCCACAAATAGTATGCATCATGATATAACCTGAAATTCTTTTCCTCCACTCAGTCTTCTCAGCCCTCCCTAGAAGAAACAGCAGGCTTGACATTTATGTAAAAAGAAATAGCTCTGGAGGAGAGTTATAGGAAAAACATAAAAGGGTGGTGTGCATGTGTGATGGAAGTGAAGGGAGGTCCATTACTCAGTCCTAAAAGGCAGAATTCTTGTCTGCTGCCAGACTGCTTGCCCTTTCTACTGTTCTCTTTACCACAATTCTTCTGTTCCTTTCCAGTTGCAATAGATTGGTTTGCCCCTACTTGTAAATTGGGGGGTGACTCCTTTTCAAAAGAAAGGCAAAGGAATGGAGGGTCCTTACAGTGAGCCGGAAGAGAGTTGATAGCACCTGATGCAGTTGGTCCAGGAGTCAGGTGGAAAGTGTACTTTCATGATTGTTCCCCCAAGGCCTCGGTCAATGAGCGCTATAGTTTTCCTGGCAGCCTTGAAGCCCCACTCTCTCCATCCTACTGGTTTTCTTGGGGCTTATCATGCAGCATGCTACTCCTCCCTCAAGGCCTGACAGCTTGCTCACTGTTCTAACATTTCGAGTGCTTATCATATAGTGCTAATGAAATGCTAGGAGTAGTGAAAAGATTATTTTTATAAAAAGCTGAAAGAAAGGAACCATGACTCTCCGCCCATGAAGCTTTGGCATACCTGCCTTTTGTATAAGCATTTAAGGGTAACTCTCAGAGACCTGCCCTCTCTTACCCCATCCTCTGAGCAAACCTTCCATTCCCAATTCCTCCTCTGTTACTAGGTCGGCAACTTTTTAGCTACAAAACCTTCCCAGCTTCTTTGGCACCCCCAAAATTAATTTCCCCAAAACTTCCTGACCACTACTGCCTCATTTTAAAGAAGCAAACAGGCTACTTTTGTTTTACATTCCCTTGTAGATTCAGTACGACTGCACCAGGTTAGAGATTAATGGATGGAATATTCATTTCTTGTAGCAGATATTCATAAACATGAACTCTCACAGGATACATGGGCTTTTCAGAGAGCTGTTTAGAATACGTTGTGGTAACTCGTTTACACTAAAGCTACGCTATTGAGGATAAATAAAATATTCGCGGCTGCACTGAAATCTAAAATCTTTCGAGGGCGATACCTAAACTTACAGTGGATTTTTTAAAAATGAGTTCGGTTTAATTGTGAATGATGCCTTGGTAGCGATGTAATTTCGGGTAGGGGAGAAAGAGGTTACAGTTTAGAACCAGACCTATAATGAAATATTTTCGTACCCTCGTTCGCTTCAAACATGAAAACAGGCGGTCAGGAAAAAAAATGCAGAGGCCCTAAGCGAGATAATGGGATTTCTCTTCATTTGATTTGCTGTGGAGAAAGCTGGCCTATTTAATACATCCATGTGGAGTTGCTGTTTATATTTTGGTTTCTAATTAGCATAGTCATTCTGAAGCCTCTAGCTGGCTTCCCCTTCCATATAAATCTAATTTGGCCTTGAGGAGGGTTATTAGAGCAGCACAAGGAGCACAAACAAAGGGAAATGTCTGCCAAACAGCAGGCAGGCTTAATGCATCTGGGGCATGCGCTGAGGCCAGCAGCCAGGCTGGTGTGTGGGGCTGTGGAAAGCAAGAGGGATGGTCCCTGGACAAGCCATCCATCACTAGTATCTCTCCTATCCTCCCTAAGCCCAGCCTGCCCCAGCCTGTGTAGTCTGGTGAGGCAATTTCATAATAAAAAAGGGATGATACTGAAGGAATGTGAGAGCTATAAAGAAAAGATTTAAAATTGATTTTGAAAGTTTCTAAACTAGGCCATAGAATGGATAGTCTGTATTGAAGTAAATGCTTAGTCTCCCTCCTAAAACTCCTTGTAAAGAGTGACATTTCAATTTTCCCTGGCTTTGGGGAGCTTGATTTTTTTTTTTTTTTACAGCTCTACAACTCAGTGTTTGAGAAGCACCTTCTCGCAGTGATAATAAAGTATACTGAGTGGGGATATGGACAACATTGATAAAGAGGCACTAATCCTTATTCTGCGTGAAAAATAGTCTGAAGGCAGATTCTGTCCCAAAGGGGAAGAAAGAAGAATGCTAAACATGACTAGCCGTAACCTATTTTTCACCAGGCAATTGGAGTTCAAGTACATTTTGACTAAAACGTTGTTTGTGGGAAAGAGCAAGGGACTGAGACTCTCTGTAAAGGGCACTGAAGTACTAACTTACGCTCTTGTGATAACCGTAGAGAACACAGATAACAAGATTCTTGTGAGGAGATTTAGGGGGTCTACCAACATTGATCTGGTGGGTCCTTTATGGGATCTACATTTGCAGTTGGAAATTCATCTCAACTGATTTTCTGCATGCTTTGTAAAGTTGGTAGCAGCAGATTTCAAGGGCTTAGTGAGCCCTGTTCATAACAGTCTATGGGAGTGCTGACGAGCCTAACTTATTGCAAAACTTTCCCCTACTGTGAGGAGCAGAATGCTAATGATGTGAATCTGTTCATTTCCAGAACAGTGAGAATTACAGCTCCCCCTAGAACACATTAAAAAGTCTCCAGGATTAAACTTTTTAAAATGCCCTTCTGTCACATTCTGCGTTTTCCATTTAAATACATGTCTGTCAATAGTATATTATATGCAGAAAATGTTAAGAGTTGCAGATACATGGGCTTCATACATCCCTAAGAAAAGGAGAAATCACATAAACAAGTAGCTATTTAACAAAAGTAGACAGATATTAGATATTTAAAAATTAAAAGAAGCTTTTTCACTCATTTGAATTTTGTAGTGTGATAAGGGTGGAAGGATGGTTTCTGAAAAAGAGATAAATGAAAGTATCTTCCCTAGATATTTTTAAATGGGGGTAGATATAAATTTCAGATGGAAGAAGAAAGGAACATATCCAAGACCCTTCGTCTAAAGCGATAGTGGTAATATGAACTAAGGACTTGGCTCCAATTTTAAAAGCCTCTCCTTATTTTGACTTATTTTTTCTATCCTACCCTGATTCAGAAACAGTTTACTTAAACTCACTGCCCAACTACCCAGGAGATCAAGCAAGTGGCCTCACTGCTCTTGGCATCTGTTTCTTCATCTGTCAAAAATTGATTAGAATGAATCTCTAAAGGGGGAGGGCCATTTTCTGGGGATTTTTCTTTTCTAACTGATCTCTGTTACAAGTTGTGATGTCTCAGGGGTCAGTCCTAGGCTTTTATCTATTTGCTTCTTACAAATCTCTTTAGAAGATATTTTCTACAAGTTCACATACCATGTACAGGCTGCATGCTAAGTTTCTGGTGTAAAGACAACATGTCTAAAATAGAATTCATGATCTGCTCTACCGGCTCAAGGGGCAATACCCAGAAATCTACTCTGTCTCCAGATTCCTGGTCTCAGCAAGAGGCGGCACCTGCCACCTCTTCTCCCTTAGAGGAAGTCTTTACAGTTTCTTCAAATGTCTCAAACCCTATCCACGGACCCTGTCTCTCTACTCCTTTGCCCACCTTACCAATCTAGGACACATCATCTCCTATCCAGATCACTGTAGTGGGATGCTCCAAACTTGTCATTCCTCAACCATTCTCCACACAAAGTGGTCTTTGTGATATGTACCTCTATCATTACTCTGTCATTTAAAACTTTCAGTGGCCACCTGGTTCTCTTGGAGGATTTGGGCCCTTTTCCCAATCTGCCCTCTGTAGCTGACCTGGTCCTGCCTACCCTTCTTTTGCCTTTGCCATTTTCCCTCAGCTCAGTGCTCTCTCTTCACAATGGCCTCCTTTCAATTCCTTCAACAAGTAGAGTTCCTTTCCATGCTGTACAATTGCCTGTTTAGGATCTTCTCAATCACCCCTTTCATCCTGCGGCCAAGTAAGTGAAAGCTTGTCAAATGACACTAGATTCTGTACAAAGAAAGACGATGGAGTGAGGGGCAGGGAGTAACTAAGGGAAAGGAGGGTGTTGTCATTTTATACTGGATGATCAGAGTAGATCTTGCTAAAAAGGTCACAACTGACAGACATGAAATGCATGAAGAAGCTGAGCAGCTATCCTGGTGAGAGCATTCCAGGCAGAGAGAACAGACAGCAAGAATAAAGACTCTCAGTGGCATCCAAAGTACAGCAAGGAGGCCAGGGTGCCTGGAGCATAGTGGAAGAGGCAGAGTACAGAAGATGACAAGGTCAGAAAAGTGACTTATTGACCACTGACCACTGTAAGGGTTCTAGACTCTAGTCTGGGAAGTCACTGGAGTTTTTGGAGAGATGACTCTGATCCGAATCATGTTCTTAAAGAACGACTCTGGTTGTTGTGATAAGAATAGACTGTAAGGGGACAGGGATGAAAGCAAAAGACTAGTTAGGAGGATATTGGAACAGTCTAGGTGCTGATAATGCTGGAATGGCCATTGGGGTATTCAGCACAGCAATGCAGGCAACGGCATAGCTGGATTAGAGATACACTTTGAAGGCAGAGCTCAGGATTTACTGATGGTTTGGATGACAGCTGTGAGCTTCCTACTAATTCTCCATAAACACTCTATATCAGTTTCTCAGATGCCTTTCTACCTGTCTGCACCAAATAACTCAAGTTTTCCCACTTACATATAACCCCAATTTATGTTATCTTTGAAGCATTTGTCGCCCCTGTAATTAAACAGGAATTATTCTAATGTTAAACTTATTGCCCATGTTAAGTCATATACTCACAGGGGAGGCCAGGGTCTTACCTTTTCCCCATTCTATTCTGAACACACAGGTGCTAGAGCCACTCATCAGACATGTTGGGTTACACTTCAGTTTGCTTCACTATATCAAAGCCCACCTGGCCCGTCATATATAAGTACACCTTGCATAGTCATTTTGTTATACTGCTATTAAAATAGAGTGGGAGATATTTAACTCTGAGAAGAGTCATGATAATTATACAAGAGCTACTTCCTTGTTGGCAGCTCTGAGAGTGTGAATAATAGTGTAATGCATGATTGTCAGACAATCTGGAGTAATCAGACCTTTCAAACATTGAGCCAATATGTATATGCATCAAGCTGTATCTACATTTTATTATAATCCATTAGAATTCATTATGGAAGCACTTAAAAGTATGCATTCACATTGTTAAGATGCTAAAGGTTTCTAACATGAAGATTTCAGAGGCTCAGTTAATTAAGCATCATACCGTCTGTTTTAACCAAATAAACCCAACATGAACTCTGTGTCATCTGCTGCTTATAGAGCTAAATTCTGGCTACTGCTATAGCAAGTATATGGCACCTTCATACAAGGCCACAAAAAATCAATTTTTAGATGTCGCACTAGTTTCCTAAGACTGCTGTAACAAAGTACCACAAGCTTAAAGCAACAGAAATCAACTCTTGCCATTGTGGAGGCCATAAGCCTGACATGAAGGTGTTGGTAAGCTCCTTCCTTCCGGAGCCTCTAAGGGAGGCTTCCGTCCTTGCCTGATCCAGCTTCTGGGAACGTCACGCATTCCTTGGCTTGTGGCAACATAATTCTAATTTCTGCCTCTTTCTTCACTGGCTGTCTTCCCTCTGTGCTCGTGTCCAAATTTCCTTCTTCTTATAAGGGCACCAGTCATATTGTGTTAAGGGCCCACCCCACTCTAGTATGACCTCCTTTTAACTAATTACATCTGCAATAACTCTTCCCAAATAAGGTCACATAGATACAAGGGGTTAGAAATTGAACATATCTTGGGTACCTGGTGGCTCAGTCAGTTAAGTATCCAACGTTGGCTCAGGTCATGATCTCACACTTTGTGAGTTCAATCCCCGCATCAGGCTCTGTGCTGACAGCTCAGAGCCTGGAACCTGCTTCAGATTCTGTCTCTCCTTCTCTCTCTGCCCCTCCCCAGCTTGCACTCTGTCTCTGTCTCTATCTCAAAAATAAATAAACATTAAAGAAAATTTTTTAAAAAAGGAAAGAAAGCAAGTGAACATATCTTTTTTTGGGGGGATACAATTCAACGCATAATAGATGTGATTAAAGTGGAGCTGGGGGTAGTTACACCCAGCATAAAGAGAAATAGGAGAGGAATCAGGAAACCTTGATCTGAGTGTTAGCTCACTACAGCTAGTTTACTTTAACAAGTTTATCTCCTTTCTTCTTTCCCATTCTTTAAAATCAGAGTGTTAGAAGAGATGACCTCTGTCCACTCAGCTATTTCATATCAGATGACGGTAAGACTAAGTTAAACATTGAGCCTGTTCAATCACAGAATCAATCGTATGCTGACATTTTCTGGTCCTGCCACTGTTTCCTTCAAGGTTTAACAAACCATTTTTATTCTTTAAATGCCAGTGTAAGGGGTAAGACTTTGTACTTGACATTCACTTCCTAGTTGTATCACATCAGTGTCAGAGGCTCAGACTTGTAACCAGTTACAAGCAATGTCTTCTACGCTTAATAAATCCACCATAGCACAGAGGGTATTTCAAAACACTTTTTTAGAATTGAAGTCACAATCTAACTGCTCCACCCCTCAAAAATGGACTTTACTAATGGACTCTTTACAGCACAAAACTTTAGTATTCTATTGTATGAGTGGTAGTTTATCCTATCATTCTATTTTGTCAAACTAACCCTAGTTTAACTTGAGATTATAAATATTGATGTTTTTTCATTATTACTCCAATGTACTACTAGCAAACTAATTAAATTGCCCTATTGCATTTTAAAGAGAAGATGGTTTACTGGGCCCCAAGAAAACAACAATCAGACAAAAGATAACTTTAGAAAATGGTCTTGGAAAATATCATTACTCATCTAGACCAGACTTACATCCATTACTCTTTTATAATAAGAAAGACATGGTGAAGGTGAAAAGCAAATAAACTAATGTGATATCTGAAGATAATCTATAAAGGCAGCGTGATACACTGGCTAATACTTCTAGTACTTCCTAATATGCCAGTCACTGTTCTCTTTGGTATTACTGACATGGGCACTATTCCTTTTACCTGGATATTAATTTGATCTAAGGCAATACTGGAAAATTGCCATCATTTGAAATCATAATTTTTACTATCTCTGAGTATTCTGATCTTTAACATCTTGAGCGTATATTATAGTTTAAAAATATGTGAACAGAATACTCCCCATTGCTTTTCATGAAATATTGTGAGTTAGAGAACTTTAGGAATAGAAGAGATAGGAGACCTTCACAAAGTTCATAGCCTGGATGAAACCTTGGGCCTTTAACTCTACACATTGTGGTCTAAACACAAATAAATGAATATGTGTTTATGTTTATGTCTATGTATATGTATAGACATACACACATACACATTCCCATTTAATTCTCAAAAGTCTGTGTAGCTCTTTAGAAAGTCTATGAAACTCCATAAAATAGATATAATGTAATTAATTTAACTATGTCCCTGTTGATAGGCATTTAGGTTAATTTCACTTTTTGTCATACAATGCTATAATTAGTTACCCATGCATGTACATGTACATACATGTTCAAGTACTTCTATAGAATTAATTCCTAGGAGTACAACTTCTCATCAAATAGATTGCATGTTTTTTATTTTGAAATATTAGTAAAATTTACTAATATTATTTAGGATTTAGCATTACTAATGTTATTTAGGATTTCTCTCTCATCAAAAATGAAATTGGCCTACAGTTTTCTTTTATACCCTCAACTTGTCTTGTTTAGGTAAAAAGATTATGCCAAACCTATTAAATGAATTGTGAAATGTTGCATTTTACTCTATGCTCAAAAACTACTTCAGTAACAGGGTAAAAAAAGTCTGTTCCTTGAAGTTACTTTAGAACTGATTTCAGACACTAAAATCATCTAGGCCTCATACTCTTTTAGAGGCAGATTGTAACCAATAATGTCAGTGGTTATTACAGATGCTAATCTGCAATAATACACAGGAGACACAATAGCTTTACTCGAATACCGTGTTTATTTAGCTCTACAAAGCGATGCATCTCAGGAAATGCAGTATTTGTACTTCAGAGGACCGAGAGCTTATAGTTTCCTTTGTCCTCTCACATACATGAGGTGTGTATGACTGCCCTGAATAAAAGCTAAGGGGTGTGGGACACCTTGACATATAAAAGCCACACCATCTATTTCCAACAGAATTTTCTACCACTCTAGTCATGAAGGACTAAGGCCTGTCTGCAAGCTTCTCTCTCCACCAGTCCAGGGTAGTGGCCTAGATTGGGAAACTGACGGTGCAAGAATAACCACAGAATCTACACTGACCTTAATTCTGTAGTTTCCAAAGAGAATCCAGCTGTCAGGCAGGTGTGAACCAAGTGTGATATTAACCCATTACTCAATAGTGTTTCTGCAAGGGACTTTTAATATTTTCTTGAGTCAATTTAAAAAATGTTTACATTATCCTAAGAATTAGGCATTCCATCCATATTTCCAAACTCACTGACAAAAAGTTGGCTTTCCCAGAGGAATGTGTCTTTACTGATATTTTCTTTTCTTTTCTTTTTACCGTGGTCATAAACTTCTTCAGTTAGTTTACCGAAAAACGAGAATCATGTAATATTTATGTTTTTTAAATGTTTAAAAACATTATTGCATAAACCAAAATTCAGCTGTACTGACATTTTGAAAGAAGCAGCTTTCATGGTTTTATTGGTCATGTATTTGTTTCCCCTGTCCCTTCAACTTTAGAAACATCTGCTTTCGTCTTTAGGAATTTTTACATTCATTTTCTTTGGGTTAATTTTTCCCCTAGATTGAGTTAAATTTTTGACTTATTTACCATCTGTTTTGTTTTCTTACAAATGAATAGGATTTTATAAAAGTTACTTCTTAGTACTGCTTTAACTGCATCTTTAAAAGCATGTTTTAATTTTGTTAATATCTGAGTGGACTTAAGAAAAAAAATTAGCCTAGGTGGAAGAGTAATTAATTTCCAGGAATATTTTTTTGCTACTTTGTTAACTATTAATTTACTGCCTTAGACTTAGAAGGTGACATTGTCATTTCCACTTTTTTTGGAGGGGTGGCAGTGAGAGGAATTGTTGACTTTCCTGAGTTAAATTTTATAAGCCAGCGTAGTTAATTGCTCAAATCATTTATTTTTGGTCTACTTTGATCTATTTTTCTAAAAGAAAGATGTTAAAATTATAGTATGATTGGTTTTGTCAATTTTTCATTTCAAAAAGTTTTGGCTTCATATATTTTGGCATGTTCTCAACATACATTTTTGACGTGTTGGTAAGATATATCTCTCATCATTATCAAATTTACCTCTAAGCGTCCTTTAATATTTATATCCTTGTGATAGTATTAATATTGAATGAAATAAAATATTTGCCTCGTTTTTATTTATTTGTCTGAAACTTTTTTGCATCCTTTTACTTCACTTTCTCTGTCATTCTATTTAAAAGTTCTTAATTAAATTATTTTTCTTCCTTCTTCTAAACAATTTCTTCTAAATTATTGAGATCTGTTATATTAGGAGTCCTTTTGCAATGATTGTATTATCCTCTACCACCAAACTAAGTCATATCTCTGAAATGATACACATTGTCTTCATATTTAAATAATTTGAGTATAAAACTCTGGACTCAATCATTTTCTCTTAGCAATTTCCTTAGAATTCCATTTTTTTTTAGTGTCTTTTGATTGCCTCTAAGGAAATAATCAACAAATGTCAGCCTACATCCTCGAGAAAGCAGAGCTGGAGTCAGAGATTAATCTTTAACAGATGACATCTTATGGAAGGTGAAAGGCCAGGACAATAAAAATGGGGAAAAGAAGTGAAGTAAGCAAAGACTCAGTGTGAGAGGTTACTGTGCTGGCCATCACCTCACAGTACGCCATGGAGACTTACCAGCTGTCTTAACAGACATGATCCAAATTTGTCTGAAAAGTTTGTGTGCAGGAAATGCATTTTTAAATAGTCTTTACACAGAGTTCTATTTGCCCAGTTCTCTACTTCCTCGCAGAATAGGTCCATCCCACCGGGAGCTAGCCCTATCACTCTTCCACGCTGTGTAAGCCTGCCCCTATGCAGCCACTGAGGAGGCCAGTTCTCAGGCTCCACAGTGTGGCATTGCCTCCAAATCCAGAAATTTAGGCATGACAAAGAAAAAGGTGGCTGACTCTGTAACATCTCAATTATTCTTAATTTACATCGAAAATAAATAAACTGTATTCCTTCTTTTCTGGAACATCTACAGATTGACCATATGATATTTTCAAAGAGATCCTAAATTGTACAACCTCATACGGAGTCTAATATCAGATTTCATTGAACAGATCCCAGAGTCACTGTTTTAGATCCCAGGGTTACTATTTTTTATGATTATGAATTTTGTTTAGTCACAGTCAGCTTAGGGTAACGACAACCCTCAGGAGTACGTATAGTTTTGAAGTAAATTTGTCTCCATTCTGTATTTGTCCTAATAGGTTTAAGTTTCTAAGTTACCAAGAGACATGTGACCTACTGAATCTCATAATGTATGTGAAGAAATTCTTTTTGTCAAAGATGTTTTTGTGCTTTTGATCATAAAGTACCCAGGACTTTTCCTGAGTTTCCCAGAAGCAAACCCTGAGACATTGTGTGCACATGGCTTATTAAGAAAGTGTCCCAAGAGAAACCGGTAAAGAAGTGGGGTAGCAGGTCAAGGACAGGGAAGAAGCCAAATCAAGGAACACAGATGACTGCAGGGACTATGAAAGCTTAGATCTCTTGCTTCAATATAGGGCCAACACTGAGGAACAAATTATGAAGCAGAGTCCTTCAGGGAGACAAGGGAGTAAACCCCCCATCTTTCTGACTTCCTGTGTCTGCATTCTGAGCACTAGCAGATGGCAGTTCTCTGAACGAGAGCCACAGGTACACGCTATCGAAAACAAGATCATAAAGCCAGGGGAAGGACTCACAGAAACAGCACAAGTAATCTAAAGGGACCTGCATAGAGCTCTCCTAGATTCCACTATAGACACCTTCCTTGCTTTCTGGGGTGTCAGTATATCTCCCTCTTAAGGTATATATGGCTCCTTGGAGAAATAGCTGAATCCACTTCTTGGCAGGTTTCTAGACTCATCCTGGGACATAAAAATGGACCTGGAATATTTACAGACTATAGTTTGGGCAGTCGGGATGCTCATTGCTACCAGATTGATCAACATCTCTAGCTGGTGCTTTTCAATCAACAGAGATACGAAATAAATATTTTAAGAGATAACAATCTTATTTCCAACTCAAGTACTTGGTGAGACATACCAAGACCGCCAAAATGGCAAAGACCATCTAGTCCATATTAAAGTCCACCTCATTTCCTCCATGAAAACTGCTTTTCCACTGCCTCTTTTTGAGGCCCTCAAATAAAAAGGAGTCCTTCTCCCCACAAGCTAATAAAAACGTGTATCCCAAAGCTCTGGGTCCTCATATAGTCAAAGACCTTCCAGACCTCAAAGTTGATTCATCCTCACAAGAGTGACTGAAATTACACTAGCCTGCTCTCATGATCCTGAGGTGAAATATCCACAGATGGATTAGGACCTCAAAGATGATGAACTCTGCTTGACCAAGAGAAAATAGTCAAGATTTAGGGTTGGGCTTAAATGCACAACAGTCACAAAATCTGGGTCAAGGGCAAAATCTAATTCAAACATTCATAACCATACCCCTTAGAGTTTTTCTCAGGGGAGGAGAAATTCATGCTAGGAGAGCTATATGTTGTCCCTGTATATATTTGCCACCATGCAAACTTCATCCAATAAAGGCTGGCTTTGGGCCAAAAGGATCTCAACCTGTGCTCTTCTTATTATACTTGTATGAAGTTTGATTTTCTTCCTGCCTCAGCGTTGGTTACAACTTAGGGACTATCACAGGTGGGTCAAGAGGTGTAAATTAGCTTTAGAAGTCAAAGTAGAAAATAGTTTTATATGAAACGTATTTGAAAGTGAATGACTTGAGAAATATATCAGTTCCATTCCAACAAAAGGAGAGGTGATCTGTTTCCCTTAGCCAAAGGGGAACCAGAGCCATAGTGGAAAGACAGCTATTCCATACTCCCACCAACTTCACTGGGATAAGCAGACTCACTCTGAATGAGCTGGTATCTTATAAAATATCAGAATCCTAAAAACGTCTGGAATCCAAGCCCTCTAAACTAAGTGCCAAAGTTATGGGTCACCTTATAATCAGCTTCCCTGGGAATCAAACCTGAAACAAAGATTAGCATGGAACATATCTATTGGAAAGTACTCTTGGGATAAATGCCTGTCAAAAGAAAGAGAGAGAGAGAGAGAGAGAGAGAGAGAGAGAGAGAGAGAGAGAAAGAAAGAAAGAAAGAAAGAAAGAAAGAAGAAGAAAAAAAGAAAAGAGAAGAAAAGAAAAGAAAAGAAAAGAAAGGAAGAGAAAAGAAAAGAAAAGAAAAGAAAAGAAAAGAAAGAACAGTTTTGGCAAAGGTAGAAGTCAATCAGTGGTCCTATCACAAGAAAGTTTCAGCTAAAACTGTATGGCTTTCTAAACCTGGCATGATATTGCAAAACTTCCTAAATTGGACAGAGATCCAAGCCTTTATACCTCTACATTGCTCAGCCATTGGATGCAGACCATGCCAGGAAGAGGGGATGACCTTCAGGAAGGTAGATGCCTTCAGCTAAGGCAATCTCGATGGGGGCTGACTGCTGAGGAATATTTTTCTCCACCTAACATTTGGAAACCCAGAAGCTAGGGTAATACATATTTTGTTCCTGTAGGGGATTTGGGTAGTACATCATAGTATCTACTAAACACATTTTACATCTTACTAGCTAGTACCATAACCATAGCTGGTTTCTAAGACAAACTGCTTCTGGTCTGTGGAAATAATTTAAATGATGTAAACAAGCCAGATTAATCAACTTCACAGAAAGATCAGCTTTACATGGTTGATTTGGGTGCCATCCCCAGTGCTACACTATGCTTGGCCCTTTCAGCCTGAGTCCCAACTCAAAATAAATAAATTTAAATTGTGCTTATAACCAGGCAGAAAGTTGTAGTGCTCATCTAGCTGGCATTTTCTATACCTTTCTTCCTGCTACCTCTTATGTTCTGTTCCTTCCCTTCCTCAGATTCCCCTCTAGGATCTTCTCCTTCTGTAGAGAAACTCAGTAACCTAGAAAACTGATGGGGAAAAAATACAATTCTCAAGGTAGTCTAATCTCTCATTCAATAATAATATTTCAGGAAGGAGATTCCCATTATTTTGACTTACTTTCTAAGAAAGCTTCAACAGTGAGAAGTTAGCAGAATCAGGATAGACTGGAACACTAAACTCTACTGAGTTTTATTAGTGGGGTAAAAATTGATGAAACTTATAAAATAAATGAGAGAGATCCTCCAACACCTTCCTCCAACCTTTATGCCACCATCAGATTCACATTTATAGAGCTTGCTTTCATGTCCCCCTGGGTTCATGGTAAACTGTAGTAATTATTTGTTGACATCCTAAGAGAATAACTTCTAGAATCTGGCTTAATTGTCAGATATGGCCCACTCCACTGGCAATGTCTGATGGAAAAAGAGACCAAATACTAATCATTTCAGATCCTAATCAGGTGTCCTTAAGGCATCTCAAGAACAGAAACCTCCATGGGCAGAAGAGAAGAGGGCCAAAGAATTCAAGACTCTCAGGGCTTTTTATACAAGCTATAAAAATGGGCCTTATTAGGATTTTAAGCAATGACTTGGTTGACATGCATTCTGAAATTCCTCTTATTTCTCTCTACCTAGCATTTGGAAGCATAATTAACAGGTTTTAAACTGTTCTCCCACTGTGAGGAAATAGGAGTTGGTTCAAACTCTCATGAGAAGGAAGGTTGTAATCCTGGCATAGCAAGAGTGATGTGAGCCAGAAAAGGAAGGAAAGCATATAAAAGGAGGGATGTTGCCAAGCTCACAGAAATTTCATAATAAAGTAGAGCCAGGATAAAAACAGAACTACCCTATGATCCAGCAATTGTACTACTAGGTATTTATCCAAAGGATACAAAAATACTGATTCAAACAGATGCATGCACCCAGATGTTTACAGAAGCATTATCAGCAATAGCCAAATTATGGAAAGAGCCCAAATGTCCAGTGATGTCCATTGATGAATGGATAAAGAAGACGTGGCATATATACAATAGAATATTACTCAGCCATCAAAAAGGATGAAATCTTGACATTTGCCACAATGTGGATGTAGCTAGAGAGTATAACGCCAAGGAAATAATTCAGTCAAATAAAAACAAATACCATATAATTTCACTCATATGTGGAATTTAAGGAACAAAACAAATGAACATCAGGGGTGGGGGGTGGGATAGAGAGGCAAACCAAGAAACAGATGCTTAACTATAGAGAATAAACTAAAGGTTACTGGAGGGGAAGTGGGTGGGGGGATGGGTTAAATAGGTGATGGGTATTAAGAGTGCACCTGTGGTGAGCACCAGCATCGTATGTAAGTGATGAATCACTAAATTCTGTACAAGAAATTTAAAAACAGAAAAAAATTAAAGTAGAGCCAGTTTTTGGGTCCCATGATAAATCTTCGAGACAGAACATGTGAAACAAACCACTGTGCCTCAGAATGAGTCTATGAATGAAAAACTGGAGACAGAAAAAAGACAATTGAAAACTACCACTCTTTCCCTCCCTCCAGTGAAGTTTGTCCCATGGTGTGATAATAGAACATGCCTACATGTTGTTCCTTAGCCAGTCTGAAAAGGCACTGTAGAAGCCAGGTTTCATACCCCACCAGCACTGTGCTGTTGTGGAGTCCAGAAATGATATGAGGAGCCGTAGCCTTTATGGATCTGGTTGGGTTGTTTCTAGATGCTTAAACCACTGTGGCTCTCATTAAGGAGGTACAATGGAGGGTGGGCCAAATCTTGGTCCCATTATGAGATAGCCAATGGCATTAGGGAAGGAGAGAACAGAAATGGCTTCTAAGCACAATGGTTCCTAGCCTTCCTATTTGAGCAAACAGCCAAGACCTGGAAGGTAGGTGTAACCAAAAAAATACTGGGAGGACTAAAAACTGGGTTTAGTACACCCACAAAGTTAGAAATTGGTGCACAAATCCTCCCCAAAAATATAATGTTCAAATCTGCCCCCATCAGTGGCAGACACCAGCTGCATGGAGCTCCATCAGACTACAAAATCCCTTGTCCTATACCTGAGGCCCCAAGTGCAGCAGCTGTTACCTCTCTGATGGGCCATGTCGGAGCTGCAAGAGCAGCCACCCACCAGATTGGATCAGTGATCTTAAATGTCATCATGCTAATAAATAACTTTGACAAAAGCAGTAAAATAAGTGACAGAATCTGAGTACTGAATCAAAAATTCTACCTAGAGAGCGGCCTTAACAATAATACTTAAATATATTTAAAGTAAAAATTCTGATTAGTTAAGGTCAGGTTGTAAATTATATAAAGAATTTATCCCAAGATTTACCTTGTATCGATAATGGGCATAGATAAGTTTATTAAAAACAAAAACAAAAAATTTGGGGGCATCTGTGTGGCTTAGTCAGTTAAGCATCCAACTTCGGCTCAAGTCATGATCTCACAGTTTGTGAGTTCGAGCCCTGCATCAGGTTCTCTACTGTAGCACAGAGCCTGTTTTGGATCCTCTCTGCCCCTCCCCTGCTCTCTCTCTCTCTGTCTCAAAAATAAACATTAAAAAAATAATAACATAAATAAATAAAAATGCTTGGGGGAAGTTCAGATGAGATATTCCTTATGAAAAACATCATAAATTTCTTGAATATGTCCTGATAGAGGAATCAGTGTTTCTGTAAAAGTATGGTACCATGTCTTTTAAATGACATTTCCTGAAGATGAGCCTGCTCTTCTCTTTGATTACTTACTATTGCTTTGTTTTCAACTCCTAATTAAACTATACATGTTCTACAAAAGTTCTAGGACACTGGGATGATGCTTAAATTAAAGGCTTTTGACAAGCTACTGCTGCAGATGGGGAAGCAGCAGGAACAAAATTCGGATGTGTGCTTGTGTCAGTGTATTTTGCTTCTGCCAATTTTTATACAAACCGTGCAGGAGATAAGAGCACCATCTTGGTACAGCAACACACTGCTCTGACTATATGAAGCAAAGTAGGCATAAAAAACAAATGTATCCTATGTTATTTCCTGACATGACACTGAAGTGTTTATTATCTTGGGTAATCCCTTGGCCCAAGTGAGAGGGCCAAGGGGACACAATAACAACTGTCATTCTTGCTATGATTCTGACAAGAATCCCTGAGGACCACAGTCAATGCCTTGAATGAACCATGGTAGAGATGAACAACACAGCTAGGTTCAGACAGCTACAGAAGTCGGCCAGTTATGCATTCATCTTCAACAGACTTCCATAACCATCTAACCCTCCCAGGATTTTATCCATTCCACTTCTTTAGTAACTCTACAGCTTCATACAGTGTGAGTTGCCTCTACTGGCATACTACAAACAGCTCTAAATAATGTTTGCTGACTACTGAACTTTCTGGTGAAACTTTCTCTGGTCCTATACTGGGAAGTCAGAGCATCAGGACACTGCCAAAAAGATATCTTGGATTGTTGGGTTAGACCACATGGTTCAAAAAACAATCTCAAAGGATTTGGAGAAAAAGACTTACCACCCCTTCTTTTGTGCCACATTTTCTAGGTCTCAGGGTTTCTTTAAGTCTTGATGGACTTAAGCAAGTAGATTGTTGACTGAGGACTGTTGTAGGGAGTCCTCAGAGATGGGATGAATCACACTGCCACCCACAATTTGGCTTGGATGTTGGGACTGATGATACCACACACATACCAAGAGGATATGAAAACTATATGACTTACATAATCTGGCTTTCTCGGGGAGCCAAGGCAAATCTCCAAGCGGGTCAAAAATGACTTGAAATGGAGCAGGAAGGGGAAATCGGTTTGGGTTATACTTTAGTTACAGTATGGGGCTAGGGTGAGGGTTTCCAACCACAGGTTGAAATTTGTGTGGTTTGAATTTCCTACCAGCACCAAAGGAGGGAGTGGGTGGTCAATTTTACTGACTTGCCTGGATATGGGGTAAGAGGTGAGGCAGTGAGAAGCGAGGTTTGAAAGCTGTCAGCAGTCAAACATCATAAATGGAGTCAGACTTTTATACATTTAACCCTGATGTTTGATAACTTAAAAGTTCTGTTTTATTTAATTAAATGTGAGATAGAATAAGCCCTTATTAGTACTCCATGAGGTATTACATCTCGAGGTCAGTAAAGGATATGGAAGCTCTATTACTGCCTTATTCAAAATCTTAGCATTGGATATTTTGTGAGGTAAAATGTATTCTTTTGTCACTATCTATAATGTGTGGAAATCCAAAGAAAATAAGAACCATCTTGATGAGGACTTGTATTGTGGCTCTATGTGGAGAGACTTGTATGAGCTTGATATATTTGGGGTATCTTTGAGGCAAGAAATTCCCAGAGTTTTTTGTTGTTTTTTTTTACCCCAAAGTGGGAAACTTTGAATAAATAATATTGCTGGCATTGGCCAGACAGTTGGCCTGACTACTGGCAATAGCCCAAGAATGCGTACAAATTCACAGATGGGGCTGACTGTTGGCCAACACATCCAGTGCTAAGATGATAACCTAAAATGTAGCCAATGTTATGACCCTTGGGGCCTGGTCTTTATCAGAGATGCCTCAGTTAAAGAATAAACAAGCAGCTCTAAAATGAGCTAACATGTAATGATGATGTTGTCATCTCTAAGTAAACTCCCTTTGCCATTCACTCAGTTGATCCCAAGGGAACTCTTCAAGTATTCAAGGGGCCTCCAATACTATGACATCTAGCAAGAGGCTAAGAACAGGGGAGCCTACTTGCTCTTGCAAATGGTATGAGCTGGAGCACACAGGTTTGGCTCTATCCTATACGTGCCACAATCATTTTCGCCAAGAGGCTTCAATGTTCATGCTGAGCTTGTGAGGTGAAGTTTCCATGACCTAAAACATAATGGGAACCTGAGCACAAAGGGTCATGCACTTATTGCCTGTGACATCCTCCATCTCAGGGACAGACCAGTATGTGATCAGCAATTGCCACTTTAATGATGAATAGCATGGTGCCAGGGAAAGCATTTTTCTTGCACCAGAAATCCACTTGCAACTATGGCTGTCAGGGGTGGGACTACAGGAAGCATGAGAGGAGGTTGCTAATACCTCCAACAGTACACGAGTTTCCTGGTAAGTGTCAGATATGTTTCAATTTGGACAGATTCTAGAGACTTTTGTTATATGGGGCCCTTTTTAAGATGAACCAATTTGTGAAAACTAGTACTGGTAGGCTTGAGAAAAATTTACAAATGAAGGATATATTGCCTTGAGAACCCCCCAAAAGCCTGGAAGATGTTAGGCTTCTTTTAAAGTTGTAAATCCTGAGGTGCCTGGATGGCTCAGTCAGTTGAGGGTCCAACTCTTGTTACTGGCTCATGGTCATGATCCCAGGGTCATGGTTTTGAGCCCTGCATCAGGCTGCACACGAAGCAGGAGCCTGCTTAAGTTTCTCTCTCTCTCTCCCTCTAAGCCCCTATCCCCGACTTGCTCACTTTCTCTTTCTCTAAAATATTAATTAAAGTACAAATTTGTAAATTCTAACAGAGTTGACAGTTGTTTCTTGACAGTCTCAGTGATGGACTGGTCCTCAGCTTAAATAATTGTCAGAAATTTAGCTGACGTGGTGAGACTTTGCACTATGTGTGAGTGACTTTCCCTTTTGTGAGTTCCTGTCTGTGACTATCTGTATTCCCTAAATAAGTGGATCAGATGAGGATGACTGTTGTACATGCAGTGTGTTCCTATGCTCTTGGAGAAAACTGGATGTGGTTAGGATCGTGCCTACAGAAACTGTGTGCAATGGCATGGCTGTTGAAGTACCATACGCATGGAATGATAGGTAGATTTATTTTGTCGTCCCTTCAAAGGTGAAGGAAAACTGCATTTGAAAGCCTGTGGAAATAAGTACCTAATAGAGAATATTAGCCAACTATGATAGCAAAGTATTTATCCCATTAGGTGGAGTCAGTAAGTTAACGATTTTGGATATACTGGCCTTAATGGGTAGATCCTCCACATTAAAGCTGTAGTATTACACTGTGAGGTGCTATTCTTCTTTCCAAGCTTTAGAATGGGCCAAATTGAACTGTTAAATGGAGAAGCTGGAGAAAGTGACATAGGCATGGTTGTGGCATAAGATGCTTTCCTTCCTTGTGCTGCTTTTTCAACATGAAATTAGTAACCTATCCACAGCAGGAAAGAAAATGTTTATTTGTGAGAATTCTAGGATTTAGCACCATATGCCACGACACTCTGGAAGAAGTCTTGCCCACATGCACATTTTGTAATAGGCGGACAGACCTCAGCTTGCTCTTTGAAAGCACAAGTGCAGTGAAGTGAACTTGCCCCAAATGCTCTCACCACAGTCGGAGGAAAACCTAGAGAGTGCTGTCCTTGGCATATTACCAAAGAAGAAAGAAAACTTACATAAATCCAGCCTCCTTGAAGGGAGATTGCAGCACACAGTGGTAGAGGGGGGAAAATGGTTGGATGGGGTGGAGATAATAAGAATTACTTTACCAACACCCCCACCCCCCACAGGCAATACTGCGTGGACTGAACTATTGGGCAGCAGAGACCTCTTTCGTAAGAGAGAAGGACAGTGGTGAGTGCATGACTAGGGTGGTGCAGGTTGAAGCTGTAGAAGGCCATTCCTCATAAGCAGCACCCAGAGCTCTGAGATGAAACTTTCAGGACAAGGATGGAAAAGATCAAGAAAAAAGAGGCTGATAAGGATATCAAAGGGAATTTTGTAGAGGAAGGGCAGTCCAAGAAGCACAGTGAGATCCGAAACTCGTCTCCTCCCATAAACACACCAAATCTACCACTACATATGGATTATTTCCATCTGAAAAAGATCCAAAAACTAGATAAACTGCTCTCTGCCACATAGGATAAAAAGACCATGTCAAGATAAATAGGAAAGGCAGACACATGGTCTCAAAAACAAAACAAAAACAAAACACCCCCAGTGCAATAGCACACAATAAGAAAACATCTGATGAGGCAGGCTCTTCTCCAGGAGGAGCAAGAGGTTGACCCTAGGGATCTACATGGGTAAGACAAAACTCAGAAAGGTCCAGTTTGGAAAACTAATGGAACTTGTGTCCAGGGGCTCCAAAATGTTGTGGAAAACCAAAATTCCCTCTTGGAGGGCTCACATGAAGCTCCACTTGCCATGAGACCCCACAAAAAATAGCAGTTTGGAAGTGTCTAAACTGTATGCGAAGGAGGTTCATTTGCTGATCTGGGGGGATCAGCTACAGGGGCAGAGGACACCTGAGATTCCCATAGAGACATGGTGGGGAGGGGAAGCAAAAATTAGAGTTTTTGAATGTGTTTAGATTTGTCACTATCAACCTAAACTGTTATATTCATAAGCTGATATATGTATACCACAGAGTAACCACAAACTAAAAACTTATAGTAAATACACACAAAATGAGAAATGAATCTAAACATAACACTAAAGAAAGTCATCAAACCACAAAAGAAAGTAAATAAGAAACAGAGAAGAACCACAAAAACAGCCAGAAAATAATGAACAAAAAAGCAGTAAATATGTATCAATAATTACTTTAAAAGTAAATGGACAAAAGTCTCCCATCAAAAGACAAAGTGATTAAATGGATTAAAAAATAAGATGCATGTATATACTGCCTACAAGTGACTCACTTCATATCTAAGAACACATATGACCAAAAGAAAAGGAATGGAAAAATATACTCCATGCAAATGGAAACAAAAAGAAAGCTGATATAGTAATAATCACATAAGAGAAAATAGAACTTAAAAGAAAGGCTATATTTAAAGATAAAAATGGGTCAATCCATCAAGAAGATAAGATATTTATAAATCACAGAACCACGTAGAAGCACCAATATATATAAAGCAAAGATTAATAGACTTAAAGGGAAAAGATGACAGTAATACAATTATAGTAGGGATATAAACACCTCACTTACAATAATGGATAGATCATCCAAACAGAAAATCAATAAGAAAACATCAGCCTTAAAAACATATTAGACGAGATAGACTTAATAGATATATACAAAACACTCCATCCAAAACCACAAAATACACATTCTTCTAAAGTTCACATGGAACTTTATCCAGGACAGACCATGTTAGGCCACAAAACAGGTCTCAATAAATTCAAGAAGATTAAAATCCTGCCAATCATCTTTTCCAGCCACAATAGTATGAAACTAGAAGTCACTACAAGAAAACTGGAAAAAACTACAAATATGTGGAAATTAAGCTTCATGTTACCAAACAACTACTGGGTCATGAAGCAATAAAAGGAGAAATAAAAATACCTATAGATAAAATAAAAATTGAAATATGACATACCAAAATCTATGGGATGCAGTAAAACTGGCTATAAGAGGAAACTTAATAGTGGTACGGCCTACCTCAAGAAATAAGAGATATATCAAAAAAAAACCCCAAAAAATAAAAAACAAAAACTTACGTTTACATCTAAAAGGAACTAGAAAAAGGAGCACCTGGGTGGCTCAGTTGGGTAAGCATCCAACTTCAGCTCAGGTCATGATTTCACAGTTTGTGGGTTCAGGCCTCACCTTGGCTCTGCACTAACAGTGTGGAGCCTGCTTAGGATTCTCCCTCTATTTATGTCCTTCCCCCACTCTCTCTCTCTCTCTCTCTCTCTCTTTCAAAATAAATAAACTTTAAAAAAAAGGAACTACAAAAAGAAGAACAAAGTCCAAACTTAGTGTAAGGAAGGAAATAATAAAAATCAGAATGGAATTACACAAAATAAATATGAAAACAATAGAAAAGATCAATAAAACTAAGAGATAGTTCTTTGAAAAGATAAAATTGGCAAAGATTTATCTAGACTCACCAAGAAAAAAAGAAAGAAGGCTCAAATAAAATCAGAAATGAAAAGGGAGAACTTACAAATGATACCAAAGAAATACAAAAAAATCATAAGAGAGTATCATAAACAATTATATAAACAAATTGGATAATCTAATGTAATAGATAAATTTCTAGGAATTTACATTCTAGCAAGACTGATCCATGAAGAAAAGGAAGATCTAAATGGAAAAATTATTAGTAAGGACATTGAATCACTAAAAAAAAAAAAAAAGCCAACATTAAAGTATCAAACACTATGAATAACTTGGATTTATTCTAGGGTGCAAGGATGGTTCAACATCTACAAGTCAATTAACAAACTGAAAGATAAAAATCATATAATATTCTTAATAGATGCAAAAGAAAGCATTTGAAAATTTAATATCCATTCCTAATGAAAACTTTCAACAAAGTGGGTATAGAGGGACTGTATCTCTATATAACAAAGACTATATGTGACAATATCTAATACCTTACTAATATTTTATAGCTAATATCCTACTCAATGTGAAAAGCTGAAAGTTTTTCCTCTAATGTCGGAACAGTACAAGGATGCCAACTATGCCCAATTTATTCCACATAGTATTGGAAGTCCTAGCCACAGAAATTAGGCAAGAAAAAGAAATGAAAGACATCCAAAAGAACAACAACAAAAAAAGAAGTAAAACTTTCACTATTTGCAAATGACATACTATTTATAGAAAACCCTAAAGACTCCACAAAGAAGCTGTTATAACTAGGGCGTCTACGTGGCTCAGCTGGTTAGGTGTCTGACTTCAGCTCAGGTCATGATCTCACGGTTTGGAGCCTGGCATCAGGCTCTGTGCTGACAGCTCAGAGCCTGAAGCCTGCTTGGGATTCTGTGTCTCATTCTCTCTCTGCCCTTCCCCCACTGTGCTCTGTCTTTGTCTCTCAAAAATAAATAAATGTAAAAAAAAACTGTTAGAACTAATGAATTCAGTAAAGTTGCAAAACAAAAAATCAACATAAAAAATATGTTTCACTTCTTGTTTTAAGGTTTTATTTAAATTTCAGTTTGTTAATTGGGGCACCTGGCTGGCTCAGTTGTTTAAGTGTCCGGCTTCAGCTCAGGTTATGCTATCATGGCTCATGGATTTGAGCCCCACAACAGGCTCTGGGCTGACAGCTCAGATCCTGGAGTCTGCTTCAGATTCTGTGTCTTCCTCTCTCTCTGCCCTTCCCCCACTCACACCCTGTCTATCTGTCTGTCTCTCTCTCCTTCAAACATAAATGAACATTAAACTTTTTAAAATATAAATAAAATTTCAGTTAGTTGACATACAGTGTAATATTAATTTTAGGCATACAATTTAGTGATCAGTACTTACATATAACACCCAGTGCTCATTACAAGTGCTCTCCTTAATCCCCATCACCTATTGGACTCATCCTCCAGCCCACCTCCCCTCTGGTAACCATCAGTTTGTTCTTTTTTCCCCATGATCATTTGTCTTGATTCTTAAATTCCACATGTGAGTGAAATCATATGGCATTTGTTTTTTTCTGACTGATTTATTTCGCTTAGCATAATACTCTCTAGCTCCATCCACATCATTGTAAATGGGAATATTTCTTCCTTTTTGATGGCTAATATTCCATTACACACACACACACACACACACACACACACACACACACACACACACATCTTTATCCATTCATCAGTCAATGGACATTTGGGACTCTTTCTATAATTTGGCTATTATGGACAATGCTGCAAGAAAAATCAGGGTGCATGTATCTCTTCAAATTAGTATTTTGGTATCGTTTGGTATCCATTTGAATCCTTAAATACCTAGTAGCACAACTGTTGGATCATGGAGTAGTTCTATTTTTTAACTTTTTGAGAAATCTCCATACTATTTTCCAGAGCAGCTGCACCAGTTTTCATTCCAACCAAAAGTGTAAGACAGTTCCCCTTTCTCCACATCCTTGCCAACATTTGTTTCTTATGTTTTTGATTTTAGCCATTCTATACATTAATAATGAAGTAGCCGGAAGAGAAATTAAGACAACAATCCCATTTACAACTGCATCAAAAAGAATAATGTACCTAGGAATAAATTTAACAAAGGAGGTAAAAAAAAAAACCAAACAAACAAAAAAAAAAAAAACAAACAAAAAAAAAACATTGCACACTAAAAACTGTAAGACATTGATGAAAGAAACTGAAACAAAACTGGAGGCATCACAATTCCAGACTTTAAGTTACATTACAAATCTGTAGAGATCAAAACAGTATGGTACTGGCACAAAAGCATATAGATCAATAGAACAGAAAACCCATAAATAAATCCACAACTATATTGTCAATTAAGCTTCGAAAAACCAGGAAAGAATATCCGATGTGAAAAAAAAAAACAGTCTTTTCAACAAATGGTGCTGGGAAAACTGGACAGCAACATACAGTAGAATGAAACTGGACCACATTCTTACACCTTACTCAAAACTAAATTCAAAATGCATGAAAGACCCAAATGTAAGACAGGAAACCCTTAAAATCCTAGAAGAGACAGAGGCAGTAACATCTTTACATCAGTAGTAGCAACTTCTTACTAGATATGTCTCTTGAGGCAAGGGAAACAAAAGCAAAAATAAATTATTGAGACTTTACCAAGATAAAAAGCTTCTGCACAGTGAAGGAAAAAAATCAACAAAACTAAAAGGCAACCTACGGAATGGGAGATGTTTGCAAATGACATATTTGATACAGGGTTAGTATCCAAAGTCTATAAAAAAAAACTTATCAAACTCAACACCCAAAAAACAGATAATCCAGTTAGAAAATGGGAGAAGACATGAATATACATTTCTCCAAGAAGAGCAGATAACCAACAGACATATGAAAAGATGCTCAACATCACTTATCATCAGGGAAACACAAATCAAAACTACCATAAGATCATCTCACATCTGTCAGAATGCATAAAATTAGCACAAGAAATAACAGGTGTCCGTGGAGATGTGGAGAAAGGGGTTACATGTTGGTGAAAATGCAAACTGGTGCCACCACCCTGGAAAAGAGTATGGAGTTTCCTCAAAGAGTTGAAAATCCAGCAATTGTGCTACTAGGTATTTTTCCCAAAGGATACAAAAATACTGATTTGAAGGGATACATGAACCTAGATGTTTATACCAGCATTATCTACAATTATGGAAAGAGCCCAAATGTCCATTGACTGATGAATGGATAAAGAAGTTGTGGTATGTGTGTATATGTATGTATGTGTATGTGTATGTGTGTGTCTATGTGTGTGTATTAGCCAAAAATGGAATATTAGCCATCAAAAAGAATGAAACCTTGCTATTTGCAATGACATGGATGGAGTTAGAGTGTATTATGCTAAGCAAAATGAGTCAAAGAAAGATAAATACCATATGATTTCACTCATATTTGTAATTTAAGAAACAAAACAAACAAACATAAAGGAGAAAAAAAGAGAAGCAAACCAAGGAACAGACTCTTAAGTATAGAGAACAAACTGAAAGTTACTGGAGGGGAGTTGGGGTTTGTGGGATGGGTTAAGCAGGTGATGGGATTAAGGAGGGCACATGTTGTGATGGGCACATGTATTGCATATAAGTGTTGAATCACTAAATTCTACACCTGACACTAATATTACACTGGAATTCAAATAAAAACTTGAAGAAAAAAAAAACACCTCAGCAAATTGGGTATAGAAGAAACATACCTCAACATAATGAAGACCATACATGACAACCCACAGCTAATATACTCAACAGTTCAAAAACTGAAAGCTTTTCCTCGAAGATAAGGAACATGACAAAGGTCCCCACTCTCACCACTCTTATTCAACATAGAGTGTTCTCACATGACAAAGATAACAAATGACATCCAAAATGGAAAGGAAGAAGTTAAATAGTCATTATTTGCATATGAATTGCATATGAATTTACCAAAACCTGTTGGTATTAATGAATGAATTCAGTAAGGTGGCATTATATAAAATGAGGGTTGATGGGGGGTGGGAGGGAGGAGAGGGTGGGTGATGGGTATTGAGGAGGGCACCTTTTGGGATGAGCACTGGGTGTTGTATGGAAACCAATTTGACAATAAATTTCATATATAAATAAAAAAAATCAACATACAGAAATCAGTTGCATTTCTATGCATTAAAAATGAAATCTCTGAAAAAGAAATACAACTATCCCACTCATGATAGCATCAAAAACAATAAAACACTCAGAAATAAATTTGGTCAGGGAAGTGAAAGATCTGTACAATAAAAACTATAAGACTTAGATGAAAGACACTGAAGAAGACTCAAACCAATAGGATATTGTTAAAACGTCCACATTACACAAAGCCATTTATGTATTCAATGCCATCCCCATTAATATTCTAATGGATTTTTTATAGAGATATAAAAACAATTCTAAAATGTGTGTGGTACCATAAATACCCTAAATAGTCAATTCCATAATTAGAAAGAAAAACCAGAGGCCTCACATTTCCTAATTTCAAACTGTACTGCAAATCTATAGTAATTAAAACAGTATGGTATTGGAATAAAAATAGACATGTAGTCCAATAAAACATTGTAGAGGCCAGAAATAAATCCATGAATATATACTCAACTAGTAGCTGACAAGGGAGACAAGAACATTCAGTCAGGAAAGGATAGTCTCTTCAGAAAATAGTGATGAGAAATGTTGATAACCACATGCAGAAAAATTGGACCTCTATCTCACAAAAATAACTCAAAATGGATTAAAGACTGAAACACAGGACCAGATAACATAAAATTTCTAGAGAACATAGGAAAGAAGCTCATTGACATCGGTCATGGTAATGATTTTTAGATATAACATCAAAAGTGCAAGCAACAAATGCAAAAATCAACAAGCAGAACTACATCAACTAATAAACACTGCACAACAAAAGAAACAATGAAAATAGTAAAAAGGCAACTTACAGAATGGGAGAAAATGGAAAGTAGAGTGGCAGTTACTAGGAGCTGGACAAGGTGCAGGGAATTGGGGAGATGTTGACGGTACACATTAGCAGCCAGTAGATAAATAAATCCTGGAGATCTAATGCAGTCTAATTATTATAGACAATAGTACAATACTAAATATTCAAAAATTGCTTACAGACTAGATCTTAACTGTTTCCACTAGGAAAAAAATGATAGTTATGTGGTATGATAGTGGTATTAGCTAATGTTATAGTGATAATCATATTGCAATATATAAATGTACCAAACCAGCAACGTTGCATCCCTTAAATTACAGAATGTTATAGGTCAATTATATCTCAATATTGCTTTTAAATTGTGAAATAAATGGAGAATATGTAGAAATAATTGCCCCTTCTCTGAAAAATCATTTTTGAAGTTACCACTGACTTTATTTTAATTTAAATTCAAGTTAGTTAACATGTATGTAGCATTGGTTTCAGGAGAATTTAATGATTCATCACTTACATATAATACCCAATGTTCATCCCAACTAGTACCTTCCTTAAGGCCCATCAGCCATTTAGTTTATATCCCACCCGCCTCCCTTCGAGCAACCCTCAATTTGTTCTCTGTATTTTGTCTCCCTCTCTATTTTTACATCATTTTTCTTCCCTTCCACTATGTTCATCTGATTGTTCCTTAAATTCCACATGAGTAAAATCATATTATATTCATCTTTCTCTGCCTGACTTATTTCGTGTAGTGTAATACATTCCAGTTCCATCCACATTGTTGCAAATGGCAAGACTTCCCTCTTTTAGATTGCTGAGTAGTATTCCATTTTACATATATACTACATCTTCTTTATACATTCACTAGTCAATAGACATCTTGGCTCTTTCTATAATTTGGCTATTGTTGATAGCACTCCTATAAGCACTGAGGCGCATGTGCCCTTTTGAATCAGCATTTTTGTATCATTTGGATACATACCTAGTAGTGCAACTGCTAGGTCATAGGATAGTCCTATTTTTAATTTTTTGAGGAACTTAAATACTGTTTTCCAGAGTGGCTACACCAGTTTGCATTCACACCAACAGGGCAAAAGGGTTCCCCTTTCTCTACACCCTTGCCAACATCTGTTGTCTCCGGAGTTGTTTATTTTGGCCATTCTGACAGGTGTGAGGTGATATTTCATTGTGGTTTTGATTTGTATTTTCTGATAAGTGATGTTGAGCATATTCTTGTGAACCTGTTAGACATCTGGATGTCTTCTTTGGAAAAGTATCTATTTATGTCTTCCGCCCATTTCTTCACTGGATTATTTGTGTTTTGGGGGGGGTGTTGATCTTGATAAGTTCTTTATAGATTTTGGATACTAACCGTTTAACACATATGTCATTTGCAAAACTCTTCTCCCGTTATACCAGTTGCCTTTTACTTTTGTTGATTGTTACCTTTTGCTGTGCAGAAGCTTTTCATCTTGATGAGGTCCCAATAGTTCATTTTTGCTTTTGTTTCCCTTGACTCCAGAATCATATCTAGTAAGAAGTTGCCTAGGCCAAGGTCAAAGAGGTAGCTGCCTGTTTTCTCCTCTAGGATTTTAATGTTTCCTGTCTCACATTTAGGGCTTTCATCTATTTTGAATTTATTTTTTGTGTATGGTGTAATAAAGTGGTACAGATTCATTCTTCTGCAGGTCGCTGTCCAGTTTCCCAGCACCATTTGCTGAAGAGACTTTTCTCCATTGAATATTCTTTCCTGCTTTGTTGAAGATTACTTGGCCATTCATTGGTGGGTCCATTTCTGGGTTCTCTATTCTGTTCCATTGATCTATGTGTCTGTGTTTGTGCCAGTACCCTATTGTCTTGATGATTACAGCTTTGTAATACAGCTTGAAGTCTGTAATTGTGATGCTTCCAGCATTAATTTTCTTTTTCAGAATTGATTTGCCTATTCAGGGTCTTTTCTGGTTCCATACAAATTTTAGAATTGTTTGTTTTAGCTCTGTGAAGAATGCTGGTGTTATTTTGATAAGGATTACATTAAATGTGTAGATTGCTTTGGGTAGTATCAACATTTTAACAATATTTGTTCTTCCAATCCATAAACGTGAAATATTTTTCTATTTCTTTGTGTCTTCTTCAATTTCTTTCATAAACTTTCTATAGTTTTCAGCATACAGATCTTTTTGGTTAGGTTTATTCCTAGGTATCTTATGGGACTTGATGCAATTGTAAATGAATTCTATTCCTTTATTTCTCTTTGTGCAGCTTCATTATTGTTGTATAGAAATGCAACCAATTTCTGTACATTGATTTTATATCCTGTGACTTTGCTGAATTCATCAGTTCTGAATGTATCAGTTCTAGTCGGGTTTTCCAGTAGAGTATCACATCATATGCAAAGAGTCAAAGTTTGACTTCTTCCTTGCCAATCTGGATGCCATTTATTTCTTTTTGTTGTCTGATTGCTGAGGCTAGGACTTCCAGTACTATGTTGAACAACAGTGGTGAGAGTGGATATCCCTGTCATGTTCCAGACCTTAGGGGGGAAACTCCCAGTTTTTCCCCATTGAGGATATTAGCTGTGGGTCTTTAGTGCATGCCCTTTATGATCTTGAGGTATGTTCCTTCTATCCCTACTTTTTTGAGGTTTTTTGTGATCAAGAAAGGATGCCATATTTTCTCAAATGCTTTTTCTGTGTCTATTGAGAGGTACATATGGTTCTTATCCTTTCTTTGATTAATGTCGTGGATTACATTGATTGATTTGTAAATATTAAACCACTCTTGCAGCCCAGGAATAAATCCCATTTGATTGTGGTGAATAATTCTTTTAATGTACTGTTAAAGTCAAGTTGATAGTACCTTGTTGAGAATTTTTGCATCCAGATTCATCAGGGATATTGGCCTACTGTATGTCTCCTTTTTAGTGGGGTTTTTTGTCTGGTTTGGGAATCAAGGTAATGTTGACTTCATAGAATGAGTTTGGAAGGTTTCCTTCCATTTCTATTTTTTGAAACAGTTGAGAATAGGTATTAACTCTTCTTTAAATGTCTGGGGGTGCCTGGATGGCTCAATTGGTTGAGTATCCAACTTAAATTCAGGTCATTATCTCATGCTTCATGAGTTTGAGCCCCACATCAGGCTCATTGCTGTCAGTGCAGAGCCCACTTCAGATTCTCTCTCTGCCCCTCCCATGCTCAAGCTCTCCCTCCCTAAAATAAATTAACATTTAAAAAGAGAAAAAGGAAAAATAAAAATAAGATGTCTGGGAGAATTCCCTTCAGAATCCATCCAGCCCAGGACTCTTGTTTGTTGGGACATTTTTGGTTATTGATTCAATTTCCTTGCTAGTTATGGATCTGTTCAAATGCTCTATTTCTTCTTGTATCAGTTTTGGTTGTTTGTGTATTTCTAAGAATTTGTCCGTTTTTTCCAGATTTCCCAGTTTGTTGACAAAATTTTTCACAGTATTGTCTTTTAATTGTTTGTATCTCTATGGTGTTGTATCTCTATGGTATCTCCCTTTCAGTTGTGCTTGTATCTATTTGGGTCCTTTCTCTTTTCTTTTTGATACGTCTAGCTAGGAGTTTGTCAATTTTGTTAATTCTTTCAAAGAACCAGCTCTTGGTGTGCCTGGGTGGCTCAACTGGTTAAGCATCAGACTTCAGCTCAGTTCATGATCTCGCGGTTCATGAATTTGAGCCCTACATTGGGCTCTGCGCTGACAGCTCAGAACCTGGAGCCTGCTTCAGAATCTGACTCCCTCTCTCTCTAGCCCTCCCCTGATCATGCTCAAAAAATAAATAAACATCAAAGAACCAGCTCTTAGTTTTGTTGATCTGTTCCACCGTGCATTTTTGCTCTTGTTGTTGTTGTTGTTGTTCCTATATCATTTATTTCTGCTCTAATCTTTATTATTTCCCTTATTCTGCTGATGTTAGGCTTTATTTCCTGTTCCTTTTCTAGTTGCTTTAGGAGGAAGGTCAATTGTGTATTTGGGACCTTTCTTGCTTCTTGAGATAGGGCTGAATTGCAATATACTTTCTGCTTAGGACGGCCTTTGCTGCATCCCAAAGGGTTTGGACCATCGTGTTTTCATTTACATTGGCTTCCATGTTTGTTTTTTTTTTTAATTTCTTCTTTAATTTCCTGGTTAACGCATTCATTCTTTAGTAGGAAGTTCTTTGACCTCCATGTACTTGAGGGCTTTCAAGTTTTCTTGTGGGGACTTCAAGTTTCATATTGTTTCCTTGTTGATTTTCTACTTAGATGATCAGTCCATTGCTATAAGTGGGGTATTAAAGTCTCCTACTGTTATTGTACTATTATCAATAGGTTTCTTCATGTTTGTGATCGATTTATATATTTAAGAGTTCCAAGCTGGGGGCATAAATATTTACAATTCTTAGATCTTCTTGATGGATAGACACCTTAATTATGATATAATGTGCTTCTTCATCTCTTGTTACAGTCTTTGTTTTAAAATATAGTTTGCCTGATATAAGTATGTCTACTCTGGCTTTCTTCTGATGTCCATTAGCATAACAGATGATTCTCCAACCCCTCACTTCCAATTTGCCGATATCTTTAGGTCTAAAATGAATCTCTTATAGGTAGCATATAGATGTATCTTGGGTTTTTTTTTTTTTTTATCCATTCTGATACCCTATGTCTTTTGATTGGAGCATTTAGCCCATTTACATCAGAGTTATTATTGAAAGATATGAATGTAGTGCCATTGTGTTGCCTGTAGAGTTGGTATTTCTGGTTATGTTCTCTGGTCCTTTGTAGTTTTTGTTGCTTTGGTCTTCTTTTTTTATTTTTACTCCACTTATAGAGTCCACCTTAACATTTTTTTGCAGGGCTGATTTAGTGGTCATGAACTCCTTAGTTTTCGTTTGTCTGGGAAACTCTTTCTCTCTCCATCTATTTTGAATGACAGCCTTGCTGGATAAAGAATTATTGGCTGCATATTTTTTCCATTGAGCACATTGAATATTTCCTGACACTCCTTCTGGCCTGCCAAGTTTGAGTGGACAAGCGTGCTGCTCTATGCTGCTAACTTCATGTGTCTCTCTTTGTAGGTTAAGGACATTTTGTACCTAGCTACTTTAAGAATTCTTTTTACCTTTCTATTTTGCAAGTTTCACTATGATATGCCATGGTGTTGACTTGTTTTTGTGGATTTTGAGGTGATTTCTCTGTGCCTCCTAGACTTGGATGCCTGTTTCCTTCCCTAGATTAGGGAATTTCTCAGCTATAATTTGTTCAAATATACTTTCTGCCCCTTTTTCCCACTCTTCTTCTGGGACTCCTTTGTTTCATTTTATGGAATCACTATGTTCCCTAAATCTCTCATCATGTAGAAATAACCTGTAACTTCAGAGTCACTCTCTTCTTCAGTGTTTGTATCTTATCTGTGGTTGCATGGGGCAGAGAGCAAAATTGTCTCTTTTTAAGAAGACTCACATGGGGCGCCTGGGTGGCGCAGTCGGGTGGTGCAGTCGGTTGAGCGTCTGACTTCAGCCAGGTCACGATCTCGCGGTCCGTGATTTCGAGCCCCGCGTCGGGCTCTGGGCTGATGGCTCGGAGCCTGGAGCCTGTTTCCGATTCTGTGTCTCCCTCTCTCTCTGCCCCTCCCCCGTTCATGCTCTGTCTCTCTCTGTCCCAAAAATAAATAAATGTTGAAAAAAAAAATTAAAAAAAAAAAAAAAGACTCACATGCCACAGAACTACCCAAGCTACCAGAAATCATTGAGAAGGAAAAACGGTCAATAATGGTGACTGCACTGAGGTCACAATTTCTACCACAAGCCTTTATTCCATCTCTGTGGGAGAGAGGGAAATATAATGCATATCTGCCTTCATTTGGTATCCATGAGCCACATATTCAGAAATGGATCATAACTACTTGGCAGAAAGGCAAACTACAAATGAATTTAACAGTTGTTTTTTCAATGAGGTTTGGAAGTTCTTCAACCACTCTGAGAAAATTTTCCTACAGCTGTTTTATTTATTTGGAATTTTTGGCTCAGAGATGGCTGGCAGAATGGATTTCAACAGGAAAACCACTGCCATGGTGGAAGCATATATTCAGAGAAAAGAAAAGGAGAGAGAAGCCATCTGTTCAATGGGTCAAGCAGTGTATTAATTATGTATTACAGTATAACAAATTTCTTCAAAATCTATCAGCATAAAACAATAAAAATGTATTATCTCTGAGGTCAACGATCTAGGGGTTGGTTTAACTGGGTGGTGCTGGCTCAGGATCTCCCATGAGTTTGCAGTCAAGCTGAAGCAGGACTTCAGTGAAACAAAAGCACAACTGAAACATAATGATTTTCTTCCAAGCTCATTAACTTGGATATTAGCAAGAGATCTCAGTTGTGGATTTTTCCATCAGGCTACTCACAAAATGGCAGCTGACTTCTACCAAATAAGTTATCTAACAGAGAGAATGTGGAAGGGAAGAAAAAGGCAGAAATCAAGAGGAAGGCACAGCATACTTTAAACCTCAATCTAAAGGCAATGTACAATCACTTTTTCCTTTATAAAATTGGCCACAAAGATCTGGCAAAGTGTGGGAGGGCATTGACCACACAAGGGTGTAAACACCAGGAGGAAAGGGTTATTGGGGGATATTCTGGAGGCTAGCTACTACAAGTGGGAAGTCTTGTCCATATGCCTCTTGTGATCCGGTACCCAACCAAAAATTAGAACATAATTCATGTATCTGAAGGGTGAAAGTCTTTCACAGCCTTGGGAATCCTACTACCTTAAGGTAAATGGCTGGAACAAGCCAGATTTTCATTGCCTGCCTTATCCTACTATTGATCACTATTTTCTCTCCCTGTTCAACAAGCCCCAAACCATATTCTCATCTGAGTCTTATCAGCCAAGGAATATGACTTGAGTCTTACAAAGTGATGTTCCAAAATGTTCTCACCAATTTATTGACTCATTTGTATTCTTCTTCTTTCATATTTGACTGGTAAAACCTACCTTAGATAATTTTGAACAGCTTAGCTTAGATTTTTAAAAAGTCAAATCCTGACAGTCTTTGGGCAACATAGGTCGATAGCTTCAATGGAAAGCAGAAAGGAAAACAAGGCCTGAGAGGAGGTTAATTATTATCATTTCAAGACAGATTTCAGAAAGTTGCTCATCATGTGGAGTCTATTAGGAAAACTTATAGGGTGAAATCACACCTAAGCAGGATCAGGCTCAGCAGCAACTGAGGTAGAAGAGGTTCTGCGAGATGGGCAAAACCAAGATAATCTTAGAAGGCACATGAGATCCGTGTCAATTACACACCCATGTTCTGTCTTCTCTGCCCCTATAATGATACTTTGGAAGAACATTAGCCAACAAAACAAATCTGTGCCTCTCTGTTCATAACCCACATCCCAAGCTGTTCCCAATGTGCAATTGGATTTGCTGCTACTCTCTGACTTCTTTTGGTTTCCACTTCTATCACTGGAATAGTGAGGGGTAACCCCAACAAGTAAATGATCTAAAGGTAAAACCCACCCTCAGAACTAGATAAATATGTGGTAGCTGAAAGATAAAAGGGGAATTATGTGCAGAGGTAACTCTCTGAATATTTTTAAATCTTAAATAATTCCACTATGCTGGCTAAGTGCAGACAAAGCATTTCCAAGCCAGACTGGTTCACTTAAGGTCTTTCCTAATGTAATGTGAAGATCTTGCCCAAGGGTTTTTTTCTGAGACTTAGACCCCCTCTCTTAGCAGAAATGAAAATATGTTTCTCAAAAAAAAAAAAAAGATTTTACTGGTCCTTGAAAAGTGACAATGCTTTTATTGAGAAGGACATAATTCTCCAAAGAATAGAGTATCAAGATGTACCTATGACTACATCAAAGACAAGTTTTCAGGGGTTTTGTTTTGTATTATTATAGTACACAACAATTCAGCTTTTTAGAAACAACAGTCCCTCTGATGTTTCCTTTGAGAGACAGAGAGAATGCACACATGAGTGGGGAAGAAGGGCAGAGGGAGAGAGAAAGAATCTCAAGCAGGCTCCGTGCTCAGTGAGGAGCCTGATGTGGGGCTTGATCCCATAACTCTGGGATCATGACCTAATCCAAAATCAAGAGTTGGACGATCAACCAACTGAACCACCCAGGTGCCTTGTGATGTTACCATTAGAGAGGTTGTTTTTCCAAAGTAAAATTGCCTATTTGGGTGGAATCCATAGTTCAATGGGAAAGTCTACCATAAAAATCTGGTTAGAGACTTATCTCTTAAAATAGACATGGATCAGCTACTCTTGACTTTGAAATAGGTTCCTACCATTCAGACAAACTTGTATTTCTCCTTTTCAGAATAGAAGAGATAAATTCCCCATTTATAGAGATTTCCTGATTCTATAGACAGCACACTGGATCCAAGTACAAAACAAATCATGTTTGCAGCTTTTCCCAATATAAGGTCACATCATCACAGCCTATCCGGTTTCTGTAATTAAAGGTGTTGCATGGCACCTGAAATTGTGGCAAATATAGAGATGCATAACTCACATTCTATTTCAAGAAAGGATTCCTTGCCCAACTATAAAAAGTATGGTTACCTCACATTTTCCCTGTTTACTCCCTCACATCTCAACTTTTGAGCTGTCATACTGTTCTCAAGGTGACCCAACCAAAACAGCAGACCACGTAAGTGACGTAACCATTTCACATCTAATGGACAATCTTTTCTCTGATACTCTGAAATTCCCTGCTAGCCTGGCAACGATTTTGTCTGACATGCACCACAGTCTGACACTATTGTGCTTCCTTGTTTGTGTTTTTTTTTTTCCTTGTTACTTACCAATAAACCTTTGCATTCCTTAACACCACCTCAGTGTGTCTGCTCCCTGGGGACCCCAACTGACAGAGTTGTGCCAGATGTGCTATGAGAAAGCAGACTGTAAAATGGGGTTTGGGGACTGGGTCACACACCAGCTAGATGGCAATGAGGACCGCAGTCTAGGGATATGTGAGACCCAGATATTCCCTGGGACAAGATGGCAGCACAAATGCTTTATTCAATGTTTTACTCAATGGCAATAACATTAAAGAGTGTTCTGGTAGAAAGAAACATACTAACAGTTGCAAGGATTTAAAAGAAAGAGGAACGTCATATAGGCTGAAAGTGAAGGAATGGAAAAAAAGATATTCAATGCAAACAGTAAGCAAAAGAGAGAAGGGGTGGTAAACTCAGACAAAATAGGCTTTAAATTAAAATAATGTCTGAAAGAAAAAATAGGTCACAACATAATGATAAAGGGGTCAATTTACCAAGAAGATATAACAACTATAAATATACATACCACCTGCTTTGGTGTGTGCGTATATGTGTGTATGTGTGTAAAGCAAATATTAACATAACTAAAGGGAGAAGAAGATTGCAATACTAAAAAAAAACTTAGTAGAGGACTTTAATACCCAACTTTCAACAATGGATAAATCATCCAAACAGAAAATCAATAGGGAACAGCAAACCTCAACAACACTATAGACCAAATGTACCTACTTGTACATACACAGAATATTCTATCCAATGGCAACAGAGTATATATTTTTTCAAGCACATATTGTCCAGGACAGCTCATACAGGCCACCACACAATTCTTAACAAATTTAAGAAAATTGAAGTCATATCAACTATCTTTTCTGACACAATGGTATGAAACTAGAAATTAACAGAAAGAAAATTGGAAAATTCATAAATATGGGGAAATTAAACAACACACTTCTGAGCAACTAATGGATCAAAAGAGGGAAATAAAAATATCTTGAGACAAATGAAAACTGAAACACAACATAAAACAAATGCAATGCAGCCAAAATAGTTCGAACAGGGAAATTTATAGCAGTAAATGCCTACTTCAGAAAATAGAAAAATCTCAAATAAACAACCTAACTTTATACCTCAAGGGAAAAGAAAAAGAATAACATACTAAGCGCAAATGTAGTAGGAAATAAAATAAATATCAAAGATTTAAAAGAAATAAATGATATAAGACCCAGAAAAAAAATTTTAAAGATGAATGAAATGAAGAGTTGGCTTTTTGAAAAGATAAACAAAATTGACAAATCCTTTGCTAGACTAAGAAAAAACAAAACTCAAATAACTAAAATCAGAAATGAAAGAGGAGACATTACAACTGATATTATAGAAATATAATGAATCAAGGGATTACTAGGAACATTTATTTGTCAACATATAAATGGACAACCTAGAAAGAAATGAATAAATTCCTAGGCATACAACTTGCCAAGAGTAAACCATAAATAGAAAATCTAAACATATTTGAAACCAGATGGTTTCACTGGTAAATTTTACCAAACATTAAAAAAATTAAAACTAATCCTTTTCAAACTCTTTCAAAAAACTGAGGAGGCAGGAACACTTCCAAATGCATTTTATGTGACTACCATTACCCTGATATCAAAGCCAAACAAGGATGTTACAAGAAAAGAAAATTACAGGCCAATATCCCTGATGAACATAGATACAAACATACTCATCAAAATAATAGTACATTAAATTCAACAATACACTGAAAAGTTCCTACACTATTTTCAAGTGGAATTTACCCCAGGGATTCAAGGATGGTTAAACATCTGCAAATCAATCAATATGATACACCACATTAACAAAATAAAGGACAAAATTCATGTGATCATCTCAACAGATGCAGAGAAAGCTTTGACAAAATTCAAAATCTATTTGTGATAAAATCTCCACAAAGTGAGCAGAGAAGAAACATGCTTGAGCATAATGAAAGCCACATATGACAAACCCACCGCCAACATCATATTCAATGGTGCAAAACTGAAAGATTTTCCTCTAAGAAGAAGAACAAGGCAAGAATGCCCACTTTTACTACTTTTACTCAGTTGGAACTCATACACAGCAATTAGGCAAGAAATAGAAACAAAACACATCCAAAAAAGAAAGGAAGAAGTAAAATTGCCTCTATGTGCAGATGACATAATGTTATATACAGACAATTTTAAAGAATTCATGAAAAACAAAATAAATAACATGAATTAATAAATGAATTAATAAATGAATTCAGTAAAGTTGCAGAACCCAAAATTAATACACAAAATTTGGTTGCATTTTCATGCACTAATAATGAACTGTCAAAAAGGAAAAATTAAAGAAAACAGTCCCATTTACAATTGCATCCAAAAAATAATAACCAAGGAGGTGAAAGATCTCTACACTGAAAACCATAAAACACTGATGAAAGAAACTGAAGAAAACACAAATAAATGGAAAGATATTCTGTGCTCATGGATTAGAAGAAATAATATTGTTAAAATGTCCATACTATCCAAAAGCAACCTACAGATCCAATGCAATCTCTATGAAAAATCCAAAGGCTTTTTTCACAGTAGAAAAAACAATCCTAAAATACATATGGAGACAAAAAAACAAAAAAACAAAAAAACAGCAACAAAAAACAAAGACAATACTGAACTTACGCCATATACAAAAATCAGCTAATAATGAATTAAAGACTAAATGTAGGGCCTGAATCTATAAAACTTAAAAGAAAACAGAGGGAAAACTTTGTTTACATTAGTCTGTCAATGATTTTTTTTGGATATAACCCCAAAGGCACAAGGAACAAAAGCAAAAATAGACAAATGGGATTGCATCAAACTAAAAATCTTCTAAATAGCAAAGGAAAAAAATCAACAGTGTGAAAGGACAACCTACAAAATGGGAAAACATATTTACAAAGCATACTTCTGACAAGGAGTTAATATCCAAAATATATAGGGCACTCAAACAAATCAATGCAAAGAAGCAACCTGCATTAAAAATTAAGCCAAAGACCTGAATAGACATTTTTCAAAGGAAGACATACAATAGCCAACAGTTAAAATAAAAAAAGCTCAATATCACCAATCATCAAGGGAATACAAATCAAAACCACAATAGAATATCACCTCACACCTGTAAAAAATGACTATTATAAAAAAGACAAAAGATAAAAAGTGGCCAGAATGTGAAGAAAAGGGAACACTTGTATATTGTTGATGGGAATGTAAACTGGTACAGCCAATATCAAAACAGTTTGCAGGTCCCCCCAAATTAAAATTAGAATGACCACATGCTCTAGCAATCCCAATTCTGGGTATATACCCCCAGAAAATGATATCATTATCTCAAAGTGGTAACTTCACTCCCATGTTCTTTGCAGCATTATTCACAATAACCAAGATATGAAAGCAACCTAAATGTCAACCTATGTATAGATAAAGAAGCTGTGGTATATATAATGGAATAAAACTCAGCCATGAAAAATATGGAAACTGTCATTTGAAACCACATGGATGAACCTGGAGGATGTTATGCTAAGTGAAATAAGCCAGACAGAAAAAGGAAAATACTGTATGATCACATTTACATACATTTACATATAGATTCTAAAATTTTTTTAATATTTTTATTTATTTTTGAAGGAGAGAAAGAGAGAGATTCTAAAAAAAGAAAAATGTTTTAAAAGTCTGACTCATAGAAGCAGAGAGTAGAACAGTGGTAACAAGGGGCTGGGGATAGGGTGCAGGGTGAGTGGGAATGGCAACTATGTGAGGAGATGATATGTTAATTAGCTTGATTGTTATATATTATATATATATCATGATTAATATATATACCATGATATATATAGCTATGTTGTCATGTTTTACACCTTAAATACATACGATTTTTATTAAAAATAAATTTTATAGGGGCACCTGGGTGGCTCAGTCAGTTGAGCGTCCGACTTTGGCTCAGGTCATGATCTTGTGGTCTGTGAGTTTGAGCCCTGCATCAGGCTCTGTGCTGACGGCTCAGAGCCTGGAGCCTGATTCAGATTCTGTGTCTCCCTCTCTCTCTGCCCCTCCCCCACTCATGCTCTGTCTCTCTCTCTCTCTCTGTCAAAAATAAATAAAATATTAAAAAAATAAAAATAAAATAAGTTTTATATTATAAAGCATGCTAAGATTCTATGCAGTATTTCAAAAGGAAAATTAGTGTGTGTGACATTAATTTTTAATATTTTCAGTAGATAATAAAACCTTTCATATCTCAAAAAGAAGAGGAAGGAGAGTATTTTATACTAGGACATTGGAAGAGATCAATTGCACTGATGCTCTGCACAAAGATAATGAAAAGTGAGGACACTGAAATGTAAGGTTATGGATCAGAAGGTATTCTTTGTTAGATTTCAGAGAGGCTTTATCTTGTACAGTGAGAGAGCAGAAGGAAGACCAAACTCAGGATTTAATAGTCAAAATCACAGAGCTTCAAGACTGAATATTTTGAACAATAAGTAGATCTGTTGGGAATGCCTAGGACACATGGTATGAGGACAGCTTGGTGGGTGGACCTAAAAGCTTGACCCATAAGACTTCTCTGAACCTCAGAATTTGCAGATGTGCCCTTTCTTCCTAATAAGAGCTAATAATCCCTTCATGTAGGAAGATACTTCAGACTAGTTACTGAGAAGGCAACAGAGGGCCCTCTCAGAAAGTACTGTAACCTCCTTTTCCTAGCTGAGCCTGATAAGGGAGGAAAGGAATAATATCTTCAGTGAAGCTGTAAGAATTAACCAAATTATATTGACTGAGCCAAGTACATAAAAATGGACCTATATTTTAAGAAAATTTTATCAACGGGGCTAGAACATAAGACAGGATAAAGAAGAGTTTATTTACTCAGGGAGCAATCTCTCAGGATATGAGATATATACCTTTACAAGAACCATGGGGAATGGTGTAAAAGGCTGCTAGAGAGTCATCTACAAATATGGAGAAAATGATGATCCAAAGTGAGTGAAGTTGCAACATCTGAGTTTCCATGCAGATTGTGGAGGAAACAAGTAGAAGGCTCAGACCAACTGGAAACATTGTGCTTGTAATTAAAAATACTGTGTTTTGTTCTTAAAAATTAGTTAAGAGAGTAAATATCATGTTAAGAGTTCTTAACACAATAAAATAAAATAAATTAAACAATACAAAAAGAAGTAGAAGGCTCAGGAGAGTGGACATGGCTGGAATGAACTTACCATACGAGACCAAAAGACCCACCAGAAAATTATGTTGCTTGAGAAAAATGAAAAGGCATACTATTCACCAAGGCCATCAGGAATGTGCTAGTGAGGAGACACTAACTCACATAGAATTTCAGCCAGGGTTGACAGGAGAGGTTGCCAAATGGACAGCAATGGGGGAGAAAGGGCCCCAAAGCAATAGAGACTAGTTAGCAACACACTTAACTTCCAGAACCCAGGAGATTTAAATTATAACAACAATAAGCAACTTCAGAGTGATAGCCAAAGAGGCTTGACCTACAGAAGGTTGTAAAGATGGTTAGTAGTACATACTTCCCAGCAGGAAAAAATGGATGGACACCCAATAAGAATACTGCTTGAAAAATACACAATCAAAATGAGAAGGAAGAAAGAATGGATAATTAGAAAACTAAGAATGACTATCCCAATAAAAATTTTAAATCCTTTGTCCAATTCTCAGACTTAGGCCAGTTTTCAGATCCATAACCTATGACTAAAGTAGTAGCCAGGTCAACAGAACAAAGGACCCTGAAATATCACAGCAAGTTTATGCTATAATAGTTCCCCGAGCCTATTCCCAAGGATTGAACATCATTTACTCAAGTAACTGCATAATGGAGAAAGTAGAATTAATTCTCTGACAACTCAAAATCTATGACTTGTGGTCATCAAAGTGTCTTTGACATCCAACCCTGAAGTGCTTTCATGGTCACCAGTTTTAATGGGAGCATAAAGGCGATAAGTAATAAATTGAGTCCTGGCAAATTCAGCTTATGATGAGTCTACCAGATCCATGGACCAATTTGGTGGTCATTTGCTAGTTACCTACTATATAATTGAAATTGAGATACTTGACAGTTGATGTACCCTCACATTGTTCTTTGACATTTCCCACTATTGTATTTGTTTCACACAGGCCATGTGGAAGTGTCTGAAACTCTTTCCAACTCCTTGGCCAATATAGTAAATCAAAATAATATCACATTTCAGGGGGAGGGGGTATGATAGGATTAGTTTCAGGATTTAGAATGTAAAAGATGAAAGGGTGGTGGTTTCTATCATATCTCTCTTTTATTCCCTTATATCCTCCTACAGACTCCAATGGACATAAATGCATCTTAGAGACTACTTCAAGTTCAGTCAACTGGTAGTCTCAATCATATTTTCCATGCTGGTCATGGTGTTACTGCTACAGCAGCTACCTGATAGTCAGCTATTGCTTTGGAAATGGGCTATTTTCTATCCTAACAAAGAATAAAGACCATTATTCACAAACCAAGCAACATAATCCATCACATTAACAATAGAAAGGATAAAAACCACATGATCATTTCAATAGATGCAACAAAAGCATTTCACAAAGTATAACATCCATTCATGATAAAAATTCTCAACAAAGTAGGGATAAGAGGGAAAATACCTCAACAAAATAAAGGCCATATATGAAAAACCCACAGCTAATATCATGCTTCATGTGAAAAACTGAGAGCTTTTCCTTTAAGATCAGGAACAAGAAAAGGATGTCTACTCTCACCACTTTTATTCAACATAGTACTAGGAGTCATAGCCATAGCAATCAGACAAGAAAAATAAATAGCATCCAATTGGTAAGGAAGAAATAAAACTTCCACTATTTTCAGACAACATGATACTACACATAGAAAACCCAAAAGACTCAATGAAAAAACTACTAGAACTGATAAATGAATTTAGTAAGGTCACATGATACAGAATCAATATACAGAAATCTGTTGCATTGCTATACACTAATAACAAAGTAGCACACAGAGAGATTAAGAAAACAATCCCAAGTGCATTGCACCAAAAATAATAAAATACCTAGGAGTAAACTTATTAACCAAGGAGGTAAAAAACCTGTGCTCCCAAAACTATATACGATTGATGAAAGACAATTTAGATGATAAAATGGGAAGATATACCAGTCTCATGTACTGGAAGAACAAATATTGTTAAAATGTCCATACTAACCAAATAAGTCTATAGATTTAATGCAACTCCTGTCAAAATACCAGCAACATTTTTCACAGAAATAGTACAAACAATCCTAAAATTTGTATGGAATCACGGAAGATATCAAATAGCCAAAACAAACTTTAAAAAGAAAAACAAACCAAAGGTATCACAATTCCAGATTTCAATATATACTACAAAGCTATAGTAATCAAAACTGTACAGTACTGGCACAAAAATAGACACATAGATCAAAGGAACAGAATAGGGAGTCCACAATAAACCCATGTTTTATAGTCCATTAATGTACAACAAAGGAAGCAGTTGAAGCAGGGAAAAGGCAGTATCTTCAACAAATGGTAGTGGGAAAACTGGACAGAAACATGCAAAAGAATGAAACTGGACCACTTTTTTATACCATACACATCAATAAACACAAAATAGATTAAAGACCTAAATGTGAGATTTGAAACCATAAAATTCCTAGAATAAACATGGGCAGTGTTTTTTTTACATCAGCTGCGGAAACATTTTTTAGATATCTCTCTACTTGCAAGGAAAACAAAAGGAAAATTACACTATTGGGACTATGCCAAAATGAAATCTTTTGCACAGTGAAGGAAACTGTCAACAAAACAAAAATTCAACCTACTGAATGGGAGAAGATGACATATCTGATAATGGATTAATATCCAAAATATATAAAGAACTTATACAACACAACACCAAAGAAATATTTGATTTAAAAAATGGCAGAGGGCCTGACTAGACATTTTTCCAGAGAAGATATAGAGACGGCCTACAGACACATGAAGATACTCAATATCAAAATTACAAAGAAGATGGTAAAGTAGGAGAACCCTAAGCTCAATTTGCTCCCATTGATACAATTAAATAACACCTACATCAGTGTAAATAGCCTGTAAAACAACTCAGAACAAATTAAAGACACTAGTCACCTAAAGAAGCTAGAAAGAGAAGAATAAACAAAACCCAAACCCAGGAGACAGGAAGAAATAAAGATTAGAGCAGAAATAATAAAAAAAATAACAGCATGTAAAAAACCAATAGAACAGATCAATGAAACCAGAGGTAGTTCTTTGAAAAGATCAACAAAATTATTAACCTTTAGCCAGATTCATCAGAGGAAGGGGAAGACTCAAACATAATCAGAAATGAAGGAGGAGAAATAATAGGTGACACCACAGAAATACAAAGGATTATAAGAAAATATTATGAAAAAATATATGCCAAAAAACTAGGCAAGATACAATAAATGGATAAATTCCTATAAATATATAACCTCCCAAAACTGAATCTGGAAGAAATAGAAAATTTGACAACCGATTACCAGCAATCAAATTGAATCAGTAATCAAAAAATTCCCAACAAACAAAAGTCCAAGACCAGATAGATGTCTTCACAGGTGAATTCTACCAAACATTCAGAGAGTTAATACCTACCATTCTCAATGTATTCCTAACATTGAAGAGGAAGGAAAGCTTCCAAATGTATTCTATGAGGTCAGAACTACCATTATATCAAGACCAGATAAAGACACTATGGAAAAGAAAGAAAGAAAGAAAGAAAGAAAGAAAGAAAGAAAGGAAGGAAGGAAGGAAGGAAGGAAGGAAGGAAGGAAGGAAGGAAGGAAGGAAGGAAGGAAGGAAACTAAGGCCAATATCTCTGATGAACATAGATGCAAATATCCTCAACAAAATATTAGCAAACCAAATCCAACGATTCATTTTAAAAATCATTCACTAGGATCAACTGGGATTTATTTCTGGGATGCAAAGGTGGTTCTATATTCACATTTCAATCAACATGATATATCACATCAATAATAGAAAAGATAAAAACCATATGGTCATTTCAATAGATGCAACAAAAGCATTTCACAAAGTACAATATCCATTCATGATAAAACCCTTGACAAAGTAAGTTTAGAGGGAACATACCTGAACATAATAAAGGCCATGTATCAACAACCCACAGTTAACATCATCCTCAACAGTGAAAAACTGAGCGCTTTTCCTCTAAGGAAGAAGACAAGAATGTCCACTGTCACCACTTTCACTCACACAGTACTGGAAGTCACAGTCACAGTTAATTACACAAGAAAGATGAATAAAAGACAACCAAACATGTAAGGAAGAAGCAAAACTTGCACTATTCGTAGATGGCATGATACTATATAGAGAAAACTCTAGGGGTGCCTGGGTGGCTCCATCGGTTAAGCGTCTGACTTCAGCTTAGGTCATGATCTCACAGTTCGTGGTTCAAGCCCTGCATCAGACTCTCTGCTGTCAGTGCAGAGCTTTCTTTGGACCCTCTGGCTCCCTATCTCTCTTTGCCCCTCCCCACACTCTCCCTCTCTGTCTAAAGTAAACAAACATTTAAAAAAAAAAAGGAAAACTCTACGCCAATAAAAAACTACTACAACTAGCAAATGAATTCAGTAAGGTCACTGGATACAAACCAAACATGCAGAAATTTGTTGTATTTCGATACACTACTAATGAAGTAGCTAAAAGAAAATTCAAGAAAACAACCCCACTTTTTGGACCAAAAATAAAATAGTATCTAGGAATAAACTTAACCAACGATGTGAAAGACGTGTACTCCAAAAATTAAAAAACACTGATGAAATAAATACAAAACAATACAAATGGAAAGATATTTCATGCTTATGGATTAGGAGAACAAATACTATTAAGATGCCCATGGAGCAAAGATGCCAAAGAACAAAACTGGAGGTATCACAATCCCAGATGTCAAGATATACTACAAATATGTAGTCATTTAAAGAGTATGGTACTAGCAGGAAAATAGACACATTGATTAATGGAACAGAACAGAAAATCCAGAAACAAATCCACAATTACATGGTCACTTAATCTTCAGCAAAGGAGGCAAGAACATGCAATGGGATAGAGACAATCTCTTCAACAAATGGTGTTGGACAGCTACATGCAAATCAAGGAACTGGACCATTTCCTACATCATACACAAAAAATGAACTCAAAATGAATTAAGGACCGATATATGAGACCTGAAACCATAAAAAAACCTAGAAGAGAACATAGCCAGTAATGTTTCTGATACTTGCCATAGCAACATTTTTCTAGATATGTCTCTTGAGGCAAGGGAAACAAAAGCAAAAATAAACAACTAGGACTACATCCAAATAAATGATTTCTGCACAGAAAAAGAAACAATCAACAAAACTAAAAGGCAACTTCTTTGCTGGGAGAAGATATTTGCAAATGACATGTCTAAAAAAGGGTTAGTATCCAAAATATATAAAGAACTGATGAAACTGAAACCAAATAATCCAATTAAAAATGGGCAGAAGACATAAACAGACATTTCTCCAAAGAAGACACACAGGTAGCCAAGAGACACATGAAAAGTTGCTCAACATCACTAACCATCAGGGAAATGAAAACCAAAACCACAATGAGATATCACCTCACACCTGTCAAAATGGCTAAAGTAAAAAACACAAGAAACAACAAGTGTTGGCAAGGATGTGGAGAAAAAGAAACCCTTGCACACTGTTGGTGGGAATGCAAACTGCTGCAGCCCTGGAAAACAGTATGGCAGGTTCCTCAAAAAAATAAAAATAGAATTACCTTATGATCCATAATTCCACTACTGGGTATTTACCTAAAGGAAATGAAAACGCTAACTTGAAAATATATATGCACCCCTATGTTTATAGCAGCATTATTTATAATAGCCAAATTAACAGAAACAACCCAAGTGTCCATTGATAGATGAATGGATAAAGATGTGTGGATATGTGTGTGTGTGTGTGTGTGTGTGTGTGTGTGTGTGTGTGTTTGTGTGTATGTGTAACCCAGACATAAAAAAAAAATGAAATCATGCCATTTTCAACAAAATGGATGCATATAGATGTTATTATGCTAAGTCAAATATTTAAGACAAAGAAAGACAAACACCATTTGATTACACTCATGTAGAATTTAAGACACAAAACAAATAAACAAAGACAAAGAAAGCAGACTCTTAAATACAGAGAACTGGTGGTTTCCGGGGGTAGGGGTGAGGGGTGTTGGGGGAAAGAGGGCAGTAGGTTAAGGGGATTAAAAGTACACTTATTTTGATGAGCACTGAAAAACATACAGAACTGTTTAATCATTATAATGTATACCTGAAACTAACACTGCATGTTAATTAAAAAAAAAAAAAAAAGAATGAGTGCCAGACACAGTTTGCATTCACATGCAATAGATAACCATATACTTTCTTAATAGAGGATCTGGGGTTTTTTGAACAAGGATAAGCCTTCTGAAGGAAAGAATTAAACATATTTTGCCAAACATATCATAGCATGTTCCTGGAACTTGATATAAATGCAGTGTTTTACCAAGGGACACCTAGTGCCTGTGCATTCAGAAGTGTTCCTAATGAGTTGGATCTTGCCAAAATCATCTAAGTCATAAAACATGATAGTTTCATAATTAATATATAGCAATGTGTAACTGGCACATTCAAAACCAAGCATATGCAGGACCAAGGACACATGCAAATATCATGAGCAGATAGCCCAGTCTTCTTGTGTCACCCATCACAGCTCAAATCTATGGTTTCAAGGGTATGCTGTTTAACAAGCTAAAGAAAGAAGGAAAATTCTGAACTTGACTTATGAGTGGGTGCAAAACAAAACAAAACAAACTTGGTATTTCACTAAAGAATGTCCCAGGAAAACAGTAGAAATAGAGTAGAAAATCCTTTCAATGAGCAAAACTTTAGAGAGAATACCCGGCATCTACTCTGTGTGGAAAGTGAAGTGGCCCAATTTTAGAATATATGTAGGAAAAAAGATCAGAAGATCAAATAAGTCTAGAAAAGAGATATTTAAATGGATGTATATAAATGGGCACAGAATTAAATTTTTATACATATTTATGCCCACCAGAAAGAATTCATCCTTAAAAAGGCACAATTACATAGACAAAATAACTCAGCCAGTTGATAGCTAGCTTTTGTCAGCAGCCACCCAATGGTATCATGATGAGAATGTGAATGAAGTGACCGCGGTGGCAGAAAAAGAAGTTATGTTTGGACCTATTAGCATAGGCTTTTACTTACTAAGATTGTTATCACCTCTGCCAGATATCCAACCTATCAGTAACAGAAAACTAAAACTAACCTTTAATATGGTACTAGTCCTTGAGAGACCAATTGGACACTTGGCAACAAGTTGATTAAAGTAGGCCACTGATGTCTTAGAAAGCTTATTGATTTGTGTTTATATGGAACATACATCTATTCCAGGAAAATTTGACCTTCCTAACCATATAACCTTGCTACCATCAGTTTCCAGGGATTTACACAGCACCTAATCCATAGTCACAGAATCCCACACAACATAGCATCTAGTCAATGGGAATACTTCACAGAAGATTGCAGGTGTGGGCCATTTCCATAAGATCCATTGTTCATATCACATCCTACAACAACCCTAAAGCTGCTGCCCTGGTAAAATATTGAATATTTTGGAAAATATTTGATACAGCTGAAGCACAAGTTCAGAGGCAATACTTGGAGAGGATATACTCCTCCTCTTTGACATCATATCTGCAATAAGAAGTATATATAGGCCCTGGGACCAAAAGGTGAAAACAGAAATGGTTCTACTTATTCCAATAATCCACTTGGGCACTTTGTGCTTTTAATCCCCATAGTTTTCAGCTTATCAGGGTTAGACTGCTTTCCACAGAAGATGCACACTTCCCAGGTTGCTCAGCAAGAATTCCACTGCACTAGAAGATAGAGCTGAGCACTTTGGAAGGTTTTTTTTTTTTTTTTTTTGCCAATAGATAAGCAGGCAAGTAAATAGGAGTCACCAATGGCACAGAGAGAAGTAGGAATAATTGATCCTGATAAGCAGAATGAGATGAGCTTTATTTTACTCAACAGAGGCAGGGAGTAGTATGTATAGAACTTAGGTGATTCATGTGGGCACTTCTTGGTATTCCTTACTATCTTAGTTTGGGCTACTACAACAAAATATCATCAACTGGGTGCCTTAAACAACAAACTTTACTTCTCCCAGTTCTAGAGGCTGGTAAGTCTAATATCAAGGAGCTGATCCAATAGGTTCCTGGTGATATCATTCTTCCTGGCTTGTGGATGGCTGCCGTCTTTCTGTGCCCTCACATCGTGGAGAGAGAGCAAGTTTTCTGGTATCTCTTTTTATAAGGGCACTAATTCCATGATGAGGGCCCCACCTTCATGACCCCATTACCTCCAAAGGCCCTACACCTAGATACTATCTCATTAGGGGTTAGGGCTTTAACATATGAATTTTAGGGGGGTACATTTAGTTCATAACAGTTACCTAATTATGACAGTAAATGGAGGTAATATAGCAACTAGCCTGAGAAGAGTATGGCTACCAAGGGCACAGGCACCTCAAGAATGAAATGTAGGAGACAAACCACCAACTGCAGCAGAGATGATAGCTAAGGGTGATGAGAATTTAGGATAGTTGTTGGAGGAAAGACACAATGAGAACTAGTTGTGGCCCTGACACCAATTGCAACAACAGGAGCTATAGAATGTCCTGCCAAACTCCTTCTAAGTTTTTCTTATTGTAAATGGTTCACTGGAACCCTGGATAAGCTGTTCCCCAAATAGATATGAGGAAGTAACCCTGAAGCACAAGGGGTAAACTGCACCTGTTCTGTTCAGATCTCTCTTCAGGAAAGGACTGCCTGGACGTACAGAATGTGGCTGACAGCCTCCTTCACATCTGTCTCTGATAATGAGCTGAGATCATGTTCTCCCAGGAGGGGTAACCCCAGCCACTAACTGAGAAACAATGTCATAAAGGAGCCCTGCCAATTCTACCCAACAGAGGACTTATTTAATGGCCAACCTTTGCTCAGCAGCTCACTCTGGAGGTGGCAGAAACTTTGTCAGAGATGCTCATGGTCTCATGGGTCCCTCTGGCCAATCCTGTCTCCTTCATTTTCCTTTCATGGGTATTACTGCTCATTACATATTTGTCATTTCTAACTTCTTCTCTGCCTCTTCTGTCCAAAGGACCCAACTAACACATTTAATAAAGCAGCTTATGTTACAGACAATTCTAATTCACTATCCAGTTTTACTGGTCACTCAGTCTCTTCTGCCCTTGGTTTCTCATCATCCCCATGGCCCACCTGTCCTAACCAAAGTAACTCTGGGGCCACCATCCAAGTCTAATGTGCCCTTTAAAGGCCAGAGTCAATGAATCTTCCTTGATTCTGTCACTGTTTACCAAGTGGCTTTTAACCCTTTGAATGCTAAAGAGTTTTCCCTTTAGTACAGATTTTACATTGTCTCATCTTTCTCACAACAGTGAACAACCCAAAGGTTTCTGCTTTGCCTCCACCTGCCCATCTTTTCTCAGAATCCTGCACTTATACATCTCTGCCAACTCTTCTTGATTCCCTCTGTGTGCTGTTGGGGCTTACATGATATTAAATCAAATCTTCATTGGCCCCAGTCATCAGGGCATTAGTGAGTGTCTTGGATATTGCTATTTTCTCAGTTTCTTTGTCCTGATCTCTACCCTGAATAGTATCATCCTACTTTCCTGTTTTGGTTTGATTAATCAGGACATCATTAGGGTCTCTCCTTAATTTGCTAATAGAGGCTTCAGTGAAAAATTATTAAATGTATCCCATCTATCATTTGCTCAGTATGAATCAATTTACCTCTCTTCTATCTGTTGCCCATTTATATATCTCCTTATTTATGTTAGAGGTTACTTGATAAAGTGAATCCTTTTCAAACCTCTAATACATAGTTGAAAACCTTAGGACTATATGCAGACATTTGTAAGTGTTTGTAAGGGTGACTAAATGCTTTAGATTTGGCCAAAATTCTAAAATATTGTTCTGTTTAATGACACTGAGATGGTGAGTAAGTACTTATAAACTGAAGTGGCTAAGTAGAGGTTGATGGAAATGGGTCTTAAATATTCATTATTTGAAGTCAGCATCTTTCCTTGGCCAGAAGTAAAGGGTTATTTTCTTGGGCTTAGTAAAACTTAGAATGGTCTGCTTTCTGGATAGTTCATGTTTTTCAAACACATAAAACAGTGTTCCCTGCTGGCTGACCCAGTATTTAGGCCCATATCTCTGAAGATGTGCTCAGGTTTGGAACTACAGAAGTGCTTTTATAATGATCCTTTTCCTGAGATAGACCAGCCATATCTTATACTATTTATCCATATTACTGTAAAAATTTTAGAGTAGGGGACTTACCTTAGAGATGAATTTCCAGATTGTCATCCTTTCCTAAATTAATCTTGGATTTATAAATCTTGGATTTATAATCAATCTCTCCTAAAATCACTAGCAAGTCTATATTGATGTTCTCGGTACATCTTACTAAGAACTTTAGCAGCTTAGAGCATATATTCAAATTCCTCATTTTTACAGTTCATTGGTATTCATCCAAACCAACAGCAATCTAGATATTCACAACCATTCCTTTGTGGCACAATTATGTAACTGCCTTTGGCCCCAAACATACTTTGCTCTAACTCTAGGGCCAGTAATTTTCCTATAATCAAGATGTATACTGTATTGAGAATCAAATAATTCCAAAATTCCCACAGCTATATTGCACTGGGTCCCAAACCTGCCTAATGTCAGGCTCTCTTCCTTTTCTTTGTCTCATCTTTCTAGTGATTTTCTCAAAGTTCCAAGTGGGGAGAAGAGCATCTCATACTGCTTCTTCAGAAACCAACAAAGAAAGCAGGCTGCTTTTCTTATAGCTCTTTTTCAGTTAGCAACATCAATGCCTTAATTTCCCAAACTAGAAACTTTGCAGAATATGGCAGCATTGAAGATTCTGAACTCAGCTTTCCCCCATGGATACACCAAACCTACTGCTACATATGAATCATTTTCCTCTGAAAAAGATCCAAAAACTAGGTGAGCTTCTTCTCTACAACAAAGGAAAACAGTAAGATAGATAGGAGAGGCAGAGACAGTCTCACTAAAAACCCCACCTCCAGTGCAGTGAGACACAATAGGAAGAAATCCCACCAGTCTGGTGTATCTAAAAGAGCAAAAGGTTGGTGACCCACATGAGGAAACCCAACCCCTGGGATCTGCACTGAGAGAAGCCCCCAAGTCACCTGGCTTAGAAAATTTATGAGGTTGATGTCCCAGGGACCCAAAGTGCTATTGGAAAGTGAGATTCCCCCTTTAAAGGGTTCATGTGTGGTCTCACTTGCCCCAAGGCTCAGCAGTATAATAGCAGTTTGAAAAGTGTCTAGACAATATGTGAAGGAGATGCATTTGCTAATCTAAAAGCATCTGCTGGAAGGCAGGGGACATAAAAACCTCTCCCCAGAGATGGAGGTGCTGGTAGGCACAAGTTTTGCACTCTCCACCTACTCTACTAGCACAGGTGGGCAAGCACCACCCAGCCACCTGGCTCAGACAGGTGGGGTAAGCAGTTACAGCACTTCACACTGCCCTGCTGAAGCCCAAGAGCACAGGCAGTTGTAGTACTCCCCCACTCCCTGGCTATGACAAGCAAGCACAAATGTTCACAGCATTCTCCTGCTTCCTAACTAAAGTCAGCAAGGGGGGCAGTTACAACACTCCTTCACTTCCTGACTAGGACTAGTGACCATAAGCAGTGGAGGCATTCTCTTGTTCCCAGACTAAAGCCAGTGTACATGCACAAACAAGGCACTCTACCTCTGCATTCCTGAAGCCCCCAGGCATACACAGTAAAGACATATTTCTGCTGCCTTTCTGAAGCTGGTGAGTGTACCCCACCCCCTCATTCTGAAGCTACCTAGCTAATACAGCAGGAACATACAATCCACAAAGGAGATATTCCTTGGTCACCTAGCCCTGGTGGTCAAGGGGGCTGGTATTCTTGAGGTCCATGGGAATGCAATAATCAGAAAGACAATTCTTGGAAGGCCACCACCCCAGGGCACTTCACAGACAGCAAACTGGAACACAACTTCAGTCTTGCTGTGAAAAAAAGCCTATTTACTTAGTCCAGAGCTTGGACCTGAGGGACAGACTTCATTTCCCAAATATCCAGAGGCTAAAGGAGGTACTTCAAGGGAATATAAGCAGAAATACACTATCCTTGTACACCCCCTGGACCTTACTACAGCTCCATTAGATTACTGAGAAAAGAGGTTATATACTTGTCTGGAATATTGATATTTGTGATTGTTACCAAGAGGACACCCCCAGATCTCCTGCTATGGAAGCCAGCAGGAATAATAATTCCAGTCCCATATGATTGTGTATATTTGCATAGTGTAAAAGCTCTTGTCTAAGAGATTGGCTGCCAATGAGATTCCTCCCCTTGGAACACTGACAGGTTTGGCATACCCTCAACAATGGGCACAAATCAAAAATAAACCTTGCAGTTTAGACAATCAAATATTCAAGAGACAGCCAAGAGGTAGGGAAAGGCTAAAGGAGAAGGTTCATAACATATATACAAGACTATCACTTCAAGACAGAGAGAGAACTGTTTCACCTAATACCTAGAAACCAGCATGGAGAGTCAGGCAAAATGAGGAAACAGAAATATGTTCCAAACCAAAGAATAAGATAAAATCTCAGAAAAAGACTCTAACAATATGGACATAAGTAATCTACTTGATATAGAACTTAAAGTAAAGGTTATAAAGAGCTCAACAAACTCAGTGAGAACTGTAACAAGGATAAAAAAATAAAGTACCAAAGAGAAGTCAAGAGCTGAAGAATACTACAATAACTGAATTGAAAACACATTAAAGGGGTTCAACAGTAGACTAGATGAAGCAGAACAACAGATCAATGGGCTTGGAATCAAAGCAACGAAACTCACCTAGACAAAGGAGGAAAAAGAAAAAAAATAATTAAAATCAATGATGATTACTTCAGGCACCTCTGAGATAATATCAAACAGAGTAACTTTCATATTAAGGGGTCCAAGAAGGGGGAGGGAAGGAGGGAGGGAGGGAGGGAGGGAGGGAGGGAGGGAGAGAGAGGCAGAAAATTTATTCAAAGAAAAAATGGCTGAAAATTTCCTTAACCTAGGGAGGAAAGAAACATCCAGGTCTAGGAACTTCAGAGAATTCCAAATAATATGAATCCAAAGACATCCACACCAAGACACATCAAAATTCAAATGTCATAAGTTAAACATAAAGAGAGAACCTAAAAGCACCAAGAGAAAAAGAAATTGCTACGTACAAAGGAAACCCCATAAGCCTATCAGAAGATTTGTCAGCAGCAATTTTGCAGAGTAGAGGGAGGGACATGACATATTCAAAGCATGAAAAGAAAAAAAAAATCAACAAAAATACTCTACCAAGAAAGATTATTATCAAAATTGAAGAACAGATAAAGAGATTTTCCAACAGGCTAAAGCAAAAGGGGTTAATCAGTGCTAAAATTTCCTTTGAAAAATGTCTAAGGTACTTCCTTAAGCTGAAAAGAAATCATAATTTATAACAAGAAAATGTAAGAAAGTAAAAATCTCACTGGAAAAGGCAAATATATATAAAGTAATGGATTAACCACTTATAAAACTACTATGAAGGTTAAAAAACAAAAGTAGTAGAATTATGACTACAAAAATTAGTTAAGGGATACATAAAATTTAAAAGTGTAATATGTGATATCAAAAACAAAACCATGGGAGGGACAAATGGTATGTGTTCAAATATAAGTCTATCAATTTAAAATAGACTGTTATACACATAGATTGACACATGCAAACTTAAAGTAATCACAAAGCCAAAACTCGTAGCAAATACACAAAGAAAATAAGAAAGGAATGTAGACACACCACTAAAGGAAGGCATCAAACCACAGGGAAAAGAGAAAGAAGCACACAAGAGAAAAACTACAAAAGTAGCCAGAAAACAATTAACAACATAACAATAAGTATATGCTTATCAACAGTTTTTTTGTGTAAATGTACTACGTCCGTAAACTAAAGACATAAAGTGGTCGAGTAGATTTAAAAAAACCAAGACATCTATATACTGTCTACAGGTGACTCACTTCAGATCTGAGGACACACAGAGACTGAATTTGATGAGATGGAAAAATATATGCCATGCAAATGGAAATGTAAAGAAAGCTGGTGTAGCTTTACTCATCTCAGACAAAACAGACTTTACTTTTGTCTTCTTCATCATGAAACTAATTTTATTTTTTTTAATTTACTTAAATCCAAGCTAGCTAACATACAGTGTAGTGATGGTTTCAGGAGAATTTAGTGATTCGTCACTTACATATAATATCCAGGGCTCATCCCAAAAATTGCCCTCCGTAAGGCCCATCATCCACTAAGCCCAGCACCCCACCCAACACCCCTCCAGCAGCCCTCAATTTGCTCTCTGTATATAAGACTCTCTTAAGATTTTCCTCCCTCTTTTTATCTTATTTTTCTTCCTTTTTACTATGTTCATCTGTTTTGATTCTTAAATTCCACATATGAGTGAAATCATACGATACTAATCTTTCTCTGACTTATTTCACTTAGCATAATACACTCTAGTACCATCCATGTTGTTGCAAATGGCAAGATTTAATTCTTTTGAGTGCTGAATAATATTCCATTATGTATATATACCACATCTTCTTTATCCATTCTTCAGTAAATGGACATTTGGGCTCTTTCCATAATTTGGCTATTATTGATAGTGCTGCTATAAATACTGGGGTGCATGTGCCCCTTCAAATCAGCATTTTAGTGTCTTTTAGATAAATACCTAGTAGTGTGATTGCTGAATTGTAGGGTAATTCTATTTCTAATTTTTTGAGGAGTCTCCACACTGTTTTCCAGAATGGCTGCAACAGTTTGCACTCCCACCAGCAGTGCAAAATTTTTCCCCTTTCTCCACATCCTTGCCAACATCCCGAGTTCATTTTAACCATTCTTACAGGTGTGAGGTGATATCTCATTGTGGTTTTGATGTGTATTTCCCTGAGGATGAGTGATGTTGAACATCTTTTCATGTGACTGTTAGCCATCTGGATATCTTCTTTGGAAAAGTGTTCATGTCTTTTGCCCATTTCTTCACTGGATTATTTGGTGGAGTAGTATTTGGTAAGTTCTTTATTGATTTTGGATATAACCCTTTATCAAATATGTCATTTGCAAATATCTTCTCCTATTCTATCAGTTGCCTTTTAGTTTTTTTTTTTATTGTTTCCTTCACTGTACAGAAACTTTTTCTCTTGATGAAGCCCCAACAGTTCATTTTTTCTTTTTGCTCCCCTTGTCTCCAGAGACATGTCTAGTAAGAGAGGCTGAGGCTAAGGTCAAAGATGTTGCCACCTGTTTTCTCTTATAGGATGTTGATGGCTTCCTGTCTTACATTGGGGGCTTTTATCCATTTTGAGTTTATTTTTGTGTATGATGTAAGAAAGTGGTCCAGGTTCATTCTTATACATGTCGCTATCCAGTTTTCCCAACACCATTTGCTGAAAAGACATTTTTCCATTGGATATTCTTTCCTGCTTTGTTGAAGGTTAGTTGGCCATACATCTTTGGGTCCATTTCTGGGTTCTGTATTCTGTTACATTGATCTGTGTCTGTTTTTTTGCCAATACCGTACTGTCTTGATGATTACAGCTTCATAATACAACTTGAAGTTTGGAATTATGATGCCTCTGCGTGGTTTTCTTTTTTAACATTGCTTTGGCTATTAGGGGTCTTTTCTGGTTGCATAAAAATTTTAGATTGTTTGTTCTAGCTCTGTGAAGAATGTTGGTATTACTTTGATAGGGATTGCATTGAAGATGCAGATTGCTTTGGGTAATATCCACATTTTAACAATATTTGTTTTTCCAATCCATGAGCATGGAATGTTTTTCCATTTCTTTGTGTCCTCTTGAATTTCTTTCATAAGCTTTCTATAGTTTTCAGCATACAGATCTTTTACCTCTTTGGTTAGATTTATTCCTAAGTATCTTACAGTTTTTGGTGCACTTGTAAATGGGATTGTTTCCTTGATTTCTTGGAGACCCAGGCATGAGGAACCCACAACAGGAAGATGAATTACCCATAACATTTGTGTTTCAAGATCAGTGGGGCCTAACTTCATGAGTTTTTATAGTCACCAGGGATTAACTCTGGGTACTTTAAAATCAGTGGGCTTAGCTCTGTAAGAGTCAAAGGGCATAGGAAACTGAGTCCTTGCCCTGAAAGAGCCAGCATAGAAGACAAGTACAGCATAGAAGCACCATTTTGAAAAGCACCTGGGGCATATGTTAATGACATTTATTTACTAATATCAGAGCAGGTGCTAGAGAGGCAGAGAACTTTATAATATTTCTCCAAGAACAAAAGAGATGGCAGAAACCATTATTCACAGCCTCTAAGGCCCCACAGAACCTAGATAGCAGGATGCTAGTTGGAACTAACATCAATATTCTCCATCTACCTTGCTAACACTATGCATCACACACTGATGTTTTCCTGCAGATCTTTATCCAACCTACTCCACTTGGCAGGAGTCCCCCCACAATGGTTCCTGCTCCAACACACCCTGAAAACAGGAGGGGAGTGATTGGTACAACTTCAAAGTAGATCCTGAACTGGGGAAAGGGAAAGATAACCACACTCAGCACTGCACCCATAGTACCAGCAATCAAACCTTATAACTACAGCTAGAACCACAGAGAGAAGGCCCTGCAAATCAATGCAACTTCAGACCCAGCAGAAACACTAGGGGCAGGCATCTGATCTGACTGCCAGACCCACCCACCAACATCAGCCTTCCAAAGACAAGGCAGAGAGAGTACCCTGCAGTCTGGTGCAACTGCAACCCTGACAAACAAATCGAGGGTAGAAATCTGGGCTGACTACTGACAATACCAACTACAAGCCCACAGGTGCCACACACAGTTTCCTTGATAACACAAAGACCAAACTTTGCCCAGTGCCCTCACAACCAGAGAAGTGGCCCAGTGTAGCCAAATGGACTGAAGGCAACTGCTGCTCAACCACAGCAGGAAGGTGCACATAACCCACATAGAGGAAACCCCTGAAACATCTGGTTCTGGTGAAGAAAGGACACTGTGCTACAAGGTACGACATGACCTCTTCTTCATGTCACTACTTTCAAGATCAGGAGACACAGCTGAATTTCTCAATTCATAGAAACAAATATATAGGGTGAGACAAAATTAACAGACAGAGGGATATGTTCCAAATGAAAGAACAAGACAAAACCACAGTAAAAAAGCTAAATGAAATAGAGATAACCAATAAGCCTGATAAAGAATTCAAAATAATGGTCATAAAGATACTGGACTTGAGAAAAGAGTGAAAGATCTCAATGAGAGCCTCAAAAAAGAGATAGAAAGTATGAAAAAGAATCAGTCAAAGATGAAGAACTCAAAAACTGAAATTGAAAATACACTAGAGGGAATCAATAGCAGATTAGAAGATGCAGAAGAATGGATCAGTGACCCAGAAGACAGAGTAATGACAACCAGACAGAACAGTACAAAGGTTAAAAACAAATTAAAAATGATAGTTAAGGTAACTCAGTGATATCATCAAGTGTAATAAAAATCACACAACAGGGATCCCAGAAGGAGAAGAGAGAGAAGTGTGTAGAAAATTTATCTTAAGTCAGCCTGGGTGGCTCAGTCAGTTGAGTGTCCACCTCTTGATTTCAGCTCAGGTCATGATCCCAGGGTGGTGAGATCAAACCTCACATTGGACTCTGTGCTGAGTGTGGAGCCTGCTTAATATTCTCTCTCTCTGTATGCCCCTCTCCCTCACTTGTGCTCACTCTCTCTCTCTCTCAATAAATTTAAAGAGAGAAAGAATAGCTGAAGGGTTGCCAGGTGGCTCAGTCGGTTAAGCATCCAACTGTTGATTTCAGCTCAGGTCATGATCTCAGGCTCATGGGATTGAGTATGGCATTAGGCTCCATTCTGGGCATGGATCCTGCTTAAGACTCTATCTCCCTCTCTCCCTGCCCCCTCCCTGCAGGGGAGAGAGAGAGAAATAATAGCTGAAAACTTACCTAACATGGGGAAGGAAACAGAAATTCAGATCTGGGAGGCACAGAAAACCCCCAATAAAATTAACTGAAGGAGGTCCACATCAAGATATAATAATAAGAAAGTAAAAAGTATTCATAAAGACAGAATTATAAAAGCAGCAAGAGAAAAGAGTTACATACCAGAGAAACCCCATAAGGCTATCAGCTGATTTTCTAGCACAAACTTTACAGGTCAATAGGGAGTCACATGATATCTATAAAGTACTAAATGAAAGAAATTTGAAACCAAGAATACACAGGAAGTCTACCTTTTAGAATAAAGAAGAGATAGTTTTCCAACATACAAAAGTTGAAAGAGTTCACCACCACTAAACCAGCCTTACAAGAAATGTTAAAAGGGATTATTTGGGTGGAAAGAAAGGGATATAATCAGGAGTAAGAAAATTATTAAAGGCAAAAATTTCACAGGTAAATACAAATATATAATAAAAGTAATAATCAATTATAAAACCAGTATGGAGGTTAAAGAACAAAAGGAGTAAAATCAATTATATCTACAAAAGTCAGGTAAGGGATGAACAAAATAAAAAGGATATAAAGTATGACATCATATACATAAAATGTGGGGTGGTGAGGTAAAAATTTAGTGCTTTTACAATAGGTCAATCTTAAGCAACCATTGACTTACTATAGACTGTTACATGTGTAAGACGTTATGTAAAAGCCTAATGGTAACTGGGGCGCCTGGGTGGCTCAGTCAGTTGAGCGTCCGACTTCAGCTCAGGTCATGATCTCACGGTTCATGAGTTTGAGCCCTGCATAGGGCTCTGTGCTGACAGCTCAGAGCCTGGAGCCTGCTTCAAATTCTGTGTCTCACTCTCTCTCTCTCTCTGCCCCTCCCCTGCTCATGCTCTGTCTCTCTCTGTCTCAAAAATAAATAAACATTAAAAAATTTTTTTTAATTCTAAAAAAAAAATACCTAATGGTAACCACAAATGAAAAGCCTATAACAGACAACAAAAAATAAAGAGAAAGGAATCTAAATATAACACTAAAGGAAGTGATCAAATCACAAGGGATAAGAATACAAGAAGAAAGAAACAGGGACAAATAACAAAATGGCAGTAAGTACACACCTGTCAATAAATAAGTAAATGGATTAAATACCCAATCAAAAGATATAGGGTGACTGAATTGATAAACAAGCAAGACCCATCTATATGTTGCCTACAAGAGACTCACCTCAGACATAAAGACACATGCAGACTGAAAGTGAAGGGATGAAAAAAATATTTATCTTGAAAATAGAAGCAAAAGGAAAGATGGGATAGCAATATTCATATCAGCCAAATTGATTTTAAAACAAAAATTAACAAGACACAAAAAGGACTCTACATAATGAGAAACAGAACAATCCAACAAGAGAATATAACAATTGTAAATACTTGTGCACCAAACATGAAAGCACCTAAATATATAAAGCAACTATTAAAGAGACATGAAGTTAGAAACTGATAGTACTATAAGAGTAGTAGAAGACTTTAACACACAGTTACACCATCCAGACTGAATCAATAATGAAAGAGTAGCTTTAAATGACACATTCGATGAGATAGATCTAATAGATATATTTAGAACAACACATCCAAAAATGGCAGAGTACTTTGCTTTCAAGTGCACACAGAACATTCTCCAGAAGAAATCACATGTTAGGTCACAAAAAAAGTCTCCCAAATTCAAAAAGATTGAGGTCATACTGATGAGGGACCATAAGGCAAGTTGAGGGCCAAGCACAAGGTAGCATTACCTCACCACCCTCCCACCAGGTGGGATATGTGTGACATTTCTCAGGCACTCCTGGCTCCCCAAGGACAAAGAAAAGGACAAAAAACAAATGGCTAAACTGATAAGAGTCTCCATCAGCTTACAAATATCTTAATAAATTACAAGAAAAAGGCAATCATATCAATTGCCGAATCCCCAGAAAACTACAGACTCAGTTTTCTGGACCTCCAACATCACCCTCCCTCCATAAGTGATGTGGGGAACAAAGGCAGGAAGGAAATGGCAGATAAAATTAAATTTCCTTAACACCTGCAGCCCACTGACAAATACTTGAGGCAAATACAGAGTATAACCTTTCTCCAGGAACTCTCTACTGTCTTATTGTTAATACTTTGCTAGGGGAAACAAAACCTTAGCTTGACAATAGCTAGGTAATCTGTGAGTCTTTAGCATATGAAAGTCTCTTTGGAAACTTGCTCCTGACTTTATCTCCTCCAACTCCATTAAAAGGTCACCCCCCCCCACACACACACTTGCAGCACAGCTCTTCATGCCCATGGATCCTATCCCCATGCTTTAACAAAATCACCATTTTTGCACCAAAGATGTCTTCAATAATTCTTTCTTGGCTGTCAGCTCCGAACCCCATGAACTCCACCATCACCCCTAAATGTCATCAATCTCATGCGTCTTTTCTGACCCCAATGAGATGAAACTAGAAATCAACCACAAGAAATAATCTGGAAAGACCACAAATATATGAAAGTTAAAAAACATGCTACTAAACAATAAGTGAGTCAACCAAGAAATCAAAGAGGACATAAAAAATTACATGAAAACAAATGAAAATGAAAACAGTCCAAAATCTTTGAGACACAACAAAAATGGTTCTAAGAGGGAAGTTTATAGCAATACAGGTCTACCTCAAGAAGAAAAATCTCAAATAAACTAACCTTACACCAAAAGGAGCTAGAAAAAGAACAACAAACAAAACCCAAACCCAGCAGAAGGAATCAAACAATAAAGATTAGACAGAAATAAATGACATAGAAACTAAAAAACAATAGAACCCATGAATAAAACCAAGAACTGGTTCTTTGAAAAGATCAACAAAATTGATAAACCTCTAGCAAGACTCGTTAAAAAGAGAGATAGAGTTAGAGAGGACTCAAATTACTAATGAAAAAGGAGAAATAATAACCAATAGCAAAAATATACAAATAATTGTAACAGAATATTATGATAACCTATATGCCAACAAATTAGAAAACTTAGAAGAAACTGATAAAGTCCCAGAAACATATAACCTACCAAAACTAAAGCAGGAAGAAATAGAAATATTGAACAAACCAATCACCAGCAATGAAATCCAACCAGAAATATAAATAAATAAACAAACAAATGAACCTTCCAAAAAACAAAAGTCTAGGACCAGATGGATTTACAGGCAAATTCAACCAAACATTTAAAGATAATTAATACCCATCATTCTCAAACTATTAAAAAAAATACAAGAAGGAAAATTTCCAAAATCAGGCCACTATCACCCTGATACCAAAACCAGATAAAGACACCAAGAAAAAAAGAAAGCTACAGGCCAATATCTCTCATGAATACATATGCAAAAATTCTCAACAACAATACAAGCAAACTGAATAAAAAATCATACAGTTCAATGAAGTGGGATTTATTCCCAGTATGCAAGGGTGGTTTAATATTCACAAAAATATCAATGTGATACATCACAACAATAAGAAAAAAAGATAAAGCCATATGATCATTTCAATAGATACAGAAAAAGCATTTGACAAAGTACAGGTCCATTCATGATAAAAACCCTGTGCAAAGTAGGTCTAGAGGGAATACAGCTCAACATAATAAAGGCTTTATATGAAAAACCCACAGTCAACATCACACTCAATGGTAAAAAACCGAGTGCTTTTGTGGTGCCTGGGTGGCTTAGTCAGTTAAGTGCTTGACTCTAGGTTTCAGCTCAGGTCACAACTCATAGTTTCATGATTACAATTTCCACATTGGGCTTTGTGCTGTTGGTGCAGAGCCTGCTTGGGATTCTCTCTCTCTCTCTCTCTCTCTCTGACCCTCCCCTATTCATGGTGCTTCTGTCTCTCTCAAAATAAATAAATAAACTTTTAAAAAATTTGAAAAAAATACTGAGTGCTTTCCCCCCAAGGTCAGGAACAAGATAAGGATGTCTGCTCTCACAGCTTCTACTCAACACAGTACTGGAAATCTTAGCCACAGCAATTAGACAGCATAGAGAAATAAAGGCATCCAAATTGGTAAAGAATAATTAAAACTTTCACTAGTTGCAGATGACATAATACTATATACAGAAAACCCTAAAGACCACCAAAAACCTAGCAGAACTTATAAATTTCAGGAAGGTCATTGGATACAAAACAAATATACAGAAATCTGTTGCATTTCTATATACTAATAATTAAATAGCAGAAAGAAAATTCAAGAAGAAAATCCCATTTACATTGCACCAAAAATAATATAATATCTAGGAATAAACTTAACCAAAGAAGTGAAAGACCTATACTCCAAACACTATAAAACACCGATGAAATTCAAAATGACACAAGCAAATGGACAGATATTTCATTCTCATGCATTAGAAGAATAAATACTGTCAAGATGTCCATACTACCTAAAGAAACCTACAGATTTAAAGCAATCCCTATCAAAATACCAACAGTATCTTTCACAGAACCAGAAAAAAGAATCGTACAATTCGTATGAAACTACAAAAGACCTCAAAAGCCAAAACAATCTTCAAAAGGAAAAACAAAACTGGAGGTATCACAATCCCAGATATCAAGATATACAAGAAATCAATTGTAATCAAAACAGTATGGTACTAGCAGGAAAACAGACACATTGATCAATGGAACAGAATAGAAACTCCAGAAATAAATCCACAACTATATGGTCATTTAATCTTGGACAAAGGTGGCAAGAGCATGAAATGGGATAAAGACAGTCTCTTCAACAAATGGTGCTGGGAAAACTAGACAACTACATGCAAAAAATGAAACGACCATATTCATACACCATACACAAAAATAAATTAAAAATGGGTTGAGGACCTGCATATGTTACACCATAAACAAAAATAAACTCGAAATGGATGGAAGACCTAAATGTAAGACAAGAAGCCATCAAAATCCTCAAGAAGAAAGCAGGCAAAAACCTCTCTGACCTTGGCCACAGCAAATTCTTACTCAACATGTCTCCGGAGGCAAGGGAAACAAAAGCAAAAATGAACTATTGGGACCTCATCAAAATATAAAGCTTCTGCACAGCAAAGGAAACAATCAGCAAAACTAAAAGGCAACTGACGGAATGGGAGAAGATATTTTCAAACGACATATCAGATAAAGGGTTAGTATCCAAAATCTATAAAGAACTTATAAAACTCAACACCCAAAAAAACCCCAAATCACCCAGTGGAGAAATGGGCAGAAGACATGAATAGACACTTCTGCAAAGAAGACATCCAGATGGCCAACCGACACATGAAAAAATGCTCAACATCACTCATCATCAGGGAAATACAAATCAACACCACAATGAGATACCACCTCACACCTGTCAGAATGGCTGAAATTAACAACTCAGGCAAAAACAGATGTTGGTGAGGAGACGGAGAAAGAGGATCTCTTTTGCGCTGCCGGTGGGAATGCAAACTGGTGCAGCCACTCTGGAAAACAGTGTGGAGGTTCCTCAAAAAATTAAAAATAGAACTACCCTACGACCCAGCAATTGCACTACTAGGTATTTATCCAAGGGATACAGGTATGCTGTTTCAAAGAGACACATGCACCCTAATGTTTATAGCAGCACTATCAACAATAGCAAAGTATGTTAAGAGCCCACGTGTCCAATGATGGATGAATGGATAAAGAAGATATGGTGTGTGTATATATATGTGTGTATATATATATATATATGCATATATATATATATATATATATATATATAATGGTGTATTACTCAGCAATCAAAAATAACGAAATCTTGCCATTTGCAAATATGTGGATGGAGCTAGAGGGTATTAGGCTAAGCGAAATTAGAGAAAGACAAATATCATAGGACTTCACTCATATGAGGGCTGTAAGATACAAAACAGATGAACATAAGGGAAGGGAAGCAAAAATAATTTAAAAACAGGGAGGGGGACAAAAACATAAGAGACTTAAATATGGAGAACAAATAGAGGGTTACTAGAGGGGTTGTGGGAGGGGCGATGGGCTAAATGGGTAAGGGGCATTAAGGAATCTACTTCTGAAATCATTGTTGCACTATATGCTAACTAACTTGGATGTAAATTTTAAAAATAAATTACATTGTAAAAAAATCTTGTGCCCTCAAAACAAAAATGGATTAAGGGCCTGCATATGAGACCTGAAACCATAAAAATCCTAGAAGATAGCACAGACAGGAATGTCTCTGACATTAGCCATGCAACACTTTTCTAGATATGTCTCTTGAGGCAAAGGAAACAAAAGCAAAAATAAACTACTGGGACTACATCCAAATAAAATCAAAGAAAAACAAAAGCAAAGAAAACAACCATGAAAACTAAAGGGCAACCTACTGAATGGGAGAAAATATTTGCAAATGACATATCTGATAAAAGGTTAGTATCCAAAATATATAAAGAACTGATAGAATTCAAAGCCCTCTTAAAAACTTATAATCCAATTAAAAATTGGCAGAAGACATGAACAGACCATTTCTCTCAGGAAGATACATAGATGGCCAACAGATACATGAAGAATGTTCAACGTCACTCAAAGAAACACAAATCAAAACTACAATGAGATAATACCTCACATCTGTCAGAATCGCTAAAATAGAAAATGTAAGAAAGAATAAGTGTTGGTGAGGATGTGGAGAAAAAGAAACCCTCTTGCACAGTTGGTGGGAATACAAAGTGGTACAGTCATTGTGGAAAATAGTATGGAGTTCCTCAAAAAGTTAAAAATAGAACTATACTACGATCCAGGAATCACACTACTGGGTACTTATCCCCCAAATACAAAAACACTAATTCAAAGTGATACTTGCATACTTATGCTTATTCTAGAATTGTTTATAATAGCCAAACTATGGAAGCAGCCCAAGTGTTCATCAATTGATGAATGAATAAAGATGTTGTAATACACACACACACACACACACACACACACACACACACACACAGTAGAGTATCATTCAGCCATAAAAAGAATAAAATTTTGCCATTTGCAACAACATAGATAGAGCGAAAAGAATAATTCTAAACAAAAGTAGTCCAAGAAAGAAATATACCATGTTATCTCACTCATATGTGGAATTTAGGAAACAAAACAACCAAATTAAAGAGAGAGCAAGAGCGACAGATGAATCAAGAAATAGACTCTTAATTATAGAGAACTGATGTTTCCCAGAGGGGAGGTGGATGGATGCATAGGGTAAATCGGGGATGAGGATTTAAGAGTACACTTATTGTGATGAGAAAGAGAGAGAGAGAGAGAGAGAGAGAGAGAGAGAGGAAGAAAGAAAGAAAGAAAGAAAGAAAGAAAGAAAGAGAAAAAGAAAGAAAGAAAGGGAGGGAGGGAGGGAGGGAGGGAGGGAGGGAATGATGGAAAAAAAGAAAACAAAGAAAACCTTGCCATTTGCAACAACATGGACGGACAAAGAGGGTATAATGCTAAGTAAAGAAGTCATCAGAGAAAGAAAAATACATATGATTTCACTCATATGTGAAAGATAAGAAACAAAACAAATGAATAAACAAAATAAAAGATAACCAAAAAAATAAAATAAAATCCAGACTCAAATACAGAGAAAAAACTAATGGTTGCCACAGGAGAGATAGGTAAGGGGAGGGGCGAAAAAATAAAGGAAATCAACTGTACATTTACCTTAATGAGCACTGAATGGTGTATAGAATTATTGAATCATTATATTGTACACCTAAAACTAATATAATACTGTATGTTAATTGTACTTCATCAAAAATATTTTTTCATGTCTTTAAAAAAATCATATGATCAATTCCATAGAGGCAGAAAAAAGATTTGATAAAATTCAACATCTATTAATGATATGAACTCTCAACAAAGTGGGTTTACATGAAATGTACCTCACCATACTAAAGGCTGTATGTAACAACCCACAAATCACAGTGATCGTACTTGACAGTAAAAACAAAAACAAAAACAAAAACTGAAAGCTTTTCCTCTAAGATCAGGAAAAAGACAAGGATGCCAACTATCCCCTCTTTTATTCACCATAGTTGTAGAAGTCCTAGACACAACAGTTAAACAAGAAAAAGAAATAAAAGATATCCAAGTAAGAAAGAAGCAGTAAAACTCTCGCTATTTGCAGATAATATATGTAGAAACCCTAAAGATACCACACAAAAACTGTTAGATAAATGAATTCAGCTAGTTTCAGGAGACGTAATCAACATACAGAAATCTGTTGTATTTTTCTACACTAATAACAAACTATGGGAAAAGATAATTCAACAAAACAATTCCATTTGCAATGGCATCAGAAAGAATAAAGTACTCAGGAATAAATTCAACCAAGTAGATGAAAGATCTACACACTGAAAATTATAAAGAGACTGATGAAAAAAGTAAAGATGACACAAATAAATGGAAAGATATTCTGTGCCCATGGACTGGAAGAATTAATATTGTTAGAATGTCTATACTACCCAAAGCAATTTACAGATACAATGCAACCCCTATCAAAATTCCAATGGCATTTTTCACATAACTAGAGTAATTGTAAAATTTATATGTAACCACAAAAGACCTTGAATGGTCAAAACAATCTTGAGAAAGAAGACAACTGAAGATATCACACCCAAAACAGTATCACACTGATATTAAAAGAAACACATAGATTAATGGGACAAAATACCCCAGAAATAAACCCATGCTTATATGCTCAATTATGTATGACAAAGGAGGTAAGAACATACAAGGGGGAAGAGTGTCTTCAATAAATGGTGCTGTGAAAACTAAACAACAACATGCAAAAGAAAGTGGATCATTTTCTTACACCATACACAAAAATTAACTCAGAACGTATTAAATACGTGAATGTAAGACCTGAAACCATAAAAAGCCTAGAAGAAACCATAGGCATCAGTCCTCTCAGCTCCTTGACATCAGTCTTGACAATATTTTTTTGGATGAGACTCCAAAGCCAAGGGAAACAAAAGCAAATGAATGGGACTACATCAAACTAAAAAGCTTCTGCACAGGAAAGAAATGATCAATAAAACAAAATGGCAACCTAATGAATGTGAAGCACATGGGGGCTAATTCTATGAGATTGGTTCAGATAAACTATTATCCCCAAGCCACCAATTTCTATAATGTTTTACGAAGTCAAACTATACCTGAAATATGCGATAGCAGAAGGCTATTTAATTTTGAGAGTTAACTATGCAACATTTGTTGTCTCTTACTCAGAACTTTAAGATTTTCAATTCTGTATTCAACAACTTACTTATATTTCTGTTCTTTTTGCTGATAGTTGTATAAAAAAGGGCACTTTAATTTGTATTTAGCTATAATCCAGAAGGGCACTGGATATTTGCAAATAGATCCAGAGTTTTGAATGTTACTTTCAGAGCCCTTCCAGGTCTATAAAATCAGTTTTACACTTGCTGAAAAAAAAATTTAGGTAGATTTACCAACCTACAAAAGAGAAACAATTCTATATAATTCTGAAGCTGCAATGCTTTTAAAAATAAAGAACATACTTTAGACACAGGATGCAGGACACTGGGTTATGTGGTTACAACTACAAGTAAAAACTTTAGAACTCCCCAGTGTGCAAGTGGATCCAAAGACCAAAAACACTGAATAGTATTTATGAAGCCCTATAGAGTACAAGACACTGCTCACTAGGTATTATGCAGACATACTAATTCAAAACTAAAGATTCAGTCCCTGCTCAAAAATTAACTGGTGGCATAAATATTATTTAAAAGACGCAAAGGGCCATGAGGGCTTTAACATTCAGCTGTGTGACATTCAGATTCTATGTCAAAATAAAGATGATATCTGATATGGTTATTGAAGGATGAACAAGAATTCACTGGATAAAGTAGAAGCCATTCTACGTGGATCAAATGGTAAGAATACTGTAAAAATGCCTAATACTTGTGAATGTGCATAGGCTACCTGGACCAGAACATAAGCTCCAAAACAAAACAACTATGAAGAGATTCCCCTAGCCTACTCTTCCACTGTTACAGAAGTAATTGAACACAAGTGTAAGTAGGGTGCCTGGGTGGCTCAGTTGGTTAAGTGTCTGACTTTGGCTCAGGTCATGATCTTTCAGTCCGAACATTCGAGCCCCACCTCGGGGGCTCTGTGCTAATAGCTTGGAGCCTGGAGCCTGATTCGAATTCTGTGTCCCTCTGTCTCTCTGCTCCTCTCCCACTCACACTCTTTCTCTCTCAAAAATAAATATTAAAAAAAAATGAACATGAGGTTAAGTAGTTTCCCATTGCCTACAGAAGCATAAACACTAAAGGCTTTGGAAAAAAGTCGGAATGAGCAGAATTGCTCTTATGAGGTATTAATTTCATCAATAATAGCAAAATTCCATAGGGGAGTGAGAATAGAAAATAAGCAGGATTTAGACCGGTAATAAGGGTTTGCAGTAATTTTTGACAGTCTCTTAGACAGTTCTTCTCAACTCCCTCCTACCCCCCAAAAATCTGTAAAGACACAAAGTCTACTTAGAGAGGGAATCCACCACTATGGAAGTACTCATATGCGTAAGCCCTCCTCTACAGTCTGTCCCTAGATTATAAAAGGTTTATATAGCAAGATTACTTAGCACCCAACTCTTTGCCTCAAAAATCATGACCTCCAAGTAGAACAGAGATTCCCTCTTGGACCCCATCAGTATATCTTTCTAAAAATATTTAAGAACTTTAACTCCAAGAAAATAGAAGAGAAAATGGAAGCATTGACCCAATTATAATGATTACCCCAACATTTGCCACCAGGCGGGTTCTTTACCTCTCTTGCCACAATATTCTCCTAGAGATGCTATTTCTATGATTACAAAAGGTCTTAGAACCATGCACTAAGTGTAGAAAATGACACTTCAATCATTGAACTGAAGTAGAGATAAAAATCTTGAAACACTAATAACTGGGTAGGGAGCTATGCAAAACTGCTCCCTTTCCAGCTGCAGATTTGACAGAAGAATTTGAGTAGACCTGAGTACAATCTACACAATACATTTAAACACATCTTTAGTCAAGAAAGTTCTCATATTAGCTTTCTGCTAACCAGTAGAAGTATATTGTAAAATATATATATATATATATATATATATATATATATGCACACACACACATATATATTATCATTCTAAACTCAAGAGAATCAAACTTCCAAAAAATACTTTATATAAAACTTAGAAAATTATTTTAGAAAAAATACCTTTTCATCCTCACTAAAATGCATGAAAATGTGGTCTCTAAGGAATTAAAACAAAAAGTTTTAAGAAATTCAACAGGCAAGATAAAAAACAAAAAAAGAATTGAGAAAAAAACCCCTAAAGATGTACAATAATCTGAATCTGCATTGAAAAGAGAACCAAATAGCATTCAAATGGCAGAAAATAGAATGCATGATATAGAGTAATACACTTAAGTTCTTGCTGAATGAAGAGGAAATAGGTCAAAGGAAATGTCAAGATGAGGTGAAAGAGTAGATACCCATTTTTGTTCTCCATTTTTATAATTACAGATTTTCAGGAATAATAAGGAAAGAACAAGGGCAGCTGCAGAGTAACATAAATGAGTAAGACTTTCCTGAATTGAAAACCTTCATATGGGATTAAAAGTGTCCTTTAAATTCTAAGAGAAATTAAAAGACCAATGATTAAATAGATGTTAGTAAACATCAGGCTCTGCACTGATACCTCAGACCCTGACCTGCTTGGGATTCTGTGTCTCTCTTTCTCTCTGCCCCTTCCCCCGCTCATGCTCTGTCTCTCTCTCTCTCTCAAAAATAAATAAATATTTTTAAAACTTTTAAATAGCAACTGTAGTAAAAATATTTTCTAAGTAGGTTTCATACCCAGCACAGAGCCCAAAGCGGGACCTGAACTCATGACCCTGAGATCAACACCTGAGTTGAGATCAAGAGTTGGCCGCTTGACTGAGCCATCCAGGTGACCCTAGTAAAAACATTATTTAAAATAAATACTGATTACATCTATTTCTTACCAGTATAATTCAACATAAGTTGGGAGATTTTTCTGTAATGGGTAGTGAGATTGTTATTAATTGATTTTGCCTGAGATTTAAATGGCTTTAACAGGTTTGAGCTTATCTCAAAGTCACACAAATAGGATAAACTCCAGATCAAGAAAGTTGAACAAAGAATCAATCCTGAGAAATTCACTCAGAAAGCAGCCCAGAAATAATGTAGAACACATGTGAAAGAAGTGGAAATGTAGAAGAAGCCCCAGCATGTCTAACAGAAGTTCCAAGAGATGAGAACTGAAGTAATATTCAAAAACAATGCTACGCACTTTCAATATGAAGATGTGAGTTGTTGCTGTTGTTGTTTTTGTTCCAGATAAATTTTAACTGAGATCTAAGTAAAATAAAAATAAACCCTCAGCTTGAAAAAGTATAGACTTCACTTTATTTAGTCTGCAGATTATCATCTAATTATCTTTTTATATATATTCTGTCTTACCTCTCTCATAGATTGACAGAACACATTCTATCTATATAAATTACAGGATAAAATAGACAAAAATCCTCAAAGTTCTGAGGGAAATATAAAATGTATAGATTTTTTAACCCAGCTAGATTACCACTCAAGAGAAAGGGAAGAGGAATTTTCAGATGCAAAAGAACGAAGCTTTTTCAACAAGGATCTGCAGATAGTAAGCTCTGTTAATTATTGCTACAGCAAAAAGACAGGAAAGCCTGGAATGCAAAACAAATGGTGAACAAAAAACCTAAAAGATTGTTAAATATAACTACTAACAAACATTTGAAAGGCAGAATTCAGTTTAAAAACAGTAATAGAAAAGACAGAAGTGATTTCAGTACCATTGGTCCTCTCCCAAGGAGAAAGCACTAGCACATTAATTATATACGGTACAATTATAAATATTATTATTACATATAACTTTAAAACGTTTGTTTAAAATTTAGAATAGTGATGGGTAAGAAACAGAATTTTATCAAACTAAAAAGGTGACGGGGAGGAAGACAACAAAAACTGTTAGAAATGTCTACAAGTACCAGTGATCATAACAAAAATGGATTAAACTCACAAATTAAAACTATCAAATTAGGGCGCCTGGGTGGCTCAGGCGGTTAAGTGACCGACTTTGGTTCAGGTCATGATCTCTCAGTTCATGAGTTCGAGCCCCGTGTTGGGCTCTGTGCTTACAGCTCAGAGCCTGGAGCCTGCTTCAGATTCTGTGCCTCCCCCTCTCTCTGCCCCTCCCATGCTCATGCTCTGTCTCTGTCTCTCAATAATAAATAAACCTTAAAAATGTATTTTAAAAAAATACTATCAAATTAAAAACAAGCAAACAATATCCATATGTGTTTCAAATAAGATATGCCTGGAATGGCCTCTCAAAAACACGATATTTGAAAGTAATTTTATTTTCTACCTAAATATCACCCCCAAAGATATTATCTTATAAAATTATATTAAAATTTTTTCCCAGTATCTATACCTAAAACATAAGACATGAAATGTGTTAAATCTTTATGATTATTCCTCTGGATGAGGAGTTTCAGAAAAAGATAAGCCAAGGAGGAGAAAGTCATCAAAAACACAAGAAAAGATTTTTCCACTGAAGACCTTGATGGGAAAGTTGTCCACACTGAAACATCACTGTATAAGGATAAACACAAAACTCTACAAAAACTACCAGGAAAGCAAACAAACAAAAACAGGTCATTTACCACAAAGTGAACTTTAGAGCTCATTTAAGAATTTGTGAGCACAAATCAAAAAACAAATTAGGATACCTACCGCTATTTTGATTTGGCAGCACTGAGCGGAGGAATATTTTTGAAACAAATGCAATGGTGGTAAAAATGCAAGGATGATAAAAATGAAGATTTTGTGGAATGTGGACGATAAATGAGCCTTTAGTACACTACTGCACCTTGCAGTCGCATTATACATTAAATTACTCAACCTAACATAGATTTATGCTGAGACCACCTCACTTGGGCTTGGAACCCTTCACTCCATGAGCAGGACCACTCCAACTTTATGTGTGGAAGTCTGGGCCTACAGCACAATGATTGTGGACAATTGTGAACCTTCTGAAGAGTGTGCGGAGTGTATCTCAGAACTGCCTCCCTCAAGAGACTAAATCCATTGATTTCCATATCTCATTTGTCTGAGGATTACTCCCTAAGACATTAACACCCCCCCACACACACACACACACTTCTGGGTATGTAAATATCTAGTGGGCTCTTACAGGGTCCCCCATGACAAACATCAGAAGATCCAGGCAGGACACCAAGAGGTTCACAGTACAAAATTGGGGAGGGGTAATGTTGGTTCAAAGCAGATCAGAGTCAGTGTGAAATTACTGGTCATAGACATTGCTGGAATCAGGCGAAGCAGAGATGACTTGAGACTCTACACAAAAGGAGTCTGATAGGGGAACACATTCCTTAGCTCTGTGTCAACAATATTTATGTAGTTATCATGTAAAGCTCATTGGGCCAATGCAAAGGAGTAAAGACATTGTAATGAGTTGGCTCCTACTAAGCCCAGTTGGTGCTGTATCCCTTGTAGTTACCTACCTGTAAATAAACTCCCCTCAAATTATCCTATTTTTTTTTTTAATTTGAGAAAGGGAGCAGAGGCTGGGGAGAATCTTAAGAAGGCTCCATGCTCAGCACAGACCTGACATGGGACTCATGGGATCCATGACCCTGGGATCATGACCTGAGCTGAAATCAAGTCAGATGCTCAGCTGACTGAGCCACTCAGGTGCCCCTCAAATTATTCTACGTGTGCCATTGAATTTTAGCTGGGACCCTGACTCGAAAAGGTAGAGCACTGTTCTTGATGAGCTAATGGAGAATATCCTTCACACATGCATTGAGCCACTACTGTTCCCTATGAATATAGTGGGTGGATCTGATTCAAGTGAAACTTTTTTCATAGAGCAATGCTCTTTGTTGTACTCATAACTGTGTTCTGACGATACTGATTCCAATGCACTTTTTTTTCTCCCACTTGGTTATTATTGAAAAGATTTCTCCTTGATAATACAGTTCACAAAATGAGTTTTTAGTGATAAATGAGTCAAAAAGCAGTGCCTGGCATTTCTTCCTCATGTGCTACATATATGCTGGGATTGGTATTGTCCAACTATAAAAGCAAATTATCTTTCAGCACATAAATGACAGTAAGTGCTCTTCCACATTATATGCCATTGATATAAAGCAATGCCCAAAATGTCTTTTTAATAAAGAAATTGTGCCTATAGCTTGTCCTCTCTGTATGAGTTTTATTTGTCAATTTTATGGGTGGTTTTATAAGTTTCTTAGCAAGAGTGAGTATTGTATTTGTATTTTCTATAAGTATTGTAACTTTGAGTGATGGTTCTGATGTTTTGATCTCTCTTCTTTCTTAGTGACAATCAATTTTGTACCTGAAAGCATTATTTTATGCTTTTCCTGAAAAAAAAAGTTTTGGCGGAGTGGTCATTCTGTTTTGCTTAGAAAACCATGGAGGGGTGCCTGTGGCTCAGTCAGTTAAGCAACTGACTTCAGCTCAGGTCATGATCTCGTGGTTTGTGAATTTGAGCCCTGCGTCAGGCTTTGTGCTGACAGCTCAGAGCCCGGAGTTGCTTCGGATTCTGTGTCTCCCTCTCTCTCTGCCCCTCCCCTTCTCACGTTCTGTCTCTCTCTGTCTCTCAATAACAAATAAACATTAAAAAAAAAAACATGGAAAAGTTTAAGGGTTTCATAATAATTTTATGAATGTAAGGTAGTTTCACCCAATAAAACCAATATTCACATTCTTCTTCATCTTTCTTTGGTTGCTTATGGAAAATCATCATACTAGCCCAATCACTTTTTTCAGTAGGTATTAGAGTTGCACTAATTGTTACTATTTTATCACTTTATTTGCTTCCATTTTGTTATGAACTACTTTTGTACTATTACAGAATTGCAAATTTTAGCAAATTATAAATATAACAGTAAAGAGAAATTGCCATTTATTTTCACGTATATCTTATGTTCCTCATAATAGTGTTCTTAAATGCTGTTCATCTTAGCGTTGTGTTCAATTTGCAGCTAAGAGGATGCATTTTACGTAATTTATATAATGGTTTACAATTAATAATCTTAAATGTAAAACCTGTGAAATATATTACAGAATTAAAATTACAAAGCTTCCCTGTGGTCTACTTTACAGGCTATCAGGTATCACCAACATAGTACATCCAAACCGAAAAACACTGGTTTAGGTGTTAGAAACAGGGTTCTGAAGTTTGAATCCTGGCTTTTATACTTATTAGCTGGGGATCTTCAGCAAGTTATTACATGTTCTAACCTTAGACACTCTGATGATCTCCCATTTTACAGTTGAGCTGCTTCATTGGCTGCTACATGATTGTTTTGTTTTGTTTTGGTCCTTAGAGTAATGCTTGGTACATATTACATGTGTGTATATGTACACATGTATGTTTTATACACTTCATAATAACCTAGCCCATCCTGACTTTTAAACCATAGCAAACAACTGAAAAACTCAATGGTTTAACAGGAATTAACATGTATTTCTTGATAATGCTACATGCCCAATGCAGATCAATAGGCAAGATCTGGTCATCATTGTCACTCAGATACAGGTTGATAAAAATATATATATTCTCAATATTTCATAATCACCATGGCAAGAGGGCAGAAATACAAGAAATTATACTTTGGAAAAAGAATAAAAATCATACTTTGACTCATAAAACTTATTTCTGATCCTTCTCACTTCCACTCACATTTCATTGGCTAAAGTCAATATCATAGCCATGTCAAATTTAAAAGATCACAGAAGTACAATCCTACCAAGTCCCAGAAAGAAATCCAGAGTATTTAGAAACCTTAAGGTAAATCAGGTATTGCCTTATGGAGAAATATTTATACAAAAAGATTTGTCTCAATATGTTTGATATTTTTCTATTCTCCTAAATATCCAACTGCTTCCATAAAGATTGAACCAATAGCTTCGTCATAGTCATAAAAATTAAAGCTATACTACCTTTAAATGAGGCTGTGTTTGCCTCAAGAGTTGGCCTGGGTTGCCTTGAAAGCAGATCCTGAGTGCAGAAATTAATAAAGGAATATGATTCCAGGGAGAATTTTAGGACAGAAAAATAAAACAAAGAAGTGGGTAAAGGCAACACAAATATATACTATCTAGTTAGCCACCACAACAGGCAGTTGAGGCTTACACTCATGCAACTTTCAAAACTATGTACCCAATGGACAAAAGTGGTGCCATTTATACATCAACTCTTTCATCCATTGCTCAAAATACGACAACAGACATCAACTCTCCTGGACTTCTAAGTTGTCCTGACAGGTGTGCACTTCTGGGAGTGCCAAACAGGTGCTCATTGGCATCCTATATGGTGGCTTCAAGAGTCCCAGGACAGGAGTCAAGAGGTGTAGTTCAGAGAAACTGCACCTACACTAAGCTGGCCTTTGTGGAATTAGTCATTTGAATAGTGGATGGAATAAAAGGAAAATCCTATAATAATTGATTAAATTATGCACAAGAGTTGCTCAATAGAAACACACATAGACACATACTTGTTAAGTATCATTCCTTCCCTCTCTCCTTTCATACATATCATACACACAGCATAGTCTGAAAACTCCCCTCCTCCACTTCTGTTTCCTCTACTCTTCATTCTTCACATATACTTTTGCCAATAAAACTCGTGTATGCAGGACCCAAACTGACCCTACCCTCAATATCCAGATGCAATCCCTGTCAAAGTAACAACAAAATTTTTCACAGAACTAAGACAAAACCATAAAATTTGTATGGACCCACAAAAGACTTCAAACAGTCAAAGCAATTTTGAGAAAGAAAAACAAAGCTAGAGGTACCACAATTCCAGATTTCACGATATACTACAAAGCTGTAGTGATCAAAACTGTATGGTGCTGGTACACACAAAAAAATGGACACACAGATCAATAGAAAAGAAGAGAAAGCCCAGAAATAAACCCACACTTTATGGTTAATTAATCTACAACAAAGAAGGCAAGAATAAAAAATGAGGAAAACACAGTATCTTCAACAGATGGTATTGGGGAAACTGGACAGCTACATGGAAAAGGACCACTTTGTTATACCATACACAAAAATAAACTCAAAACGGGTTCAAGACCTAAATGTGAGATTTAAAACCATAAAATTCCTTAAAAAAATATTAGCACTAATTTCTGTGACATGGGCAGTGGATGTATTTTTTCAAATATGTCTTCCTTGGCAAGGGAAACAACAACAACAACAAAAAAATAAACTATTGGTACTACAACTAAAATAGAAAGCTTTGGGGCACCTGGATGGCTCAGTTGGTTAAGCATCTGACCCTTGATTTCAGCTCAGTTCATGATCTCATGATTTGTGAGTTCAAGCCCTGCATTGGACTCTGTGCTGACAGCCAGAGCTTCCTTGGGATTCTTTCTCTCCCTCTGTCTTTACCTCTTCCCTCCTCACATGCACTCTTTCTCTCTCAAAATAAATAAATAAACATTAAAAAATTTAAAAATACATAAAATAGAAAGACTTTGCACAGTGAAGGAAACCACCAACACACATAAAGACAACCTAGGAAGTAGAATAAGATATTTGCAAATGATATATCCACTAAGGGGTTAATACCCAAAACATACAAAGAAGGTACCACTCAACACTAAAAAAAACCCCAAATAATCCAATTGAAAAAATGGGCAGAGGACCTGAATGGACACTTTTCTCAACGTTTATTTATTTTTGCGACAGAGAGAGACAAAGCATGAACGGGGGAGGGGCAGAGAGAGAGGGAGACACAGAATCGGAAACAGGCTCCAGGCTCCGAGCCATTAGCCCAGAGCCTGACGCGGGGCTCGAACTCCCGGACTGCGAGATCGTGACCTGGCTGAAGTCGGACGCCTAACCAACTGCGCCACCCAGGCGCCCCATGAATGGACACTTTTCTAAAGACATACAGGTGACCAATAAACACATGCAAAGATACTCAATATCACTAATCATCAAGGAAATGCAAATCAAGACCACAAGATATCACTTCACATCTGTCAGAAAGGCTAATTCCAAAAGACAAGAAATAACAAGTGCTAGCAAGGATGTGGAGGAAATGAACCCTTGTGCACTGTTGCTGGGAATGCAAATTAGTGCAGCCACTTCAGTATATAGTATAGAGATTCCTCAAAATATTAAAAATTACCATGTGATCCAGTAATTCCACTACTGAGTATTTACCCAAAGATAATAAAAACACTAATTTGAAAAGATATATGCAGCCCTGTGTTTATTGCAGCATTGTTTACAATACCCAAGATTTGGAAGCAACCCATATGTTCATCTATAGATGAATGAATAAAGAATATGTGGTATATATACACAACGAACATTACACAGGCATAAAAAAAGAATTAAATCTTGCCATTCGAAACACCATGGATGGATCTAGATGGTATAATCCTAAGTGAAATAAATCAGTCCAAGAAAGACAAAAATCATATGCTTTCACTCATATGTAAAAGTTAAGAAACAAAACAAAACAAAAAGACAAATAAAAAAACCAGACTCTTACATATAGAGAACTGGTGGTTTCCATGGGGTAGTGGGATTATCAGTATACTTCTTTTAATGAGTACTGAGTAATGTACAGAATTATTGAACTATACTGTACACCTGAAACTAATATAATCCTATATTAATTATACTTAATGAAAAACAAAATATAAGGGGCGCCTGGGTGGCGCAGTCGGTTAAGCGTCCGACTTCAGCCAGATCACGATCTCGCGGTCCGTGAGTTCGAGCCCCGCGTCAGGCTCTGGGCTGATGGCTCGGAGCCTGGAGCCTGTTTCTGATTCTGTGTCTCCCTCTCTCTCTGCCCCTCCCCCGTTCATGCTCTGTCTCTCTCTGTCCCCCCCCAAAAAATAAATAAACGCTGAAAAAAAATTTAAAAAAAATATATAAAATAAAATAAAGTAAATAAAAAACAGGATTATAGGTAACATTGTTCGTGATTGAACAACTGGAAAGGAAGAACACAATAAGCATTTCTAATTTTCATACAAAATTTAAAAATATACATATTCAAAGGAGTTTGCTTAGATTTATCAAGGACCCTAGAAATAAAGTGTCCTGCACTATAATCACTTTTTCATCAAAGCACCACCGTGATAAGTCATCAACATCAAAGCAAACCTTCCATCAACAAAAAGATTGACTCACTGAAAGCTCCAATAATGGTTAGCTTTTTTTTATTTTTAGCAATAAACCAATTCCTAATGAAGGCATATGCATATTTTTAGACATAATGTTATTGCATCCTTAATTGACTACAGTATAGTGTAAACATACCTTTTATATGTACCAGGAAACCAAAAAATTCACCTGAATTTTCTTTTAAAAAATTTTTTAACGTTTATTTTTGAGACAGAGAGAGAGCATGAACGGGGGAGGGTTAGAGAGAGAGAGAGACAGAATCTGAAACAGGCTCCAGGCTCTGAGCTGTCAGCACAGAGCCCCACACAGAGCTCGAACTCACAGACCGCGAGATCATGACCTGAGCCAAAGTTGGACACTTAACCAACTGAGCCACCCAGGTGCCTCCACCTGACTCTTTTTTTTTTTTACAATGTTTGCTTTAGTGGGGTGGTCTGGAATCAAACCTACAATATCTCTGAGGTATGCCTATATGAAATAGACTTTATCAAAATAAGCCTTTTGTACTACAAACACAATAACAAGAAAGTGAGAAGACAATCACAGAATGGGAGAAGACATTTGAAAATTATATATCTGATAAGAATCTTTTATCCAGAATACATTAAAAATTCTTACAATTCAGTGATAAAAAGATAGATAAGCCAATTTAGACATGAGCAAGGATTTGAAAAGACATTTCTCTGAAGACATACAAGTCGCCAATATGCACATGAGAAGATGCTTAACATTGTTAGTTACAAGGGAAATGCCAATCAAAACCACAATAAGATATGATTTCACATGTAATTAAGAGGGCTAAAAGCAAAAAGACAAAAACAAATGTTGATGAAGATGTGGGGAAAGTGCAACCCTCATTTATTGCTAGTGGTAGTGGAAAATATAGCATCTATTTGGAAAATGGTTTGGTAGTTCCTTAAAATGATAAATACAGTTACCATATGAGCCAGCAATTTCATTCCAAGGTACATACCCAAGAGAAGTGAAAACGTAAATCCACACAAAAAGAATAATGCACAAATCCTCATAGAAACATTATTCATAATAGCCTAAAAGTAAAAACAACTCAAATATTCATCAACTGAAGAATGCACTTTAAAATCTGGCACAGGATTTACTTTTAGGATGACAAAAATATTCTAAAACTAGATTGTGCTGATAGTTGCATAACTGAATATACTTAAAGCGACTGAGATGTACACTTAATTGCGTTAATTTTATGGCATATGAATTATATGTCAATAAAGAGATTTTTTTTAAAAAGGAGGCCATACATGAAAGCAGTTTTAAATTGCCACAAACTTCATAAAGCAAAAAGTTTATTATTTATCATCTTTGCCCTAGAATTGTCCATAAGGAATGTCTTCTGAGGAAGTAATCAGAGCACCCTATGCTTGGAAAATTTACCTTCACCAATGACATATTCCATCATTAATATACCTTAGGCCACTGACATACCTTAACAATGCCCCAAATCAATGGGACTGCACACAATTGCTTCTATGTCTTAAGGGATTCTACCATTTAGGCTCCATAAAAGCTGCAGTTGAAAAAAAATCTCTCTCTTATCCCTCCACTGACTCCCATGCATCTCTGATAATATAAGCTCATATAAAGGGTTTTTTTTTTTAATGAAAGTATATTATTTTCCTATAAAAAGAGATTGGGTGCAATTTTGCTCAACAAAGACATAGCAGCCTGGCCTCAGGAAATGGTACTTCTGGTAGAGGCAATCTGTTCCAGAAAAGCAGCTACATAAATATGTAGGTTTATGTACTTTCTCACAGATACAGTACCAGAGTCACACAAATTACTCTTTCAGTTCTTCTGTAGTGTCTTGTGGTGGAAAGAACATGGAATTGGCAGTTGCATCTGATTTTTAATCCTTGCTTTACTACTGTTGGGCAAGTTACATACCTTCTCAGAGTCTTTTTCCATCATGTCTGGGTTTTTGGTTTTTGTTCTTTTCATTTTTAAACTTTTATTTAGATGTAGACTACTAGTCAAATGATTGGAAAATCAGTAGTGAAAAATAGTGCTTTACAGTTTTTCTCCTCGTACAGTGGGGCTTGGACTGTTGGGGGACATGGCACCCCTGTGGGTGGAGGGTCAGCTCAAGGGAGCTCAAGGGATTGTCTGAGGCCATGTGGGTCGAGAGCCTGCGCCACTGGCCCAGTCTCCAATGTGCTCAGGGAAGACCACCAGCTCACTCCTCAGCTCAGCTTCCCAGGGCCCAGCTCTGCTTGGGCTCCTCCTAGGAGTCCCCATCTCATATCCTGCCCCCATCATAAATATGTAAAAATACCTGGAAAGTCTGGGACACCAGGCCCTGGCAGAGCTGAGGTGCCTGTCCCCATGCTTTCAGCATGGCGACTCTCTCAGGGCAGATACCCTGGGCAGCTCAGACCCTTACCACCCTCCTCCCCTGACTCCCATCCCCCTGGTCCTGTGCTCTCAGGGGTCTGCCAGCTGGCCAGGACCTGGCACAATTAACTAATTGTAAAGACAGATGTGGCCCCCTACAGGCCCAGAGCTGCTTAATAAATATTTAAAGTCCACTGAGGAGCACCTGGGTGGCTCAGCCGGTTAAGTGTTCCACGTCAGCTCAGGCCTTGATCTCATGGTTGTGGTGGGTTGGAGCCCCCCATTGGGCTCGCTGCTGTCAGCACAGAGCCTGCTTCATATCCTCTGTCTCCCTCTCTCTCTGCCCCTCCCCTGCTTATGTTCTCTATCAAAAAAATAAACATTTTTAAAAAGTCTTTAAAGTCCATTGAAAAAAGACAGTAGACTTTGAATAGGGATAAAGAAATGTCCTTTCCTTCCCTGCCCCCTCTCACCCAGCATGCACGCACACACACACACACACACACATACACACTGCAGAAGCACCTGATAGTAAATATTGACTACATTTTAATTCACTAGCATTCAGTGGAAAGCCAGACTCTGAGGGACCATATCAAAGAAATATTACAGTAATATCACCTCCAACTGTGAGCATTTCTAGATTCACTTCCAAGTCCCAGGTCATATCTCCAAGCAGATTTGTTATCTGAAATCACAGATAGAGCACTGAGTAGGAACCACTGTTTAAGCATTTGCCTCTTCCTTGAATTCCACCTAACAAAGGAGGGCAACCCTGTGCACATTTGACTCTTCCCATTTACCTTGCCTCTGCAGAAGAATTGGGCATAAAACCAACTTCTGGTCACTTTACTGAGTTTCTTTTTGGCTCATCTTAATTCAGTTACACAAAAGCTGATTTTGCTAGGCATAGAAGAACAAATACAGTGCAAACTTTTACATCATATTCTGATTAAAGTAGAATAATGTTTTCTTCCTTAACTGGTTTCAAATGTGGAAGAGTAAGAAAATCTTTTGCATTTCTAGTTCAGATTAACATTCTGAACCCCCCCCCCCTGCCTCTTCCCAGTCAAGTAAAATCTGGAGTTCTGAGTTAGGGAGCTCTGGGCTACTGATGATCCCTGTCTACATACAGAGTGTGAATACTCCATGAAGATCTGCTTATAGTTGAATGAAGACACGGTTAAATCAGGATTCTTGGCAAATGCCTGTTTCTTTAACATGAGAATAAACCCCATAGCCTGGCAGAGAACCATATAGCATTAAGAACTCAGCCAACTGGGAGGAGTTATGAACCTAAGTGTTCCTTAATAGAACACATTTGCCAGTTACATCTCAACTTGATATTTTATTTATGAATTAAGTTTAATTAGCATAATAAAGGAGAGCTGAAAAGGCATTTTAAATAAATTTCACTTTTGACTATTATTAGTACCCTCTGTCTAAGTACATCAAAATCTTTTAAAGAATGAAAAATACCTAGTATTAAATCATTTTATACTTGGACTTTTTCATCTTGTTTTCCATAGGTAATATGAAGATTACACTTTCACTTTTTAAAGCTTATCTTCCTATTGACTTGTTTCTCATATTGTGTTAGCTTGTTCACTATCTATGTAATTTTACCATGAAGAATCTGGGCCAAGTACTCATTAGACCCTTCTTCACCAAGGATGAAAATTCTTCTTCAATTATGAAAGGTGGTTTCAATGCAATAAATTCTTGGGCATATCTGAAGGTCATGGCTATGTAAATAACCCCAAAGCATGGTAACTTAAAGGTATTTTATGTTGTTCATGTGTTTAAAGGTTAGATGGGTATTTTTTCTGGTTTCTGGTGGATTCAAATGTGCATATGGTCATCTATGACTTGATTAGACATCTCTGCTAGTCTTGGCTTGACTCTTCCACTGTTTTGGGGTCAACTGGCTATCAGCTTGTCTAGGATAATCTGAGTTCTCTACATGATCTCTCTCTCTCTCTCCTGCTCCCCCACCCCTTCTTTTCTGCTATGCTATGAAAACAAGCCCAGGCTAATCTGATAGAAAAATGAGAACAGAATCATACAAGGCCTCTGGAAGCTTAGGTTCAGAATTAACATATTGTCATTTTTGTTTGGGTCAAACTGTGGCAGAGAAATAGCAATTCCTTCCATCAAAAGTAGAGTCTCTAAATAATATTGCAGAGTGTGGCTACAGGGAAGAGGGAGGATCTGCTTTAAGCACTGACTTTACACTGGGTACTAGGTCATAACAGTACCAAGATTATATAAGACACTCCATTTTAGAATCCTCAAGGTCCTAGAATGTGAGGAAATTAGGAACATAACTATAATGACGCAGGTCATGAGGTGATAAGTGCCAAGAGACAAAGATGAAGAGGGGAGAGGTAATCATGAAAAACTTCAATACCCAATCCTATGGGCTCTTCTCCTGTGGGCTTTTCTTCCAGGAAGGTTTGGGGGGGGGGGGTGGCTGGGAATCTTTTAATAGGCTTTAGGGAACAAGTACAATGTAAGAAGTACATGATGCATTCAGGAAATCCAGGAACCCAAGTATATGGACGGTGGAGAAGTAGTATTTTACTGGAGGGGCTTCAATTTAACCCCTAGATGATTTTCCAGCATTTTATCTTAGAGAAAACAGCAATTGTTGGATCTCCACCTGCTCAAAGGAGAGAAATTAAACTAATTTTTAGGGGAAAAAATTAGGGCAACCTAGAGACAGACATTTTCAGGGTCAGGTTTTTTTTAAATCACTAAATTACTTAAGTTATCAAATCCCCCTTTAAGTCTTATGAAAACCAACTAGTAAATCAAACCTTTGAATAAAAACTTAATTTGGTCCATTCCCCTGAGTAGAAGCTCTTATGGAACACACCTTGGGTTGTCTTTGCTCCAGCTTTTTAATAGAGGAAGAACCCCATAAAAATGTGGATGAAGACATTAAAAATGCAAGATCTGTATTTTTGCCATCCCTTTTTTCCCACTAAAACAAGTGATCCAATCCAGGCCAAACTTCCCTGAGGAAAAATATTTACAGAGGGCTTCTGGAAAAGTTTCTCTTCCAAATTAAAAATCAAAGAACAACAGAAACAACAACAAAAAATTCCTTCTTCTTTTGGCCAGATGTTGTCCACATGCTCTATCTGGGATTGTAGCAGCCATCTTGTACTCATGAATGTAATAACCTAAAGACCAAGCCACAATGCTACCTAACAATTGCCAGAAATAAAACTGTGCATAGGCTAAGTCAGGTAAAAATAAATGAAGGGTTAGATAAATGGTTTTAGATAGTAATCCATAAACTTAGTTTGTGCATAAAGTCCATCACTGAGAAGCCCAAGTCCTGAATTTTCCATGTAAGTGGATTCCTAACTCAGAATCTCCTCTGGCCCTACAGCCCATGAAGCATGAAAAAAAAATTTTTTTAATAACACAAGGCCTAACATGGTTGGTCAAAGTGTTTAGGGACTGCTCGCTTTTACATTGCCACTAGATATGTAATTAAGTGCCAATTTTGTAGATAGGTATTGTACTATCTCTGTCTTTTAATCTGAAATACTCACTGTAAAAAAAATGAGGGTGAGAAGTCAGATCAGATATCAATTCCTTGTTCTGCCATATTTGAGTATTCATTTATCCAACAAATACTTATAGGCACATACATGTGTCATGCAATAGGTACTCAAAATATGTAGTAAACAATATAGATTTGGTCACTACTCTCCTGGAATTTGCAGTCCAGTGAGGGAGATGGAACTTAATTGAACAACTGTAAATTGTAATGGCTATGAAAAAGAACTCTAAGATACTCTGGAAAACTGATTATGGAGTCATAAAGTCTTCCCTGGGGAAACAGTGTTTAAGTTTGTGACTATGGCCTAGTTATTCAAATTAAGATCACTGCCTATGTATAAAGTGGAGATCTTTATGCACAGGATCAAATAACAGTTCAACAAAAGGCTTTGGGCAAAGACTCATAATTTTTAAGTATATTCAAACATCAAACTTACTTTCCCTTCTCTTTCAAGCCCCAGTATCTCTCCTGTATTTCTCACATCACACTGTACAGTTGGTATTCTGTAAATATTCACTTAATGGTATCATCTTGTTTTCAAATCCAATGAATTAAGCTTTTGGCTTCATTTCCATCTAGACCCTAATGCCAAAGTTAAAGGCATAAATAAGAAGTAATGTCTGTTTTCCTACACTAGTTTTCCTGTGAGCTCCAAAATTTCATCAATCTTCATTATGAAGAAATGCTCAATTGTGGGAAACTAATGAGAGATTTTAGTTCGAATCCCATTCAAATAAGATAAAGGTGAAAAAAACATCATCGAAGTGCTATTGAGAAGCCCACATTTTTGTGTGTCTAGAAGAGAAGCTACTCTATTTCTTGGCTCAATGAAGCTTTGTGTCAGCTATTCTTAGAGCTATCTGATGTATCCTACATTTAATCTGAACCTGGTAGGCTTTGCAGTTTGAGACCTTACCTTCTATCTGAGTGAGACGTGACTGGATGTTTCAAGAGGGCCATGATTTTGATTGTCTAGCTCAATGGAGCAGCAAACATCCTGCTATAACTAATGAAGAGTTTGGGATGGAATACTAAGGACTTTGGGGTTTACCTTTAGCGACTTGAATTTTTAAATAGAACAATTAAATGATCACATTTGTGTTTAATTCAGGTAACTCTTCCAGCACTCAAACCTTCATCTCAGGGTTTCCTACCGAGGAATTCTAGCCAAGGTAAGGTCTTTATAGCCAGTTCCTAAGAAGTGATGCCAAGAAACATTCATCCATAGTGAAGAAGTACGATAGGAAAAGGAAGTATGCCACTGAACTTTACATTACTATGAAGGTTATCACTACGGAAAACTAATCCACAGGTGACCTCTGGGAGACCATGTGAAACACACCTTAGTTTCCTATCAGAGTATCTATCCACCAATTTCCATCCACCAGTGGTTCAGAGTTGCTTCTGGGAGTGTTAACTCCCCAGAACTCCCTATCTGGCCACAACACAATCTCAGCAATCTCCATGGGCCAAAGAAAGCCCTCAGGCAGAGAGTTGCAGGTGCTTGCTTTAAGAAGCCTGTGGCAAAACTGGGAATATAGTGAGTGTCAAGGAATGCAGCAGGGCACTGACAGCATCTGCTATAAATCTTTAAGTTATAAGGCTGCTGATCTAAACAGGCAAGAAATAATGAGGATTTTAGCCATAGCAGTGGCAGTAGGAATGAAGAGAAGAGGGAGTATTTGGAAATGAATTTGAGAGAGTAACCAGATTGATAACTAAAGAAATCATAGTGATGAAGAAGAATCCAGGGCAAATCCCAGATCTCTCACTGGGATGATGAGTGGATGATGGGGCCATTAACTGGTTTAAGAAATACAATAAAAGCACTTATCTTCTTCCCCAAATCCATGTTAAATTTAGGTATACCAAATTTGAGATAGCTGTCAGTATCTCATGCTGGGTTTCCTGGGAACTTGACTCTGAAATAGAAGTTAGCACATAGGTGTTTTATTAGAGAATGACTTTGGAATTAACTCACCACGAAAGGAAGGAAAGAAAAAGAATCAGCGTTGAGCAGAAAGAAACTGGTTAGCATCGCAGTTGGGCAGCAATGGAGTAGGGAGTTTTTAAGACACAATAACACTTAGAGTTGTCCCTATTTGAGTGAGATGGTCCAGTGTTTCTACCTCTATATCTATCAGTCACTGGAAGGAAGCTGCTCCAGGAAAAGAGCATGAGATTGAGTGAGGTGCCTTTCTTTGGCTAGGGCAATCCCTGAAAAGGGCTGGCAGCTATAAATACTCTCATAGCTACAGGAAGAGGTATTTTATTCCTAAACAGGGATCTGGAAAATGCATTACAGTGTCCATTCACAGTAATAATTGAAGTCAGAAGTGTTCAGTTGGTAATTAATTCAAGGTTTTAGTACACAAAAGAAAAATCTGGGCTAGAAACATATTTGTAGAGTTATCAGTTCAAAAAAAGTGTTAATAAGTAAATTTGGCAGATGGTATAGAAGAAAAATTTCTTTCTGAAACACTTCAAATATGATTACTCTGCTAAATAATGGTAATTCTCACTGCTCTGAAAAGATGCAAACCAAGTCATTATAACACTATACAGCAGGTTTTAGATTCTCTGTTGACAAAAAGAAATGTAGAGAAATGTAACTTAATTGCTTTGTTTCAAAGGTGAGTAAAGTAAAATAGTAGAAATGTTATGAAGAATATAAACATATAATAAGGATAACTGTTTCAGTATATGTGAGAATCATAGCAAAAGAAATTACCCACTTTTTTCTGTAAATTTAATTTTGATATTAGATAACATCTATAAATATGTGATTAAAGAAAATATGGTTTTTAATACTTATGAAAAGCATAGCAATTTGAAACAAAAATATGAACTGTTGTCTATAAAAGCTATATTCTACATGAATAAAAATTAAAAAAAACAAAAAACATAAAAACACTAAGCGTGAACAGCATTTTTCAAGGACACTCTAGCCTGGGAATAAAAAAAAGAACTGAGATTACTCTACATAGCCAAGTAGTCTTCCAAAGTACTGGTCCTCCTCCTGCCTACCAGGGTCATTCATACTTCCTTCTAAAGCCTCTGAACAGGGAATTCAAGGTTTTGGTCAACACTGTTGACTTGGGAGTTAGATTCCTTCTTTCCCGACTTGCTACGCCTCATCAAGGTATGTGGAAGCCTCTCAACCTCTCTATGTCCGTTTTCTCCCTTGTGAAATGAAGATAATGAAAAGATCTACTTCTCAGTGATACTGCAAAGTGTTTGCTAACACATAGTAAGATTTCAAAAAGCTACCATGGCAGGGGGAGGGGAGAGATGAACTGGTGGAACAGAGAGTATATATAGGACAGTGAAAATACTCTGTATGTCATTATACATTTTCCAAACCCATAGAATATAAAAGACCCAGAATAAACCCTAAGGTAAACTATGGGCTTTGAGTGATTATGATGTATCAACATGGGATCATTAACTATAACAGATGTACCACTCCAGTAGGGAACACTGATAATGGGGGAGGCTATTCATGTGTGCAGGTAGAAGGTATATGGAAAACCTCTGTACCTTTTTAATTTTGCTGTAAACCTAACTGCTTTTTTTATAGTTTTTAAAGCTATAAGTTATTACTATTATTTATCTGGAAAGGACTGTACAAAGCCACATTGAGTGCCTCATTTCTGTCCTTGGAACTTACCAAGAAACACAACATTGGCAATCGTCCCACCAGGGAGACAAATGAGTGCTAAAATTCTGAAGATGCCAACACCACCTCTGTTGTTAATGTCTCATGCTGGTGACACCTTAATTTCATTGCACCAAGAAGTAAGTATGGATTCCGCAACCTCACATCACAAAGTGGCAATGGCCACAGCAAAGACAACCTAATAAAGCACCAGTTTTCCCTTTCTGTCCAACTAAAGTTACCATAAATATGTGGGAATTCCGACCAGCAAGTTCCCCTCTTAAAATCTCTATCCCCTAGGCTCATAGGATTTCATTCAGTTGTCCACACCCAACACGAACCAGCTCACAGCTGCCAAGTAGCAGTGTGCATGTGAGACATGGTTTACCAGATCAGAAAGTTTAACAGTATACTAAATCACAGATGTTTTACCCTATGAAGAAAACACAAATGATTAATGATCTGGTTGCTTCCAATTAAGGGAATGCTGGCCAACATCAAGATCAACTAGTTCTTTTTTATTATTATTTATTTATTTTGAGGTGGAGAGCATGAGAGGGGGAGAGAAGGGAGAGGAGAGATAGAGCATCCCAAGCAGGCTCCGCACTGTCAGCCACAGAGCCTGACGTGGGACCTGAATTTAGGAGCCATGAGATCATGACCTGAGCAGAAATCAAGAATTACACACTTAGGTAACTGAGCATCTCAAGATCTACTAGTTCTTAAATTAACTTCTAGGTAAGTCTATATCTCATCTGGAGGAGAGAGAGACAGAAATAGTGCCCTGACATTCCTAAGCAGCACATCCCTACCTCCTACCTGTGGGCCACCCAGAAAGCCCATTGCCTGCAGTGATGTATCTTTTCATACCTGATGAACACACTGTTCCATACACTCATATTCACATGGATATTCCCTTTCCTCTGACTTTGTTTCAGACTATCAAATCTGAATCATGGACACCTTCCACCTGCCCCATGACTGAAGCTTAGTCGTTTAATTCTCCACCCCCAGTGAGTTTTCCTCAGGGACTTCCTCATTTTTCTCTGACAAATATAATCCTAACAGACCTGTACTCACACAGGTTTCCAAATATTCCAGAGGTACCTAAATTTTAAAACAAGTCCAAAGATTCTAAAGTTTATACAGAAAGACAAAAGACTCAGAATGGTAATTTGATATACTTTCTTAAAAACTCAGAAGACTGATACTACCCAGTTTCAAGACTTACTCTAAAGCCATAGAAATCAAGACACTGTGAGATTAATAAAAGAATAGGCAAATATATAAATGGAACACAATATAGAACCCAGAAATAAATCCACACAAATATAGCAAATCAATCTTTGAAAAGAAGCAAAGGCAATCCAAATAAGGAAGGAGTAATGGAATAACTGGACATCCACATGCAAAAAAAAAAAAAAATCTACACATTGACCTTACATATTTGACAAATATTAACTCAATACAAATAGTAGATCTAAATGTAAGACACAATGCTACAAAACTTCTAGAATATAAGAGAAAATCTAGGTGACCTTGGTTTGACAATGAGTTTTTAAATATAATACTAAAAGAATAATCCATGAAAAAAATTAAGTTGAACTTATGAAAATTAAAAACTTCTACTCTGTTTAACACATCATTAAGAGAATGAGAAGACAAGCCACAGACTTGGAGAAAATGTTTGAAAACATCTCTGATAAAGGATTTGAATCCAAAATATACAAAGAACTTTGAAAATTAAACAATAAATAAACAACCCAATTAAAAAGTGGGCAAAAGAACACAGACACCATACCAAAGAAGATACACAGACAGAAAATACACATGTGGAAAAAAATGCTTTAAATTATATGCACATTAAAATAACGAAGAGATAACACTGCATACCTATTAGAAAGGCTAAATTCCAAAACACAGAAAACACCAAATACTGGTGATAATGTGGGGCAAAAGGAATTCTCATTTCCTGACAATGAGACTACAAATTGGTACAACCACTTTGGAAGACAGTTTGGCAGTTTTTCTACAATGAAAAGACTACAAATAGTCTTATTATACATTCCAGCAATTGTGCTGTAAGGTATTTACCCAAATAAACTGAAAACCTCTACATAAAACCTGCACATAAATTTTTATAGCAGCTTTATTCATAACTGCCAAAACTTGAAAGCAAACCAAGATGTCCTTCAGTAAGTGAATGGATAAACAAACTGTGACATCCATGCAGTGGGATATTATTTAGCAATAAAAAGAAATGAGCTTTCAAGCCATGCAGAGGCATGAAGGAGCCTTAAATATATATTGCTAAGTGAAAGAAGCCAGTATGAAAAATCTACATGTTTTACACTTCCAACTACATGACATTCTGAAAAAGGCAAAACTATAAAGACAGTAAAAAGATAGTCACTGCCAGGGAGCATTAGGGAAGGAGGGATTAACAGGTATAGTACAGAGGATTTTAGGGCAATAAAATTATTTTGTATGTTACTATACTGGTGCACATATGACTCTGCATTCAGCAAAACTCATAAAACTGTATACCACAAAGTGTGCCCCCTAATGTAATCTCTGGACTTAAAAACGATATATCAATGCTAACTTATCAATTATAAAAAATGTACAATATCAATGTAATATTGATATTGAATATTGAAAGTGGAGGAAACTGTTGGTGGGGGAAAAAACATGAGGAACTTTTTGTACTTTCTGTTCAATATTTCTATAAACCTAAAATTGCTCTAAAAATAAAGTCTATTAATTTAAAAATGAAGGTGCAATGAAGACATTTCTAAATAAACAAAACCTGAGAAAATGTTTTATCAACAAACCTGTCTTATAAGAAATATAATAGAAAGCCCTTCATTCTGAAAGCAAATAACATCAAATGACAATTCAAATTCATATGAAGACAGAAGGAACATAGGAAGAAGTATATGCATAGGTAAATAAAATGGACCATATAAAAATGTCTTCCTCTGCCTTTCACTGATTTAAAATACATAAGGTTAGAGGAGGGGCCAAGATGACAGCAGCATGGAAGGTTTTTTGGGTTTTTTTTTTGTTTTTTTGTTTTGCCTCTTTCATCCCTGAAATGCAGCTAGACCAACACCAAACCATCTTGCACAGTTAGAAAGGATCTAAGGATTAACACAACAATCTTCACAACTTGAACCACAGAACTCAGCAGGTACATGGCACAGAAAGGTGAACTGGGGGAGACAGAAGCTGCGCAGGGCAAGGAGCTGTTTTTACTTACACAGAGAGGATGGAGATAGGGGGGAAAGTACAGGAAAAGCATTCCCCAAAGCAGCTGGAGAGAAGAGTGGAAACACCCATAAAGGACTTAACAAGAAAGGGAGAAAGGAGGAGGTTTAAATATCATTAAGACTCTATAAACAGGGAAGTGCAGAGTCTGAAACTCCGCAGCTCAATACCTGGTATAGCTCTGGTGGGAAGGGCTAATCCCCAGGAACAGACAGTGAGGTCCCAGGGGTCCTTGGCCCACACAGGGAGAGGTGATTTCCTGCTGAGAGGACATCTGGTAGAGGCTGTGCAGCCTCCCCACAGGCAAAGGTCCCAGTGGACCCCAGAGAACAGCCACATTCACTGGTGTTGGGACAAAGACGTTAAGGGTGAAGCGTGGCACCAGATGTTTGTTGTGTTTTACCATAATCCCTGAAACACTGCTGCTACACAACTGCATGAACTTTTTCTGGGGTGGGATGGCACCTGGCCACAGTCTCTGAGCATCTGCAGCAGCACAATTGTGTGAATGGTCCTGGGGGCAGGCTGGCACCTGGCCATTGCTGGGCAAGATTCCCCCCCCCAGAGAGTCCAAGCGGGTCAAAGCCACAGGGCCCTCAGAAGTGAGGGGTTTGGAAACACAGCCCCATCTGAGATAAAACTTGGGAGAAAGGTGCTGCCTGGTATGTTGATGGCTTGGTGAAGGACAGTGTAGAAATGGGGAGTGGATGGAAGCTGGACACAAAGGAGGGGTGCTTGATTGCCCCACAACCACAGTACAGAGTTCTGATACTAGAAACCGGGTCCTGGTTGATGCCATATTCACCCCTCCTGCACATTCACATACACACCTACAAGCACCACAACAATCCACCCCAGTAAATTAAGCAGTGCCATCTAATGGAGAATAGAGCTGTTACACCAAGCCCCATCCAACTGTGCCAACCATGCTCTAAAGGAACACCAAAGTCTCTCTGCCTGCTTAGTTTATGGACTATAAAGTGCTTCATAGTTTGACTTCTAGGGGAAGCTGGATGCAACTGCAATCATATTTCATTCTGCTCACTGGTCCATCTATTCAATTTTTTTTCTTTTCTTTTTTTCTTATTCTTGAATACAGAGAAAAAAATTATTTTTATTTTCCATTTTTATAAAAAAGATTTACCTTTAAATTTTTTTCCACCAAATTGTTTATGTTTTGTAATTTTTTAAATTCTATTTTAATTTTAAGATTTCATTTTATTCTATTTTATTGTATTCATTTCTTAAAATTTTCAAATGTTTTCCCTTTTTTCCCCTTTTTTTCACTTCTTTTCATTCCCTTTTTCCTCTATACTATCAATAGCCACACCAAAACACACCTAAGACCTAGAATCCTTTATCTTTTTGTGTTTTTAAGTTTTACTTATTTTTTAATTTTATTAATTCTTTTTGTTTCATCCAAAATGACAAAACAAAGGAATTCACCCCAAAAGAAAGAACAGGAAGAAATGACAGCCAGGAACTTAATCAGCACAGAAACAACAAGATGTCTGAACCAGAATTTAGAATCATGATAAAAAGAATACTAGCTGGAGTTGAAAAAAGCATCAAATCCCTTTCTGAGGAGATAAAAGAAGTAAAATCTAGTCAGAAAGAAATTAAAAATGTTGTAACTGAGGTGCAATCTCAAATAGATGCCATGGCAGCATGGATGGATGAAGCAAAGCAGCAAATCAGCAATACAGAGGACAAACTTATAAAGAATAATAGGGAAACTATTATTAGAGAACTCATAGAGAATATAGGGAAACTAAGGCAAGAGAGCATGATATAAGAATTAGAGAACTCAGTGACTCATGAAAAAGGAATAACATCCAAATCATAGGGGTCCCAGAAGCTGAAGAGAGAGAAAAGGGGATGGAAGGTTTATGTGAGCAAATTGTAGCAGAAAACATATCCAATTTGGAGAAAGACACAGACATCAAAATCTAGGAAGCACAGAGAACCCCCATTAGATTCAGCAAAAGACAACCATAAATACAGCATATCATACTCAAATTCGCAAAACACACAAAGAATCATGAAAGCAGCAAAGGAAAAAAGTCCTTAACCTATAATGGAAGACATAATCAGGATAAATACTAGGTATTTACAGGTGCACTGTTTTGAAGGGGCACACATATCCCAATGTTTATAGTAGCGCTATCAACAATAGCTGTAGTATGGAAAGAGCCCAAATGTCTATCGACAGATGTGTGTGTATATATATATATATATATATAATATATACATATATTATATATATACATACACATACATACACATATATACACACACATACACATACACACATACATACACACACATATACATACATACATACAATGTAGTATTACTTGGCAATCAAAAAGAATAAAATCTTGCCATTTGCAACTATGCGGATGGAACTAGAGGGTATTATGCTAAGTGAAATTAGTCAGAGAAAGACAAATGTCATATGATTTCACTCATGTGTGGAATTTAAGATACAAAACAGATGAACATCAGGAAAGGGAAGCAAAAATAATATAAAAACAAGGAGGGGGACAAAAAATAAGAGACTCTTAAATATAGAGAACAAACTGAGGGTTACTGAAGGGGTTGGGTGTGGGGGGATGGGCTATATGGGTATGGGGAATTAAGGAAGACCCTTGTCGGGATGAGCACTGGTTGTTATACATAGGGGATGAATCACTGGAATCTACTTCTGAAGTAATTATTGCACTATATGCTAACTAACTTGGATATAAATTTAAAAAAGAAAATTAAAATTAAAATTAAATACATAAGATTACATAAAAATAAAACTTTATTGTTGAGCTTATATTATAAACAGATAATATAGGATAATAGCACAAAGGAATAAAACTGTACTAAAGCAAAGTTTCTATATTTAATCAGAATTTGAGAAAAATGCAAATGAATATACAATATATCTAAATATATGGGAGCTAGCTAAAGCAGTGCTTAGAGGGGAAATTTATGTTATAAATACATATATTACCAAGAAAGATTTCAAATCAAAAACCTGATCTTCCACCATAAGTTACTGGGAAAAAAGAGCAAACTAAACCTAAATCAAATGGAAAGAAGGGAAAAAAAATAAATATTACACAGGAAATTTATGAAATAGAGAATGACAAGAGGAAAATCGAGGCTTAAAATTAGTTCTTGGAAAATATCAATAAATTGACAAGGATTTGCTAGAGCTACCAAAAAAAAGGACTCAAATTAATAAAAACATGACTGAAGAGAGGACAGGCCTATGAAACATAAGAAATTAACTTTTAAAATTATAGTAATATTATAAATAACTATGCCAACAAATTAGATAACTCAGAGAAAATACACAATTTTTTTGAACTTACACTATCAAAACTGACTCAAAAAGAAATAGAAAACTTTAGTAGACCTATTACAGGTAAGAAAGTGAACTTTCTCAACCTGATATTTAAAATATTTTCTTAAGTCTTCAGTAACAGAACTTAAAACCACAAAAACTTACTCTTACAGTAGAGAATGGAAGTCTGAAACCATGGTGTTCAGGGGATAGGGTGGTGGGGAAAAGATGGGGGGCAGTGGCTATCCTCCCTGTGAAGCCTCAAGAGAGAATTCTTTCTTACCTGTTCCAGCTTCTTGTAGCACCAGCCACTCATTTGCTTGTGGCAATACAGCTCCAATCTCTGCCCTTGTCATACGCGACCATCTTCCCTCTGTGTGTCTGTCTTTTCTCCTTATAAGATCAGTCATACTGGATCAAGGCCCACCATAATGACTTCATCTTAACTTGATTATATCTGCAAAAGCCCTATTTTAAAATAAGGTCACAACTACCAGGGGATAGGACTTTATAATATCTTTTGGAAGACAATTCAATCTATGACAAAGTATACCTACTTTTTTTTTTTAACCCATAGATAACATCATATTTAGTAGTGAAAGAGCGAATGCTTAGCCTCTACAATCAAGAACAAGACAAGAGTATCTGTTCTGGCCACTTTTATTTAGATTTGTACTAGAGATTCTAGTGAGGGTAATAAGACAAAAAGAGAAAAAAGAAAAAGAAAAGAAATTCATATTGCAAAGGAAGAAGTAAACTATATTTGTTGATGACATGATTTTGTATATAAAGAAACCTTAGGAATTCACCAAAACACTATGCCAATGAATAAATGAGTTCAAAAAGGTTATAGGAGCTAAGATCAAAATATATAATCAACTATGTTTCTATGCACTAGTACTGAATAATCTAAAAATAAAGACATCAATTTCATTTACAATAGCATCAAAAAGAATAAATTATCTAGAAAGGATTAACATAAGAGTGCAATACTTATACACTGAAAACTATAAAACTTCATTGTAAAAATTAAAGATATCAATATTTAGAAAGACATCCATACTCCTTTATTGGAAGATTTAATATTGTTGAAATGGCACTATTCCCTAGTTCGATCATCAGATTCAAAACACTCCTTATCAAAATTACAGGTGCCTTTTTAAAAATAGAAATTGACAAGTTCATTCTGACATTCACATGGAAATACAAGAAACACTGAATAACAAAGACATTTATGAAACACAGGAATGAAGTCGGAGGAGTCATGCTTCCAAATTTAAAAACTTAACACACTGTGGTACTCACAAAGATTAGACACAGAGAAAACAGAACTGAATTGAGAGGACAAAATTAAACACTTATATTTATGATCAAGTTTCTACAAGGATTCTATGATAATTAATTGGGGAAAGTATAGTCTATTCAACAAATTCTGAGACAATTAGAAGCCACGTGCAAAAATAAATCAGTAAAATTTGACACCTTCCTTACACCACATGCAAATATAAGTCAAAATGGACCATAAACTAAAAACTCACCTGGTAAGTTGCAAGAAACAAAGATGTAAATGCTTATGATTTTTACAACAAAAAAAGGTCAAGAAGAGGAGATCAGGCGTACTCATACAAAAGCAGAGAAGAACCCACATAATAACAGCATTAATGAGCAGAATACCCTATCTGAAGGCAAGGAACAAAGATTTAATGAGGTGTTTGCTACTTCAAATGCAAAAGGAGCAATGCAAAACTTCAGGAAACATTGAAAAAAATCAAGGAAACATCATCACCAAATAATAATTCTCCATTAACTGAGCTCAAAGGCATGGAATTTTGCAATCTAACTGATAAAGAATACAAGTTGGCTATTTTTAAGAAACTCAATGACCTATGAGAAAACTCAAAGAAAAATCAATGAAATCATGAAAAAAAAACAGGTCTAAATTATATATTTATCAAAGATATAAAAATCATTTTTAAAAAGTGCAGAAATTCTGGACCTGAAAAAAAATCAACGTATGAAATGAGAAATGCAATAGAAAGCACCTGCAGTAGAGTACAACAAATGGAAAACAGAATAAGTTAGAGGATAGGAATTTTGAATAGCCCAGTTACAGGAGAAGAAAAGGAGAAGGCAAAGAGAGGGGGGAAAACCCTAATGACCTATAGGAGGCCATCAAGAAACCAAATAGTAGATTAATTGGATTCCATAAAAGGAGAAGGGGGAAGAAAATTTGAAAATATAATAGCCTAGAACTTCACAAAACTGAGAAGAAAATTGGACATTCAAGTTCATAAAGCTAATAGTTCACTCTACTATCCCAACGCAAAAATATATATATATATATATCTTCTCTAAGACACATTATAATAAAATTGTCAAAAGTATAAGATAAATCATTACAATTCATTGGGGATTGAGGGAGGATTATAACCTTTGAAGGAATCTTCACTAGGTTATTGGATTTCTCAGAAGAAACCCTATAGGCCAGAAGAGAGTGGAATGACATATTCAAATTCTGAAAGAAAATTTTCCATCCAAGAATACTGTATATAGCAAATTTATTCTTCAAATATGAAAGAGAAATAAAGACCTTCCTATACAAACGAAAGCTTAGGTAATTCATTGCTATGAGACTTGCCTTGCAAGAAATGCCAAAAGGTGTTCTGGGAGCTAAGCAACAACATGAAAACATACAAAAATGTACAACACACTGGTAATATACATACATACATAGTCAGACTTAGACAACTCTAATTCTATAATAGAATGATGTGTTAACCTTTAACTATAAAAGTCAAAGTAAAACAATATTAAAATAATTATCACTACTATAATTTATTAACAAATACATAACATAAAAAGAGTTACATGGCAACATAAAAAATATAAAAAGGGAGAGTAAAGGGGTGAAGCCTGTAGCCAATCAAACTTAAGTTTTTATCAGCCTAAAATGGATTATTTTGTGTATGAGATGTCTTATGTAAGTCTCATGGTAACCACAAAGCAACACCCTAGAGTATACCTACAAAAAGTAAATAAAGAGGAAAGAGCATACGATCACGGAAAATCACAAATATAGGAAGGTAGGTGGAAAAAGGGGGAAAAAGAAACAATGGAAACACAAACAACCAGAAAACAATTTAAAATGGTGGCATAAATAGGGGTGCCTGGGTGGCTCAGTTGGTTAAGCATATGACTATTGATTTCAGCTCAGATCAGGATCTCATGCTCATTAGATAGAGCACTGGGTGTGGAGCTTACTTAAGATTCTCTCTCTCCCTCCTCCCCCTCCCCTTCTCACTCTCGTTCTAAAAAAAAAAAAAAATGTTAAAAGGTGGCATAAATAAGTCCTTACATATCAATATTGCAAATGAGTTGAATTCACCAATTAAAAGGCAAAGAGTGGCTGGATAAAAAAAAGAAAAGAAAACCCAAATATAGGCTACACACAGCAAACTCACTTCAGCTTTAAGGATACAATAGCCTCAAAGTGTAAGGATGGAAAAATATATTCCAGGCAAGAAGAAACCAAAACTAGGAGGAAGCTATACTTATATGTCTTATCAGACAAAATAGATTGTTAGCAAAATCAGTAATAAGAGACAAAGAAGATCAATGTATAATGATGAAGTGGTCAATTCATCAAGAAGATATAATAGTCATAAACATATACACTCCAAACATCAGAGTGCCTAAACACATTAAGGAAATACTAATAGATCTAAAAGGAGAAATCAACAATACAATAATAGTATGGGACTTTAATAACCTACTATCAGCAATGGATAGTTAAGTCAGATAGACAAAATCAAGAAAATGTTGGACTTGAAACATACATTAGATCAAATAGACCTAGCATTTAGAGAGTATTCCTTCCAACAGAAGCAAAACACAAATTCTTCTCAAGAGCATATGGAATATTCTCCAGGATAGACCATATATGACATGACACAAAACATACCTCAGCAAGTTTAACCTAATTAAATAACACCAAGTATTTTTTCCAACCACAATGGTATGACACTAGAAATCAACAATAGGAAAGCAGGAAAATCCACAAATATATGAAAATTAACACACTTCTGAATATCGAATAGGTCAAAGAAAAAAATCAAAAGTTTAAAAATGTATCTTAAAACACAAAAAAAACAACATACCAAAATCTATGCAATACTACAAAATAATCCTGAGAGAGAAGTTTATAGTAAAAAATACATATATTAATAAAATAGAAAATTCTCAAAAATAACAAATTTACTCCTCAATGAACTAGAAAAAGAAACTAAGCCCAAAATTGGAAGGAAGGAAATAAAGATCAGAGCAGAAATAAAGACCAGAAAAATATCAGAAAAATAATAAATGAAATTATTTTTAGAAAAAAAACAACTCTTAAAGAAAACTGAAAAATCTGTAGCTAGGCTAACAGAGAAAAAAAATATTTAAATAAAATCAGAAATGAAACAAAAGGGGCACCTGGGTAGCTCAATCAGTTAAGCATCCTACTCGTGATTTTGGCTCAGGTCATAATCTCACAGTTCACAGGATCAAGCCCCGCGTTGGGTTCAGCGCTGACAGCATAGAGCCTGCTTGGGATTCTCACTCTCCTTTTCTGCCCCTGCCCCTCCCCCACTATGCACATGCTCTCTCTCAAAATAAACAAACCAAATTCAACAACACATTGAAAGGATTATTCATCATGATCAAGTGGGATTTATCTGAGATAGAAGGATATTTTAACATAAGCAAATTAATAAATGTGATACCCCACAATAGAATAAAATGTATAAATCATGTGATCATCTCAATAGAGATATTAAAAGCATTTGGCAAAACACAACATCTCTTCATAGTAAAAAGCACTTCACAAATTGGATGTAGAAGGAACATACCTCAACATAATAAAGGCCATATACAACAAACCCACAGCTAACATTAGAGTCAATGGCGAAAAATTGAAAGTTTTTCCTCTTAGATCAAGAATGAGACAAGGATGCCCACTCTCATCCCTCTTATTTAACATAGTACTGGAAGTCCTATATAGAGCAATTAGACAAGACAAAGAAATAAAAGGAATCCACGATGGAAAGGAAGAAATAAAATTATTATTTGCAGATGATCAATTCTTATATAGAGAAAACCCTAAAAGTCCACCAAAAAACTATTGAACAAATTCAGTACACTTACAGGTTATGAAGTTAACATATAGATATCAGTTTTGTTCCTAAACATTAAACATGTAACATCTGAAAATGATAATAAAAAAATTCTATTCATAATGGAATCAAAAGCTATAAAATACTTAGGAATAAATTTAACCAAGGAAATGAAAGTTCTGTACAATGGCCACCATAGGACTTTGATGAAAGAAATTGAAGATGAAACAAATACACAGATATCTTTTGTTCAAGGATCAAAAGAATTAATATTGTTAAAATGTTTATACTACTCTAAAGCTATCTATTGATTCAACACAATCCCTGCTAAAATTCCAATGACATTTTTCATAGAAATAGTAAAAAGCAATCCTAAAATTTGCATTGTACCACAAAACATACTGAATAGCCAAAGCAATCATAACAAAGAAAAACAAAGCAGGGAAATCACTCTTCCTGAATTCAAACAGTACTATATAGTTATAGTGATTGACACAGTATGGAACTAGCATAAAAATAAGACCCATAGAGCCCAGAAATGAACCCCTGTATTTACTGTCAGCTAATTTTTTTTTTAATTTTTTTCAACGTTTTTTATTTATTTTTGGGACAGAGAGAGACAGAGCATGAACGGGGGAGGGGCAGAGAGAGAGGGAGACACAGAATCGGAAACAGGCTCCAGGCTCTGAGCCATCAGCCCAGAGCCCGACGCGGGGCTCGAACTCACGGACCGCGAGATCGTGACCTGGCTGAAGTCGGACACCTAACCGACTGTGCCACCTAGGCGCCCCTACTGTCAGCTAATATTTAACAGGAAAGCCAAGAACCCTCAATGGAGAAAGGATAGTCTTCAACAAACAGTATGGGGAAACCTGTAAAAGAATGAAACTGGATACCTGTTTATACCGCTCACAAAGATTAATTCAAAATGGATTAAAGACTTGAACATAAGACTTAATATCATAAACTTCCTAGAAAAAAACAGGAAAGAAGCTCCTTGGCATTTTACATATGACACCAAAATCACAAGCCCCAAAAGAAAAAAAAAATCAACAAACCATAATACATTAAAAGGAGAAGCTCCTATACTGAAAAAGAAACTGAAAAGAAGGAAGGAAGGGAGGGAGGGAGGGAGGGAGGGAGGGAGGGAGG